>NC_134575.1:121053860-121360243 GCF_050947875.1 Dermacentor variabilis
ACCCTCTGCATGTCCGTAAGACAAGTGGCTTGCGGAAAAGTACAGATATCTACGGCTTGAGTCTAACGCGTCGAGAGTTTCCAGTACATCTAATCAAGTAAAACTTTCCAGAAAATAATCAAACTTTTTATACGAAGTTTTCGATAAGATTCCTGCATTTGCGCGAAGAATCTTATTGGTGTAGTAGCAGTATGGATAAGGAATGTTTCAGTCCATATTACTAGAAGCGTTCCATAGTGCAAGTTATCGTTGAGCGACGCCGGTTTTGGATGAAAAAGAACAAAACCATGAGTTGCTTGCACACTTGGGAAGAAAGGAAACCATAGACGCAATCGGCGCATTCGCTTTATTGTAAAGTGGTAGATGGTAAGGGCAGCAGCGCCTCACATGGTGGACTGCTCAGTAAGGGTATCCTTCGTATATTCCAGCATCCAGTATCGCCTCACGAAGAACCAACAATCCTCGTTCAGGCTGTCCAGTTGCACACGAGGATCCACACTAGCATGGCGGACGACGTGGCGCTTGACGACGCCGGCCATTTTCATGAACACGTCCATGCCTAGAAGGCTCCCGACCGCTTCTCGAATCATGTTTTCTGCCTCGGGCACAATAGCCGATGACATCCGGGTAAGACATTCATGGGGGTAAGTCTCTCAGATTATAAATGCTTCAGCTGGACTACCTACGGTAATTTTTTTCAGTTTAAAGCGGGAGACGGTTCAATGCATTCTCATGTGCTACATTACGTCCAAGCATTTAGGAGATTATGTAGCGGTACCCTGGAAAAAGTAGAGCCCACAGAAGTATCCTCGGAGAGCAACGCTCGGGAACTGGTAAGCTTCTTCCCAATGAGCCGACCAAAGTATTGTGATCAGTGACGCTTTGAAAGTGCCGTCCCACAGATACACTTGAATTTTGTCATGCGAAATACTAGGCTTAGAGCCTCCTTGTCCAGTTGACTGTAGTTGCTTTCAGCTGCGACAAGACTTCGCAAAGCGAAAGCAGCTGGGCGTTCTTTGCCAGAAGCTTCTCATTCTGCAAGAAGCGCGCCGAGACGATAAGGTGATGCGTCACAACTTATGACCGACGGCTTTACTGGATCAAAGTGTACCAAGACTGCGTTGGAGGCTAGCAGTTCCCTGTTCCTTCGCAATCCCAATTTTTTTTTAGTCGCCCAGCGCCTGGGAAAACCCGCTACCAGCAATTGGTTTAAGGGATGCAGAACTGAGGATAGATTAGGTATAAACATTCTGTAGTAGTTAAGTAAGCCAAGATAACTTTGTAGCTCCTTTACATTCTGGGGCCCAGCAGCTTCTAGTGCCGCTGAGAAGGGTTGGGGCGAAGACCCGCTGCGCTGATGATGTGTCGCAGGCAGTCGACTTCAGAAGAAAAGGAGTTGCATTTGTATAGTTTCCGGGGAAGTCCTGCTGTTTTGAGCTGATCCAGACCCAGGTACACGTTCGCCCAGTGATCAGTGTCATCTATATCAGTTACAAATATATCGTCAAAGTATAGAGTCACATGATTACCATCATGCAGAAGGCTCCCCATTTCTCACTGATGTGGCTTGTGCTGATGAGACGCCAAAATGTAGCGGCGTACGTTGGCATAAAGCCTTCGGGGTGTTGATTACGACATAATTGAGGCCATCTGGGTGCAGCTAAACCTGTTGGTATGCGTCTGACAAGTCATGCTTCGTGAACTTTACGCCTCCCGTTAGTTTGGTGAGCAGTTCTGTGCGAAGAATTGGGTATATTTTCAATATCCTAACTGGATTTATCGTTTCTTTAATGTCGCCAAACAGTCGCACACACCAATGCCGCTTCAAAACGGGAACTGTCGGAGTAGCCCATTGTAACGTCCTGACTGGTCGGATGCTCTCCTCGCGCTCAATTTTCTAATTATTCAATTACTTTATCTTGAAATGCGAACGGTATCACTCACGCCTCGAGAAACAGGCTTAGCATACTCTTGTATATTAATGTTGGCAGCCACACCAGGCAATGTCCCCAAACTGTGGTGAAAGGAAAACTTCATGAAACTGACTTACCGCTTGTTCCACTGCCTCTACTGCGTTGACATCCTCTGGTTTAGCAATACCCAGTTGTAACTCTCGCATCGAACTTGTGCTGAACAATGTGCGACACGGTTCATTGACAACAAACAATGGTAATGTGCATTCTTGTTTCCCAGCGTCACATTTACCGTACAATCTCCCACGACGGGTTTCTTGTCGTCGAAGAAACTTCCTAGCTGCATTCGTTACGGACGCAATGTGGCGGTAGGAAATATTTCACTAAACTTCTCTTCGCTTATCGTTGATACACTGGTTCCTGTATCCATTTGCATTGCTAACAGGGCGCCATTGACAACAACCTTGATACGCAGGGGCTCCGTCCCAGCTTCATGGAGGGGCCACATGTCCAACGTTTCTAGCTGCTTGTCCGGCCGCTACTCGCGTCCTTGAAACTCGTCAGCGTTGTGCACCTGGAGCATATTTTGCGAACGGGTTCTTTCTGGCTGTGCGTTGCCTGCTTTGCAGATTCTGGCTACACGACCCTTCTTTCCGCACGTGTAGAACGCGCTGTTGATGAATCGGCAGTGGTATACTGGATGATTGCCTCCACCGTGGAAACAGCTATCCTGCTATGATTATCAATTCTAAGGCGTATAAACCTGGGTAATGACAACACGAGCAGTTCAAGCCACCATGGAGTGAACATGCTAAGAAATGGCTGTGCACAGGCACAGTCCAGCAATGGGTGTCGTCACGTTCCGAAGTAAGCGGCAATGATGAACGTTCATAACACCTACCTTGACTCCAGTGTCCACGAATGCAGGTGCACAAACACCGTCAACAAACACTTTGATTGCGTCCGAGGGACTGATTTGAAGATTTTCCATTGTGACGTTGTCGCTAACTTTGTGTCTTGGACATCGAAGATTACTTTTCCTCCTCTCGAGTTACTGGGCGAGGGAGCATCGGCGACAATGAGCGACGGTGTGAAGGTGAACGGCGGGTGTTTGCGGTCGGGCTCAATGTTGGTGACATTGCCGACGGCGGGGGAGGGGCGGGGCGTAATAAAGAAAGTTGGACTAACTTGTCACGGGTGGTACGGCGAAAGGCGTCTGCATACGATTAGAAACAAAAAAAAACATTCGACGTGGCGGGCGCAGCCGCACTCAAGGCATATTGGCCGGTTGTCGAGAGTACGCAACCGGCTCGCCGGGGCCGCTCCCATCTTGTCACAGGACGCGTTGTGCGGGGCGACTGATGACATGACGGCACGGCGAGTGGTGGTCGCGGTCTAGGCACAAATTCGGCAGAACGGAGACGCATACTGAAAGAGGGTGACCGGGTTCTCGCGATGACTGCAGCGTAGCTTAGTGGTGCAGCCGAAAGAAGGTACTGGAGCTGGCTCGGCAAGACCTTGGCGATTTCCTGCTTGAGCGTGTGACGGAGCGGAGGCACAAAATTTCATGCACGCTGTTGGAGATGCGGCGTCTGAGCGAAGGATATCAAGGAGAGCTGGCGCGCAACTTCCTCCCGAAAGAACGCTTGAATTCCAGCAAGCTACGCTGACTGGCCGCAGATGGCCGAAACAGCAACGAGCGCTGCACCCGTAGCTCCTCGTAGACTTGGCATAGAGTGATGATGTCAGTCACGCAATAAGGATTATCGGCCAGTAGCAAGTGGAAAGCGTGGTCCTCTATCCCTTTTAAGATATTTCTGATTGTGTCAGACTCGGACATTGTCCCATTGACTTTATTGTGCACGTCAAGCACACCTTCTACGTAAGTGGTAAATAATTCATCCGGCTGCTGTGCACGTTCTCGCAAACGCCATTCTGCTCGCAGACTGCGCACAGCAGGGCGACCAAACACAGCCACTAAAGAGGTCTTTAACGAGGACCACGTGTGACCGAAGAGCACGCTGCTCACTTTAGTGGGACCTTCCCAATAATTGTGTGCGCTTACCCCTTCATATGTCGTGAACCAGTCCTCGACGTCGGTGTCGTCAAGGCCGCTGAATATGGCAGGGTCCCTGGATTGAGGCACATCGGAGCACGGGACCCACTGAGGTGACGCTTCTTGGGATGGAGAAGGAAGCGTTTAATGGAATGGGATCGAAGTTCCAGGGTTGACGTTGCAGGTCAAAGCAACCTTCAGCACTTGCAAAGGCGTTTATTAGTCACCGGCGTTTGGGACCAACCGTATGCTCAGCGTACTGACTCTCAGCACAAACGGCATTCACACGCAAAATGCTGGAGAGGACAACCCACTATATCGTTCCAATCCTTCTCTACCATAGTTTTAGGAATCAATGATAGTGGTTTTGTGGGCCGTGTATTCTTGTAAGCATTCGCTTACTAACTAAATTAAAAACGATACACTGTGTAAGCGGGTCTGAACTAGGGCTTAGAAATAAAAAGACATCCAGAGACAGCGGTGTCTCTGTCTTTGTGTTTCTTTCTGTGTCCTCGTTCAGTCGTGCTCACACATACTATCATGGATTGAAACCAACAAGGTCGCCTATATGTTTTACGTTACCAACGTCGATGTCACGCGAACACAGGTAAACGTCAAGACGCATCGCTCGATGAGCGCGGAAACTCACTGTCAAAATGCTCGAGCGAGGAATAGAGCCATGGTGGTGGTGGTGGTGATGTTGAAGCAGGCGGGGTTAGCCTGGCATACATAGCCGGCAATTGTTCCGCCTGATCCTCCTTCGAGTTGAGATCAGGGGTGTGTCACCAGGTGTCGATGAGCCCCGTGTCTCGCAGGAAGGCTATCAGCAGTCGTTGCGCTCTCTTCCTGAATGCCGCGGGCCCTCCGGGGAAAACAACGTCTTCAAAGGTCCTGTGCACAAGACCGCTCTTTTTAGGTTGTCGACCATCACTTTTCTTTCTGTGTCGAACTGCGGGCATAGCCAATTGAAGTGTTCGATGTCGCCAATGTCACCACAGAAAGCACAGAGGGGGGAAGCGTGAAGTCCAGTCTTGAATAACCAAGCTGGGGTGTATGCGGAGTCGGTCCTGACGCGGTATAAAAGCGTCGCTTGTTCGCGTGTAAATCCATGAGTCACACAGGATTCGTGTGGATTCTTGTGCATCTCTCTAAAGTGAAGGCCGATTGCTCCTTTAGGGTTTTGAAAAACTTTTGGAGCTTGCACTTTTGGGACACCTGTCAGCGCTAGGCGTGCAAGGGCTTCAGCTTCCTCGTTTCCATCACTTCCTAGGTGTGATGGAGTCCAATGAAACCTTATGTTAAATCCTTTGCTCGTTAGGTCGTCAATCAGTGCCAGAGACTGCCTTGTAAATTTCTCTAGAGGTAGGCCCCAATGTAATCTCTGTAATGCTGACTTGGAATCCGTCAGCACCACGACATCTCGTGCAGAAAAGATCCGTAGTTTCCGCAAAGCCGCGGTGAATGCGTTCTTTCTACTGTTGTAGAGGAAACTGCGCGATCCAGTCGGCCAGACCATGACACATCAAGGGATGGTACGCAGAATGCCGCTGCACAGCTATCTGTTTGTGCGCATACCGAACCGTCCGTGTACACTTGTAGATGGCTTCGAAACACAGTGCTCAAGTGGTCCAGCACAATAAACTTTGCTTCGGCAGTTGAAATGGTGCGTTTCGTCGGTAGGTGGGGTACATTGACGGTGCAGGCAACATCCGAAAAAGACCATGGCGGGTCAAGGCGACTTCGTTTAGGCCATTCCAATCCTAAAAATCGGAAGGTGTTCAGAGCCGCATGGAAATGTGAGCGAGTTCTTGCTCTTAGCCGCCGGAGAAGCGCCGTGCCTGCGCGTGACTCGCCCGGCCTTAATAGCTGCGTCAGCGAGGTCTGAGATGCCAAGAGGCGGAGTGGAAGAGACTCTGCCTCATTAGTGACTTTCTTGCTTGAAGCCGCCGTTAGAACTCCCATCGGCAAGCGAAGTCCCTTTCTGTGCACTGCCTCCAAGCGATCGAATTGACATTCGTGTATCTCGCGCATCAACGCGAACGAAACCTAGAGAACACAGCGTATACGAAGCTACCGGCACTACGGGCACTCTGCAAACATCGCAGATCACTTTCAAAATGAAGTCCGCGCGGGCGTTCACTTGGGCCGCGTCGCAGACGCTCGCAAGCTACGGGTCTTGCACTGCCACGCAGTGGGCTGCCGCCGACGCAGAACGCCCCGCGCCCCCCCTCCCGTCCTCTACTCAACTCCGTGCCGAGATTGAGCCATGTTCGACGGCTAACTCTCGCATGCTTTCACTCTCACCTACAGTATACTGGGCGCGCCGCCGATTTTATCGGCCTTGAAATTTATACGGAACCTCACGGCGTCGGCGACGGCAGACATACACCCGGAGGGTCCATATAATATATAATGCAATATAAGAAATGTAGTGAGGACGTCAGGCAGTCATCGTTTGCAAAGCAGCCACGACTAACGCTGTTGGCTGCATGCATTATGTAGCCAAATGCGCGCACCAGACTTTGAATCTTGGGGACAGCACGCCGTACGTGATTCCCCATGTTGCTTGGCTTGTAGCATCGTTTTCAATGGCGCTCGCCGCTGTAATTGGCGCCGCATTGTCCGGTTTATGGCGCTCGCTTTCTGCTCGCCGCATATGAGACCTTCAGCTCTCCGCATTTGTACCTGGAGGCATTGACGCTGCTGCAAGGGCGACATTTATCTCCGAGCGATGGCGCGGTCGGCCGCGCCCTACAACTTACGAGTGGTACGTTATATAGAAGTGCAACCTATCGCCTGGGCGCTTTGTATCACCTCCCTCCCCCTCTCAAAAGAAAAGGGCGGGAGGCAGATGAAACCTTGATCGTTGCAAAATTCCGTTCCTCTCTTTCGCAAGGGGTAGATTTTTTTACTTTCATTGCTTTAGTAAATTGGACCTTTCTGCATCTGGTTAAAAAATTCAAAAACTTCGACGAGCAACCGCGGCAATTTAAATTTTTTGCGAAGCTTGGACTGGCGCGCGGATGCTTTTTCTCCAGCGCACCAGCAGCCATGATTGTCTCATGACGAGACTTTGAATTCCTCACCGTCACTTTGAGTTCCCAGAGCTGAAACTCGGCAGACATTCTCTTTTTCTGTAAGAGATGATTTCTTCGGTGGGAATCAATATTTTAGTGTAAAGTTGGTTCATATCGTGTTTTCATAGAATGCGGTACAGATAAGAACATTAATGAATATTATTAGCATCTGTCCATCCATTCACATTTATAGCGTTGGTGCATTGGTTCGTGGCATCAAGTTCAAATATCCAGCCATACTGCTTCCGTAGGGCAAATTTCTTTTTTGCGATGAGGATCTTGGACCCCTGAAACTCGTTTGTTAGGACGCGCTCATCACATGCAGTTTTGGTGAAATGTGGTGTAGTGAGGAAATGTAACATGCGTGTATTCATGGCGCGTAATGGCATGCAGGGAAGAAAAATGAGCTGGACAACACAAGCGGCGTTGTCCTAGCTCTAGTTACTTCCCTGTTTGCACACTTGCCTTTACACAAAAGAAATTGCTGCCACATCGCTTTCTTATTCCAGGTTTGTTTATTTCTGTGTTTAGTGTTGCATAATGGCCAATGAAATTTATTGGGGAATATCTGTGAACAATGTACAACAATGAAACGTGCAGTAGGGTAAAACTTGCATGTTTTATTCTTTATAAGTCTGATCAAGTCGGCCTATATGTGCGTTTTTTTCTTTTTGGAGGCATAATTGTATTTGTCAAGTCCTCCATTTTCTCATTACAGAAAACCAGGTCCTGCATTGTTCATGGAGCCAGCTTCGGATAGATCGGATCGCACATGCCACTATACATGACCTTCAAAGCGTATACGGCTGCATCTGTTATTTTCACATAATTGTTTGATGAATACAGCAATCGTTTAAAAATTGCTAGAAATATTTTGATAAGCTTCCTTGTCAGCACATGCCTTTTAATTTACTGTTGGCAACAACAAAGAACTTAAGCGCACCTATAGCTTTCGCCTCATTTGGCTAGTAAATGTACTGCTCGCCAATGCAGCTGTTCCGGCTTGGCACCCTTTCGGTGTTTTAAAAATTTAAACAACTCCCTGTGGAACTGAAGGGAAAGCTACGGGGGCGGAGCTTCTGGACACGTGTTACCGCGTCAAGTAGTCTGCCAGCGTATGACAGTGCTTTTGGTTGCTCGGGACAGACGCTGAATTGGCGCACGTTCCATGTCCGGCGCTTTCGCGTTTGCCCAGACACCGAAGAGAAAAGCCGCAAAATAAGGGAACTTTTACATTCAATGGTGTTTTGTATTATATACCTGCTGCTAATCAGGTGTTTATGTTTTCTCTTCCCGTGCTTAAAGTAACGTGGATGAAAACACGTGACTCTTCTCAGAAGCGCTCCCTCCAGTACGCGCTTTGACTCCCTAGCTTGCCCTCGTGCGAGGATCCAACCCAGGATCCACGCCTTTAAATCGGTCACTCGGAAACCAGCATATCAGCAAACCAGGAGCCTAGCAGATTGCAAGGTTGGAAGCGGAGTCGATGGGCAACCCGAAGCATCAAGAGACTGAATACGGCAAATCACTTCTGCGAAAGCACGCAAGGGAAAGGAAGTTGTGAAAAGGAAACGCAACTGCAGGTCAAATATTCTGGTTTCCTCTTCAGCTTCGTATTGCAGTAAAGAGATGTCAATTTTTCTCATTCTGCGTATATTGCAGCACCCGCTTAAGGTTCGTAATATCCGTGGCTTGCGGATGAATACGGCTGCCTGCCACTTGAGTCTAACCGCGTCGCGAGTTTCCAGTAGGAATAATAACAAATAAAGGTTTCCAGATAACTAGCGAAGAAAACTTTTTCGAAACTCTTTTTGCAAACTTTCATGCATGCCTCCGAAGGAACCTAATCGTAAATGCAAATATTAGTGCAGTAGCAGCGTGGATCAGGAGTGTTTCAGTCCATATTACTGGAACATTTGCGTAGTTGTGGTTATGGGTGACCAACCTTAGTTTTAGAAAAAGACAAAAACGACGCGCTAAGTTGCGTGCACACATGGGAAGAAACGAAAGCATAGGCGTAGTCGGTTCAGTGTCTTAATTCTAAGGGTGAGGGTAATTGTAAGGGTAAGGGTAGTATGATGTACACAGCTCAGTAAGGGTATCCTTGATGTATTCGAGCATCAGGTATCGCTTCACCAAGTACCAGCAATCCTGGTTCAGGCTGTCCAGTTGCAGACGGGAATCGCCGCGAGTATAGCAGATGACGCAGCGCGTGACGACGCCTGCCATTCGCATGAAGGCGTCCATGTTTCGAACGCTCCTCGTACAATCATGGCGGCTGCCGCGCTGACAGACGACAGCCGGGCAAGCTGCTCCGGGAGCGCGCTGTGACGCTGGCCTCGTTCAAGCGCTTGGGCCGACGACCTGCAGCAAGGTTTCCAAAGTTCATAAAATCAATATCAACCTAAATGTATGACATTTGCTACATTTTATGATTACAAATGTACGATTTTTCTACACTGAAGCGTTGTGCCTTCGTTGGATGTGAGGGTTCGGCCGATTCCTGCATGTCGCTCGCCTACTCGATGGAAGTTTTTTCGGCGGCGTTTTTTGGCGCCCTTGCATGACCTCGTCATCAGCGTTGCCGATTGACGAGGCAGTGCGTGTGCAATATTGAAAGAACTTGGACATAAAGCATCGAAGCTGACTACGGATATTCGGCTATTGGATTTCGTTGTACTTACTGCGATACAGTACTAAAGAGATCAATCAATCATCAATCAATCAATCAATCAATCAATCAATCAATATTTATTTTTGACAAAATCAAATACAAGATGGGTACAAGTACACATTCGGAGGTCCCGAAGTAACAACTGTCGGTGGGACCTCCTAACAAAACATGAAAAGGGGATAGCAGGATCGTGGCAAACAGTGAGTCATGTCATATATTATACAATTTCTACATCGGAAATAAACGATAAGAGAGAAAAAAGTCTGTTAAAAGTATCACAAGTATATTCAGAGAGTTAAAAAGAAGAAAAATAATTGAAGAAATCTTAAAAACAACATGCGACAATTCAAACGAAGATAAATGGCACGTAAAGCTAACAAGGAGGAGAAGTATGAATAAGGCAAAATTTAGTATTTCGGTAATTGAAAAGTACATTGCGTAATGGTAACGTGAACAAAATCTAATTAATTCAGGTTGGTTAAATTATGCTACGCGTCAGATAAAGTGTTCATGAAATGCTCCTTCGTTTAACGCTTGAATGATAATAATGTAGATGTCTTCATATCAGATGCTATTGAATTCCAAACAGAAATGCCTGAAAACGCGAGGTGAATTTCCCATAGTTCTTGCTTTTGGAAGGGAAGATTGAGCTGTGCTGAAAATCTTGTGTTGTTATTATTCATGAGGCTAGAGCGACTAAAACCTGGAATATTAAACTCGGTATTTATAAGACGAAACATAAGTTGCGACCATTTATGATTGAATAACATGCGTAAAGGTAAAACATTTAGGGAAAGGAATATGGGAGCAGCGAGAGATGTATGCGATTGGAATGCAATTAATCGTAATGCCTGCTTTTGCAAAACTTGTAACTGATGAAGATGCGTGGTATATGTATTACCCCAAGATGACAGGCAGTATGAGAGATGACTGTGTATATACGCATAATATAAAGACATGAGAATGGTTGGCTGAGAAAAAGAGCGAGTTTTTATTATGATGTGAATACCAAATGAGATTTTTGAATAAGTGATTGAATATGGCCCTGGAACTTTAGGTTCTCATTTAGTACTACACCAAGAAATTTAGTAGACGCCCATCTTGCAAATACATTATTATTTAGAGACACTACAATAGAGTCAATGTGCAAAGTTTTTGAAGAATGGAATACCATAAAAGTTGTCTTAGATGGGTTAATGGTTAGCTTGTTTTTTACACACTATGGATGAACATTCGTTAGGTCAGCGTTAAGTTTATCCTGCAATTCAAAAAAATGTTATCAGATGGGAAAATAGTGGTGTCATCAGCGTAAAGAAGGCAGTGCGCATGTGTTAATATTTCTGGCAAGCCATTAATGAATATGAGAAATAAAAATGGCCCAAGTATTGATTCCTGAGGGAGACCTGTGTTTACAGTTTTTCATGAGGAGAAGAAACAATTAACTTCGCCTATATATTATCGGTCAATTTGATAGTTGCGAAGTATTTGTAAAGGCGGCCCAGAAATGCCATATGATTCAAGTTTACTTATAAGAATACGATGGGTAATTGTATCAAACGCCTTTGTGAAATCAATAAAGAGAGCACCAACTAAGAGGCCTTGATCGATGGCTAATTTAACCCTCTTAGTAAAAGTAATAAGCTCTATAATTCAGTTGAAAAATTGTCACGAAAACCAAATTGATCAGGAGTTAAAAGATTAAATTTGGATAAGTATTTAGTTAAGCGATTATGTATAAGTTTTTCGATGACCTTACTAAAGAAAGACAAAATGCAGATAGGACGATAATTACTCGTGCACTTATGGTCACCTTTTTTAAATACTGGGATTATTTTACCTGTCGTGAGGCGATTAGGAAAGATGCCATCTATAAGTTGTCTATTTGCTATATGTGCTAACGCAGGTGAGATTTCGTTAGACACAAGCTTAATGCTAGAGGGGCGTATCAAGCCGAGGCCCGGACCGGTTGTTTTAAGAGAATTGATAATGTTACATACTTCCAGCGATGTTGTGGGGAACAGGTAAAATGAATGAGAACAGCGCGGAAAACTAAGCAACGTTGAATCAGGCTGACTACCGTCTGCAATACTAAAATGGTCACTGAAAACATTAGCTATGTCTTGAGGGTCAGTAATATTAGCAGAATCGTGGTTCACACACGATATGTGATTTTTAGTTGTACTGATATTTAAGAATTCTTTAGTATCCTTCAAGTTTCGTCTGGTATCACTTCCATTTATTCTAATTTTAGTTTCGTAGTAATTACGCTTGGCATTTATTAAAGTGGCTGTTAGAATATTTGAATATGTGTGGAAGCGCAATCGCAACGCATTATTGAATGGCTGGACTTTAAGTTTATTTCGAAGATTATCTCTTCTTTTAATGGACCGCAATAAGGAATCACTAATCCAAGGCTTTCTTGGCGGGCTAAACCACCGCGACACCGTAGTGTTACGTGTACATAAGTTAGAGCATTCGGATATTTTTGCAAAAAAAGATTCAAAAGCCCTTTCGCCACATTGCTCTTCAAGCACGTCAGCCCAGTCAATTGCCGGAATCATACCAGTGAATTTATTAGAATCAAAGGAAGTCCTGATATATTTTGCTGCTTGAGAAGGCGTAACGGAACCTATGCAAAAACGCTTAACGGAACCTATGCAAAACGCTTAAAGAGGCTTAATATTTGGCATTATTTGTTAAGGCTGTGAGTCATGTGGTTGCTTTGACGTTGCAGTGATTTCAGGATTTGGCGCATGGCAAATTACGCTAACTCCTTTCCAGTGCATGTGTCGTGCGTTGTGTACGAGCATCGGTTCACCAAGTCACGATCTATGATTGCAGTGTTTACGAAATGAACCTATTTTACTCAGCCAGATTACTCAGCCGAATTAAAGTCGGGAGAAAGAAAGCAGAAAACAGAAAAAAAGAAGTTAGTTTTCAAAATATGCTTTCAGACTCGCATCATCCAGCCTTGTGGAGATGCTTGTCACTGGGCCGAATGCACCTCTGCGGTTCGATTTCACTTGAGTGAGAAGCCGCTCCGTTGGCGCCCAGTAAAACTGAGGCGACCTTACGTCAAACGCAAGCGGTCATTGACCAATATTTAGCTCAGGCGTAACTCCGATTCCGCCTATTCAAAGATTTCTACAAGGCACAAATGATTTCCTGAGAAAACCCATTGGCCGATTTTTACCACCCTGGGTGCATTTTAGAGAGAACGTTACGTTCTAGACACTGTCGAACGGATGCATTACTGAGAGCTTATTTTTTTTTAATTGCGGCAAATGGGTAAGTTTTAAAGGAAATAGAAGCAAGAAGTTTGCAAATCCTTAACTCTGTACCAGAACAGACATCGCTGTTGGGTAAATTGCATCTGGTAGAACAACCAAAGCGCACACATTTAATACAATATTATATGTTTTACTTAATTTGCAACCCTGTTTGCAAAGTTTTTGGAAAATTCCTACTAACATAATAGTTGTGCATGTAACAGCCATGCATAATACACTAATTTTGTCCTTTATTACGCAGTGTTAGGGGCAATTTACAGAATTGTGAAGTTATATTTCTTGCTTAGTTAGAGTTGTAAACGTAATGACTTCGGCTTATGAAAATATGCGAGTGTCAACAATTCCAATGAAAGAATTGACACCCTAATTAAAAAATTTGCTACTAACAGTCACTAGATTTTAGCTTTTTCTTTAAGTGAAACAAACCTCATCAACTATGGTGCCATGGCTACCCAAAAAAACCATTTCTCCTTTGACATGTATTTATATAGGAACCACCGAGCTAAAGCTTCTTTTTAAGGAGCACAGAGTTCTACACAGACGCCTCGATATCACGTGCCGGGTGTCCTATGCAGCCATCGGCCCATCCTTCTCAGAATCTGATGTACTACATCTGGAAACAAGTATCTTAAAGGCTGAGGCCTATGCGCTATTGTCGGCTCTGAAGCAAATAAGGAACTCAAAACTCCAAAAAGCAATTATGCATACAAACTCCCTAAGTGCCGCTCTAGCCTTGATGTCAATTTGTCAGCACAAAATTACCGTACCTAATGAGCTCTATTCCGCTAGCCGGTAATCTTATGCTGGGTGCGTGGCCATAGGGGCATCAATGGCAATGTTCTGGCGCACCAGATGGCCACGTCAATTGCATCTCAAGCACTTAATCCTACCGCTGCTGTCCCTGTCACAGATCTGAGGCCTTTCCGACGAAGGAAACTGCGAAACCACTGGCAACGCTTTCGGAACACGGAAACAACTCTTAAGCTGCACGTAATAAAGCCACAATTAGGTTTCTGGCCCTCCGCAACAAAATCACGCCGAACACATGTGCTGTTCTGTCGTTCCAGAATAGGACACGCATGTGGCACCCATAATTTTCTACTTCGTCGAAATGAAGCTCCGACCTGTGGTAGATGTGGTGAGAGGCTGACCGTCCTCCACGTTATCCTGGAGTGTCGGGAAGCCGAAGATCAAGAAACATTTTCCTCTTACTAACCGCTATTTTGTCCCTCTTCACCTGGTTATGTTTCTTGATAAAGAGCCGCTCTTTAGCACGAAAGCAGTCCTCGGTTTCTCGAATGATGTTGTCCTACATGTTGTTAGTTCCATACGTTCTTAGCGCTTCCTCTCTTGAAGAGATGCCGCTGCAATAGCAATATTATATATAGCACATGCCTCCAGGCCCTTGTATTTCAAAGGCTCTGGTGAGGAATCAGTGCTGTAGCCAATCTTTGCATCTGACATGTTTCGGGATTAAGCCGCGCATACGATATTGAGGTTCCGAAGCAAAACCGCGACAAGTTGATGTCATGTTCTGTCGACTGAAAATGGGACACTCAAAGGGTACTCATTCTTACCTGCTGACTGGTAGTGAACCTCATTTCTGTGGCAGGTGTGGGGAGAGGCTGACCATTCTCCATGTCTTGGTGCAGTGTTGGGAAGCAGAAGCTGAAGGAGAAAGAGCACTTTCCTATAGCATACCGATGCCACATTGGTCTTCATCCAGTAGTGTTTCTTGGAGGAGAACGAATGTTTGATCATAAATGCGTTTTAAATTTTTTACAAGAGGTCACTTTATTGCGCGTTATAAGCCCCCGATAGTCGTAGCACATCCTCTCAGGAAAGCCTGATGCTGCGATAGTAGCAACGTGTATAGCACATCTCTCCGGGCCCCTTGTACTTAAGGACATTGGCGAGGCAGTAGTGCTACTTGTAGCGACATATTTTACTACATAATTTCTTCATAGAACAGCGTTTTTGCATAGCCTATGTCATGCCTCCTTGTCTACTTTCATTTGGAATAACGCACTTTCCAAAGAAAAGCTTTTACGCTTCTCTACAGCCGCGTCTCATTCGCTTCTGCGTGATCATTATTCAGCAATGGCCGCTTCTTATAACAGCCTTTGCGCCAATAAACACCAAACATCGTCAGCAAGATAATAATACTGTGAATGGACCCCAAATTCACTAGCAACTCTTAGGTGTGACACAATTAACTACCTTCCAAATTACACTGGCGATACAGGCAGTTCGTTAAAAAATATATTTAGAATGGAAGAATCTTTAGGCATCGGTATGAACACCTGTGAAACACTTTGTACTCGACGGAGTTCTTCCATTCTAATGTATATACAACGACGGCATAAAGAAGGAAATTGTCAGAATTGAAATTGAAATGAAGGAAATTGTCAGAATGGAAATTGAGGCTTAGGACGGTAAAGTCGACATGCATGATTACCCAAATGATTTGGTGAATAAATGCTGATATACTGGTGGACAACTTTCTGTGGCTATGAAGAGAAAACCACGTAGGCAAAGCGCGCTCAAGTGAGAGCGCTTCTGAAAAGAGTCCCGTGTTTTAATCCACGTTCGGCTAGGCTGGAGAAGATAAAACATAACCTCTTTATTAGCAACAGTTAAAAACGACAGAACTCACAAAAGATTGTAAACGTTTGCTTCTTTCGTGGCATTCCCTTTCCACGTCTGGGCAAACACGAAACCATCGCACGTGGAAGCTGCATCGATTCAGCTTCTCTTCCGAGCTACCATAACCACTGTCAACGCTGCCGGACTACTTGGTGCGGTAACACCTGTGCAGAAGCTCCGCCCCCATAGCTTTTCCTTCATTGCCACATAAAGTTCTGTGCGTGAATACTTGGTCGAAAGTTTTCGGTTTGGTTTTGCTGAAAGTGGAATGGTAGCTGGAAAAGGCTTACTATTACGATATCAATTATATTGACACTCCAGGCAAATTCCTGCCGTCGCCATCGCCGTGAGGTTCCGTACGAATGAAAGCGTCCGAGAGGTTGTTGAAGGCATTGAAGACACTTTACAATTTCTGAGCCAACAGTAAGATGAACTGCAACAACGAACGGAACGAAATGAAAATGAGATCAGGGATCTAAAACGCAGAACCGAAAGACTTGAAGCAGACGAGGGCGACGTCAATCAGCTTCACGCTGAAATTGACCAACTTGAATGGAGGAGCCGCCGCTTAAACTTGGAATTTCATGGGATTCAACACTCTGAAAAAGAAAACCTGCTCGAAAAGTTAAACGAAGTAGCCGTGCAGCTCGAACCTCCACAGCTCTCAGAAAATGACGTTATTTCAGTTCACCGGCTGCCGTCAAAGTAAGAAAAGTTACCGGGTAGAATCTGTCGCTTCGCGAAACGAGCCGGTAGGGATCGCTGGTGGAAAAGCAGAAAGAAGTTGCGTGAATCGAAAGACCATGTATTCCTGCTTGAAAATGTCACGAAAAGGACCTGTGATTTGCTTTTTCAGACAAAGATATGGGCGAAGCGAGCCAACTACAAATATGTGTGGCACAGCAGCGGCCGCGTTCTTGTCCGAAAAGCCGATAGTGAACGCGCAGTAGCTGTTTCTACCGAGAGGCATCTTGATAAATTCGCTTAAAAAGGGTGCTTGATAACGATGGCTTGTGCAAGTGGGGAGACTTATATATTGCCACAAGTATTCAGTCAGCATTTAGGCTAGAAATTTCAGCAATCCTTTAAACGCTTTCATCTAAACATCCGTTCAGCTTATAATAAGAAAAACAACCTCCGCTTGTTTTTTGAACAGCTAGAGCAATCATTTGATACGATACTGTTAACAGAAACATGGTCGATGACGGTTGCGGATATATTCCGTGTCCCAAATTATAGTACCTACTACTTAAATCGGTCATACTCTCGCGGAGGCGGAGTTTGCTTCCTGGTAAAGGAATTATTCGAGTGTAACTTACTGCCCGAACTTTCCACAACAACAACTGACTATGAAATTTTAGCAATAAAAATGCATAATACAATTAATATAGTGTGTTATCGTCCTCCCAATGGCAGCGTTAGCAATCTTTTGATACGTTAAAAGAAATCTTTGAGTTTGTTAATAAAAATCGGCTTAGTTTAATTTTCGGCGGGGACATTAATATTATATGATGAAAAACGATTCCCAAACTTTACATTTAAATATTTTACTGAAAATGAATGGTTTAGTAGATGTAATAGACTTGCCCACTAGAGTTACTGAAAATTCATTATCTTTAATTGATATATATATTACAGACATAATCCCTGAAAAAGTTAAGGTGCGTGTATTTGCCTATGACCTCAGTGACCACTTGCCTATATTTATTCGAGCCAAAGGGCACTTTCGGGAGAAGGTAACGCAGCCAATGCACCAGATGCAAAAAATAACGCCACGCAATTTGTCTATATTTCGGGAACAAATAGAAAAATCCTGTTGGGAAGATGTATATAAATCCAACGAAGCAAATGAGGCCTATGAAAAATTTCTTCACATTGTCAAATCGATATATGAATCTAGCTTTCCCTCAGTGCGCGTTAAGCCAAGCAAAAAAATTCGGAAACCATGGATTAACTCTGAGCTTCTACGACAAATCGCGCATAATAATGTTCTCTGTGGCAAGTTTATTTCAACTAAAGCTATCGAATTATTCCGTCAATTTAAAGTGTGCCGTAATCGCCTCGATAAGGATATAAAAAAGGCTAGGCGAGAATATTTTGCAAATTTCTTTGCAACTGCTGCTGGATGCTCTGAGATTATGTGGAAAAGGCTCAGCTCTGTAATGAGGCATCATCCGCCTATCAGTAATGTTCTTAAATTATATATTAATGGTATAGAATTATCTGGGAAGCGGCTTGCAGATACATTTAATACATATTTCGCAAGTGAAGGTAATACGCCTATGCTACCAAATGATCTTAGTAATATTGCGGTTATTAGCAACACTATTTTCCCTAAACCTGTTGATGAAAACGAAGTAAGCCACATAATTAAAAATCTAAACAACAGCAGTGCGAAAGATATTGACGGCTTATAGATAAAACCGTTAAAATACGTTGTTGATATACTGGCTCCATGCATTGCATATATATTCAACCTTTGTCTCAGTTAAGCTATTTTTCAGAGTAAAATGCAAGAAGCACGCATTAGTGTCCTATATAAAAAAGGTGACAAAAATGCCATGAGCAACTATCGTCCAATATCAATTCTCCATATGTTCTAGAAGGTACATGAAAAAATAATTTTAAATCGGCTTATGGATTTTGAGCAAAAACATAAACTTCTAAATGAATGCCAATTTGGCTTTCGCAAAGGCCTCAGCACGGAGTGTGCCTTACTTGCTCAGAAAGAGTTAATTTCAAGGGATATTGATGAGGGAGAACCGGTTCTCGGGTTGTTTGTAGATTTTACAAAAGCATTTGATTGTGTCAATCATTCACTTCTTATTAGGAAACTCCTTCGTTATGTCTACCGCGGGAAGGCTGCATCCCTCATCACATGTTGTCTAGAACACCACAAGCAAAGGGTCGGTATTAATTATGAACTCTCTAGTCCACTGCCCGTTTCTTGTGGCGTGCCACAAGGCAGTATTTTGGGCCCTTTCCTCTTTAATTTATATATTGATGATATCATTAGTATCAGTATCAAGGCAAACTATACAGTTTACGCCGATGATACTAGCATATTCCTGATAAGAAAGTCGGCGGATGAATTAGTTGAGGAAGCAAACTTAATTCTTCAAAGATTGCATGAATGGACACGTAAAAATTGTCTTAAAATAAACACAAACAAAACAAAAGGAATAATTTTTTGAAGCAAAAATAAAAGTGTAATAATTAATACGCCTGTATTGCTAAATTCAACGCCTATCGATATAGTTCCGTACTTAAAACTTTAGGTGTTATCTTTCAAGAAAACTTATCTTGGTATATGCATGTGAATTCCTTGGCGACAAAATTATCTCAAACAATCGGGCTTGTTCACCATAACCGTCATATGCTGCCAACAAAAATAATGATGCTGATTTTCAAACACACTGTTTCTTTCTAGTCTAAATTACTGGCACTTATTTCGGGCTACTACCACACAGGGAAATTTGGAAAAACTTTATGTAGTGGAAAAAAAATTCCTACGAGTCGTAGAAAATGTTCCGAAATATGTTCATACACGTGAATTTTTTATAAAATGCAATGTAATGCCAATTGCCAGTATGTACGATTATCGACTCTGTAGAGCGTACAAACAAGAAATAAAAAATGGAGCCAGCTTTCTAAGAACACTAGCGGATTTAAAAATCAACATTACAGCATATACGACAAGGTCCAGAGAGTTTTGGAAAGTAGAAACCGCCAGAACGACATACGGACAACAAACTATTCGTAACAACCTGCCAAGATTACTGAATAAATTATACAACGAAACCACCGAATTGGAAAATACCTCTTTTAAAGCTCTATATAGTTATTTCTGCCTGCACTAGATTGTTTCCCTGGCGATCGCAAAATTTTCCTTATCGAAACCAACTAATCCCTGTGTATAGCTTATATTTTTGCTTTTTCATTTGTTTAGTTCGTATGAGAAATGTTATTGATGCAGCTTGTGTTATGATTATATCTTTCTCACCGTCGAGTATTTTTTTTTTTTGGACAGTTGCGATACCGTTGTGCCTATCATTGTTTTTTTATCCTTATTGGTTAGAGATGTTTTTTACTATAACCTGTTAGAGGAGATCTTGTCTTTTTCTTCATTTGGTTCGCGATGCTCAAATTTGTGTAAAGCACATTTGTAAACAATGATGTACTACCTCTGTGCTCGCTAACGCCGCGCAAACGCCAATGCGGGGGCCTGCGGCTTCGTCAAGCTGTCCATGTGGCAGCTTTTTCTGCATGCCCCTCGCGTCATGTACTGATGCAAATAAACGTCATTGTCATTGTCAATCCGCGAACGCGTTTAATCTACGCGTGCGCGATCGGGGAACGCGGCCTAGATGCGTGCCCTCTCATGTGGCAAGCGCAGCTGGGAGCTGAGGCGAGGGAGTAGAGGAGTTCGTCTAAGGCGGCTGCTATACAGAGTGGACACAATCTCGGCGTCTATTAAGGCGTTGGCCACGCGAATCGCGGACGCCGTAGTGGACGCCTTTGGCGGATCCCGTACGGACACGTTCCCGGCGCTCCTGTTTCTTGAAAGCAGCCTGCGAAGTGGCTATATTGCGCGCTCGCGCATGCCTCATCTTCAAGCTATCTGCAATGTTTGCAGAATGCGCGTAGTGTCGGTAGCATCGTACGCGCTCCGCTTTCGGCGTTTCGTACGCGCTGAAGCGACATATCCATGGCGGTTAAATGGCTCGTGGCTGCTGCTCCGATTCCTAATTCCAGCGTTTTCACACACTGTTTTCGCTGCCATCGAGCGACGTGTGTTCATGCTTACCTGTGCGCGCATGACACCGTGCTGGTTAATTCAGTTGAAACACGTTGACGGGCTAGTTGTCTTGAATCTATGATAGAATGTGTAAGCGCCACCGCATGTATCAGTTTCATTCTACGTCCTCGTTGAATGACGCTTGCGCATTCTATCATTGTTAATTTAGTGAGTAAGCGAATGTTTACAAGTTTATACGGCCGATAAAACTACTATGCTTACTTTGCACAGGTATCTACTAATTCGCTATGGCAGTCAGTGCTTCGCCTTTCTGGCGGAATTGCGAATTTGCGCCTCTCAACGGTACATCCAAGCACCAAAGTCGACGTCCGTATGTTAGCTTTACTAGCAATTCCTCATTTGCGACAGGAAAAAAGGTAACCTTCCAAATTACTCTGGCGATAGAGGCAGTTCTTTGCAAAATATTTTGAGAAGAGAACACTGTTGCTTAACTGGTACAAATAGTCATGAAATGCTTTATATTCATCAAAGTTCTCTTAATCTAATACGCTTTACAACATGGACCGAAAAAGTGTCGACGATAAGGAGGGAGAGGTCGACGTTCATGGTTGCTCAAATGGTCGGATGAATAATGCTGATTGTGCGTCTCTACTTTCTCCCTTTTTCAAGTTTATAATTAACCTAATTCACATTTTATACCTATCGTATTCTCCGCGCAATCACCATGGACCCCATCCAGTTCCAGCGGCCGTCGGGTAACGTAGGACACGCCCGTTCCATTCTGGAGAAGTGTCGAGAGCCATGCATCCGCGTTGGCCAACTCCCTTTCGGTGTGAACCACAAACGTAGCAGACGTCTTGCGGCTCCCATTGGGCACGTTGCGAAACACACAGATGAACCAGACGGCAATCAATTTTACTTAAAACTCATTGTGAGATAGGCCTCGCGAACTTCTGCCGTCTTCTTGTCGTGGCTGGCGCGTACTTGTTTCACTGACGGGTGTCGGCACTGTCATTTTCCCGTAGAAAGCACAGAGTCTCGGCGCACTTACGTTTCCTCGCTTCACCGTCGACATCCGTTCATCGATGCGGTCGCATGTTGCCGTTTCGAATCCCCACGTACTGAGACGCCGCTCTGCTCTATGGGCGTCGTCGAGGGCGTGCAATGAATAAACATATCCCCGAGGAAGGCCCGGCGCTTTCGTCACGACAGCTTCTTTCTCGCGTTTTCCCGACCGGAAAACGTCCCCGGAAATAAATGGGGGCACCATCTGGTGGGGAATTTTACACCTGTCGTCATTTCATATTGGTGATTTTTGCCTCTCTTTCCCTTCAATATATACCTTTGGATAGACACTAAGGAGGACAGTACGCTTTGCTTCGTCGGCCGCATTTATTGGCCTTACTTAAACACATTTTCTTGAAAGCAGTGCTTATAAAACTACACGAATGATTTGACAAACTGCGCAGAGAAGTATATATGGTCTTCTGGCTATGAGCTCATGAGGAAACACTTGTCGGAAATACCGTCTCATAAACAGTTTAAAAATGAACCTCAGAGAAATCATATGACAGAGCAAAGCAAGTTGAGAGCCTATTCAAATGATATTAGCTATTGAGAGAGATTGCGATTACGTAAGCTGGCGACCCGCTTGTTCATCTTGCAGCGCTCCTAACAAATTCCGTCGTCTTTCTACATTTAAGCATTGCCATCTGCGCTTTGCCAATGAGAATTTCGCGAAGCCCCACTCACGCTGCAGAAGCAATAGCAGTTACTGGATGCACACTGCCAACCCCCGCAGGGGCGTCTGCGTCAGCAGGCGTTTGGTGTGTTGCGACACCACGTACTCGAGCACACGAGGGTTGGACCCTCCCGCGTGTAGCTGTGCACCGCTTAGCCGCGTCCGGGGAAAGGGGGGATCCTGGGGGTAGAGCCGATGCCGGGCGTTCGGGCCTTTAAGGCCCGCCTGCGGAGGCAACACACCTCTTTGGCCTCTGCTTCCCGTAGACGGCACCTCCGGACTTACCCACCTGGGGGAAATCGGCAGTCGCCTCTTCCTGCCGCTCTCTCCTCCAATCTTCGTCTTTTTCTCTCACTCTATGCCCTTTCCTCTCTTCTCTCTTCTATTTACTTCATTTCTCCTTGGCATCGACGGTTAACCTTGTGTGGCTATCCTACCTTGGGTACACCATATTTGGTTATAGTGATGACGTACGACTGGCGTCGTGCAGGCTCGTATACGAGCTCTGCCGCGTCCCCCCATTGGGCTCCGTGGCGGGCGGTCGGCGCTGTTGCCGAACATACACATTTTCTTATGGCAGCCCAAGCCTCTCTTGTCTATGATTGGCGTGTGAAAAGATGCCGCACCGTTCCAATTCTCCTTTCGGAGCAACCCTCCATCTTTCCCCAAGTACTATGGAGTCCACAGCGAAAACAACATGCCAGTGAGAAAGTACTCTCCATTCCTGGTTGCCAAATGCCTGAAAGACTAAATTGGACCGAGATACATAGCCTCCAAAATGCCTAGCGGGGACCTCCTCCTAGAACTAAATGATAAAGATCACGCAGAGAAGCTCTCTGAACTTACCAGTATTGGCGACGCCACGGTGACAGTTTCAGCCCACAGAACGCTTAATACAAGCAGGGCAGTAATATCTGAAGAAGATTTTATTAGCTTGAGCGATGAGGAACTGCTCGGAGGTTTCCAAGAACAAAATTCTACTAAAGTACAAAGAATAGTCATCCGTAGAAACGACCAAGAGATCCCGACCAAACATGTTACAGTCACTTTCGGAACAAGCGTAATGCCTACTTCGCTCGATGCAGGTTATGCTAAGTTCAATGGGAGACAATACATCCCGAACCGCAGGCAACGTTTCAAGTGCTAAGTGTTCGGACCTGCTTAACATGCATGCAGAGGCCAAACAACCTGTGCGAAGTGCAGCTCCAGTGATCACCAATATGACGACTGCACCTTTTCGCCACATTGTGTTAATTGCAAAGGAGATCATCCAGCTTACTGGCGGTCCTGCCCTTGCTGGAAAAAAAGAAAAAGAAGTAATTGCCCTAACTGTGAAAGAAAAAAATATCTTTCTATGAAGCCAGAGAGCGGCTATCGTACCTTCCGCGAAGAAGTTATGCTGATGTGACGCAGATGTGGGGCAGCGTCACAGAGGCCTTAGGAGTCCTCCGAGCCCACGCATAGAGGTGCCGCAGTGACCCCTCCCGCCCCGTGGTGGAAGCAGCTGGCGCTGCTCCTTCCTCTTCAAAGGCCCTGCAGGCACCAGTTCCGCAGGGTGTAGCGCGTAGAACACTGTGCAAACAAGTATCATCACTGCTAGTTGCAGTCTCTGGGACGTGTCCCCTCGTATGGCCACGCCGTTCGAAAGACTACGATTGCTAAGCCTGACGAGCCCCTGGAGCAGCGTTTCTGTCGATGGCCTGGAAGGACGTGCTTTTTTTTTCTGCACCAGTGAACTTCTGCGTCACGATGTGAAGTGCTTTGTTCGCCGAATGTTTACGTTATTGTGCGCCTACAAACTCTCGCAGTGGGTCGATGCCGCATGCCACACTGCCGCGGCAACTACGACAAGGTACCGAAGGTTCGAGTGCTCGCGTTTCCAATGGACCACCGAAAAGTGACGTGGGAGCCTGCCGATCGTCGAGCTGACGTCGATATTCACGTTCTCTCTTTGATCGGAAGGTATGTGCACGTCTTCGCAGTTAAGTCGTTCTTATTAAGTCGTCCTAGAAAGCACCGCGTTCAACAGGTGCTCGGTTTTTGCTCTAAAACAATGATTTCGTATATGCTTTTGACATACTACATCGTAAGCCTAGATATTGCGTCGTGCGTTTATTTCTGGTTTGGATCAATCACTTTCACTGCACCGCTTTGTCGCTTCTCGGTTGTCGCGTGGAGATGGCAGTAGTGCTGTCGTTCTTTCTGTAGAACCGCTTGGACGCATTATCAGTTCGCGCGCACGCTCGAAGTAATCTTTAGTGTGTTCTCGAATATATTTGCTGACCAGTGCTTCGTCGAGGAACTTCGATTACGCGAGTACAAAGACGTATCGGGGAGCAAGCTGGCACTCATTCTCGCCGGTTACTGGCTGTGCCGCTTGCGACTTCGTTGTTCTTCGTTTGTTCAGAGCACAAGCTCGAGCATTAAATTCCTAAGCGCTCATTTGCCGAGTTCACTTTCTTTCGTCGATCGAGCGATAACATTTAACATTTGTTCACCGGAGAAAATCGGTCACCGGAGAAAAATAAACGAGTACACCTGCCAACATACACGGTGTTTCAGCGAACACTTTCAAAAACCTGTAAGAGTTGCTCGCGGCAGATATCACAATCTACTTCATGAGCTGGTCTGCTCGAAGCGGCAGTCAATAGTTGCACAAAAACGTGAGGTGCAAAATCAACTGAAAAGTAAAAATTAACTAATTAAATTTCAAACTAATTACATTACGGCCCAAATTGCAGTTTACAAATTCTAGCCATGGAGCTCGCAAGGCGGAGCCACTTGGAATGAATTTTCAAGATGACCTCAAAATCGAGATATAAATTCCCGAACTTCGCGGAGCAATGCATTGGCGTTGCAGTGAATTCGTTAACAAAACGTCGTTTCATTGACTGAAGCACACAACTAACTGCTAGTAGTGTCCGCCGCTTCGAGTAGACCCCAAACAACGCATAAAAGAATTTTGGATTGGCGTAATGTTGAGACGCCGATGACTGGCTGGTGCATCGCGCTCCAAGGATGAACCGATGACCTTCACGACAAGACCGAAACATACACAGATGTTTCACGACACAACAGTGAGCCGGCTATCGACTTTCGCGTCATCCACCCTTGGGAAACGAGGTATGGGATCCTCCGTCTCTGGAGCAAAATCAAATCTTACATGTCGCTTCCGAAACGCGTCTTGCAACTGAATGACACAATTGCACAGTATTCTCACCATCGCACATGTGAAAAATGGCATTCCGTATGTGACGATCTGAACAATGCCTTACAACTTTGCGAAACGACACACATATTTCGCGCACTAATTCACCGCTCCGAATTTTGGACTGCCACTACTGCAGAATTCAGCAGCGAGATCGTGTTGTAGTATGCATGTTATGCGGAAATTTTTGATGGGCTTTGTAAGAAACATGTCGCAACCGCAGGCACTTCTATCCCGATTAAGTTGGGGCCTCTGCGTCGCATTTAGATTGCGCTATCACGCTTGCAGAGCTCAATCGGGCAATTTTCGCGGCCAGAACAACACGTCCTCCGGCCCAGACTATCTTCTCCGTGAGATGCCTCCCCCCTCTCTCCCAATCAGACTAGCAGCACAAACTGCGCATCATGAACGAGACGCGAAGCTCGAGAAAAATGCCAGACACCTGCGAATCGGCGCAGCTCACATTCATTCCCTAGCACGGGAAACCGCACGACATTGATAACCTACAGACTATTTCTCTCACATCAAGCGCGCATAAGGTCCTAGAACACATAATTTTTAGGGGATTTAACCACCATCTTTGGCAATTCGACCACCTATGCTAATGGCTATTTGGCATTTGGCGACTCATCTCCGACTCAAGATGTGCTACTCAATATTTCCGACCAAACTGAAAATTCCTGCACTGCCCAACTTAGAGCCACACTTGCTTCTTACCTGAAAACGGCACTGCAGTTTACAGCCAATGCCAACGTGCACGACGAACTACAACGGGCAGGTTCTGGGACACGTACATAGAATAATATTCATGACATGGTTCGTGCTCCGGCTGCGAGCATTTTCGGCACTATTACCCCCCTCCCCCTCCCGCATTCCATCATCCTGAGAGCGGAATACCTCAACTCCCGGTATTACCTCTTAAATACTTATTTTTGCCGCATCTAAGTTGCATTGGGCACGGCGACCAATATGCTAAATTGACTAGGCAATCTGTGTCGATGCTATTACGTTGGGGATAAGCACATCTGTATAGGTACCACCGCCGGACTCTACTTTTATACTTTAAATCTACCCATATGAGATTACTTATGTATGGGAACAAAAACATGTTGTCTCTCCCGTAATCGATAGTACATGTAAGTGTGAGATGACTACCGGCAAAGCAGATTGGTTGGAGGAATTACGACGATTACCCTCAACCATCTCACAACCCTACCTGGTGCGCCAGACGCTGCCTTCCTGGTCACTTCGCGTGGCGCCATCTCTCGAAGGAGGCGGCGTAGAACTCGCGCCGTCGAGCTCACGGACGGCTGGCGTTGAAAAGAGTGAAGGAAACGCTGCCTCAGCGCCAGAAGATAACATGTGTGTGGTGCACTGTATCTGCCTTTCGAACGTCGCTGTTGGATATGATAAATTAAGCCTTAGTGTACAACAAGTTACAGCTTCAGTGATAATGTGAACCAACATATTTTAGAAATCGGGGGAGATATTTTGCTTCCGATATGGAGCCATCCTGTATCTTTATTTTAGAGCTATGGCGTCGTTGTAATTTGTAATTTTAAACAGAACAGCAATTCATTCAAAGCGATAGCTGGAATTCTAGGTTGGTCGTGGCGATGTTCTTGTCTAATTATTTTTTGCTCTCAACGTAACTTCCGAAGATCACGAGCGGACAGGCATACCTGCGAATGGTGTTGAAGTTAATCGCTTCATTTACGATAATATTAACCTTTGAAATTACTCTTGCGGTAGAGGCACTTCCTTATTTTAAGAACGATGCAATATTTCGGATCTAGAATGAACAGTCACGAAATACTTTTTACTCTACACAGTTCTGTTAATCTAATGTTTATTAGAATACCATCAGAGAGAAAAGGAAAGTTTGAACCAAGTGTCGTCGCTAAGGACGCGCCAAAGACTTCATGCATGGTTGCGCAAACGATTCGATGAATAAATGCTGATTGCAGTCATACAGGAACATGCCGTCTGCTAAACGGTTTACGAAAAAAACACAAAGCAAGTCAAGAGCTATTCAATTAAAAATAGCTTTAGAGAGGGAAAGAGATTGCAATGGCGTGTGACCCAGTCATATATTTCCGACCACTACAAACCTAATACTGTGTTATTTCTATACTGATTTTTCGCCTTCAGCGCCCTGCGGAAAAGAATTGCACGAACCCTCAGTCATGCTGCCGAAGCAACAGCCGTTACTGGATGTACAGTATCAATTCCAAAACGCAACCAGTGCAGGGTTGGGCCTCAACGCAATGAATCACCCATGCACAAGCAGTATATTTCACGACGGGGCGTCATCGGTGACGATCTGTCTGTGTCATTCCTCCAGGACTATGCACGCACAGTGTACGAGTAAGGCAACCGTGCGTAAAGTTGAGTGTTCCCGAGAGATTACTGTGCTGAGCCAAGTGACCGTTCTTGTGCTAATTATGCCGCAGTGGCCACCAGATCAGGGAATAGGTGGCAGCACCATCTCCACCGTAGTTTTCTGGGTGGGCGGTCAGCGGCGTGCATTCAAATGAACATACACGGCGGCGCTTCACTGTGAGCGATTTGAGCTCCCTTTTTTCGGTTTGGAACGCACGGACTGCAGTCAAGTTACATAGTGTTGCACTCCCATGCCACGCTTTTGTACGAAACACACGGAAAATACCAACTATGCGAGAACTGAGCGCAGAAGGCAGTTTATTCTGGTACATCCACGGAATATTTTGTTTGAGTTTGGCTTGTATTTTGCCCATTCTGTTTTCGCTACCGTTAGAAAAGTGAAATTTCTGCTAGTCTTGCACCGGTTATAAAAACGCCTGTATCCCTGTGCAACCGTGTTAAATTATCAAGTTCCTGCGACGCTACTTCATCATTTCTATGTTACGTAACTGCCTTTCACTGCAATTTCTTCTTTTTCAGAAGCGTAATTATGGGACGGAGTGGGCTATGGAAGGATCACTACGTGACTTCACAAAGCTTTTGTTAACGCTGTAGCATAGAAAACATTACATTTTAGTAACAAGGTTGCTTTTCATTAATTACTTGCATGACAATAATGCGAACAATTTTCAATAAGTGTAAATGGAAGCCTTATTCCTTGTTTTCTTTATTTGTGAAAATAATGGTCGTTATCTTACGTCAAGCTAACAGCACCATGCTAAAGAGCTAATAATATTAGCCTCGAGTAACATAGTTTTAAGACGACCTGTGTCTAGCGACTGAAATATTACGCATGATGCGCTTGTAATACTCAATTGAGGATTCCTTTTTGTATCACCGAAGCGTTTTGTAGCACCAAAGCGGGAGCGCTTGCGAAGCAAAACATTTCTGCGTAGTGGAATGGACACATAATAAAAGGGCGCCCTCTGAAACAACCAGGGATTATCGAAAAACCAGTAAATAAAAGTCGTGCAATCATATGACTCAGGTAAATTCTATCCTGCAGAATCAAACCTGTGCTTAAGATTTTCTTTCCTACTGCTGTGTTGTCTCAGGCCATCTTCTTCATGTTTCGTGGTATAGTAAATATTACGGAATATACAACACAATGCTACAAGAAATCTCTAATGCATTGGGTCCAGGTATTCTAGCAGCATTTCAATTATATACAGTGAAGCCAGGTACCTTTTGTGAAGCGCTAAAATGATCATGCGCCAATAAAATTTGAATCGTTGAGACGAAAAGCATCGACAGGTGTGAGGATACTTTGGCGCTTACCTGCCACCTCCCGCCATTGCCTCATAAGGAGACTTTCGATTCCCAACCGTCACATTGAGTTACCAGAGCTGAAACTCGGAAAAAATGTTCACTTCTTTTCGCGTAAGACGTAATTTCTTTGGTGATAGTTATTATAAAATCTACGTCAAATTTCAAGAAAATAAGGTATCATGGGGAGCATGCATAGGAATTAGTCGCATTGGTTCATAGATTAAATTTCCGTAGCGAAGAAGCATTCGTCCGTGACATCAATAATAAATATCCCACCTTGGTGCTTCCTTTGGTAAACTGTTTTTTTCATGATTAGGCCTTGGAGCCATGAATGAAGCAGCTGAGATATTAGGGCGCTCGGATGGCATGCAATTATTCTCAAATGTCTTAAAATTAGTAACTGTAGCATACGTGTTTTCATGACGCGTAACGGCAGGCTTGCAAACATGGCAAGAGTAGAACAAGACGGACAACACAAACACCGTTGTGCTTGATGTCCTCGTTCGGCTTACGTCACTGTTTGCACACGTGCCTTTGCTTACCATGAATCACTGCCACAATGATCAATTATTCGTGTATATTTATTTACAGCAGCTTAAAACATATACTATACTTTATGTGCGTGATGTCGTAAGCCGACACGTTGTCTTTGACGCATAGTTATTATTCTAAGTTCGCATTAAATGCAATCCTGATGTGTAAACGGACTTTCGTCAAGGCACCACTGTCAATGGAGTCACAACTATTACATCGACTCCCATATAATTATTCGTGTATATTTATTTACAGCAGCTTAAAACATATACTATACTTTATGTGCGTGATGTCGTAAGCCGACACGTTGTCTTTGACGCATAGTTATTATTCTAAGTTCGCATTAAATGCAATCCTGATGTGTAAACGGACTTTCGTCAAGGCACCACTGTCAATGGAGCCACAACTATTACATCGACTCCCATACAATTATTCGTGTATATTTATTTACAGCAGCTTAAAACATATACTATACTTTATGTGTGTGATGTCGTAAGCCGACACGTTGTCTTTGACGCATAGTTATTATTCTAAGTTCGCATTAAATGCAATCCTGATGTGTAAACGGACTTTCGTCAAGGTACCACTGTCAATGGAGCCACAACTATTACATCGACTCCCATACGCCACGTTACACCTCCTTAAAACTGAATATGGGTGTTCCCGTTGTTTACAATACATGTTTTACTAGCGTAACAAACTTTTGATAGCGACTGCAGAAAAAATGATAAATTTCCCTGCTCAGCACATGACTGTTATTCTACTGTCTGCAAGAGGGATGAAACCTAAGTCCGCCATTACAAGTACACACATTTATGTAGTCAATGTAGCACTCGCTTATGCAACTGTTCCTGCTTGGCATCCTTTCGGTAACTGCCATAAATGTACATATGAAATCGTCGAGAATGGCATGAAAATCTGCAGCGAAATGACGGTCAACACTGTAGAAAACATAACTGAGAAGGTGCCCAACAAAAACATTGGAACCGGCTAGAATATGACAGATTACGCTATAGAAACAATAAATGAGAAGGTCCTCAGCGATGGGATGGAAACCGGCAGAGAGCGTTAGGCAGTTCATATAGTCACGTGGTGGTGACGTTTAAGAACACAGTAGCAATACTGTGAAAAATAAAACTAACGTTTATTGGGCGAACCTGTGCCCACAAAAGCAGGCTACACTTATAGCACAACGATAGCGGCGAACACGGTCGGCCATCGTTGAAAATCTGTTGAGCGGGCCAGGCGCGTCGGCTTTCATACATCAGCAGTCGAATGTTCCAGAGAAGTCGCTGTGACCCGCGTGCCTATTAAAAAGTTCTACATTTTCGCCTCGCACACACATGCAATCAGATTACGCAAGGTTGGGCCACAGACAGCGGATGGAACCATAGATAACATTCCAGAAACTTCCGATATATCCAGGCGTGTCCCGCGCGGTGCGATAACACTTGTTAGGCGGCGAAACGTGTGGCCCGATAAAGACAAGTACACGTGTCAATATATGAGCCTAACGTTGGGTCGAGCCTGGACATCGCGATGGTTCCGAAGCAACCACGATGCCTCCCAGTTTGTCGTTTTCAAGTTGCTCCAGTGGCCATTATCAGCGGGAAATCCTCCTAGAAAATTACAACTCTAAGTCAAGGGATGTGTACACACTTTGTTTCCTGAAACGTCCTTCGCCAATTAAGTGGTTTTCGGTATGGCCACGCGTCTGCTTATGGCGATAGTCAGAACAAATTGTAAACGCCAGTTTTACCGGTCGAATGCGTCTGGACAAAGCGAACTTAAGAAACACTTAGAAGGGGAAACCTTTTGATATCAAACACCACCAAATGAAATAGCCAGTCAGTTCTGAGGAAACCTGCAAAGATGTGGAACTTTCTTCAAAGTTAGAAAATTTGGCACCACATGGATTTGAGCGCCGAACTACTAAAATATATCGAAACCCCATGCGGCTTCTTGGAAAGAAGCCTTCAAAGTTGAAGCAAAGTTTGTCTTGGTCAGAGGATAGGACCGGCGAGCAGCGCCTTTCCCAATCGGTAGCGCTACCGTCCCGGCAAAACACTAGTCAGCCAGACTGCAAGCGGAGGCCGAATTTATGGGCAACATGAAGCTTCGAGGCAGCAAATACGAAACCTCAATTCTGGGAAAACGTGCAAAGTGAAGTAATCTTCATAAAAGAGGACGGTACTGCCAAGAAATCATTTTCATTTCGTCTTCCGCTTCGTGTTACTGTAATGTCCATTTTACTTTTCTCCAAATATTGCAGCATCCGTTGAAAGTACGTAAGATGGTTGGCTTAAGGGAAAGTATTGGTACTTATCATTCGAGCCTAACCACAATACGAAGCACCAGTACAAATATTAAAGAGAGAGAAGTGTCTAGAAAACTAGCGAGCAATGCATTTTTGGAAGCGTTTTAGCCAAACTTCATGCATACCTACGAATAAGCATCATCGTAAGCGTAAATATTGATGTAATAACACTATGGATCAGGAGTGTTTCAGTCCATATTACTAGAAGCTTTACGTAGTGGTAGTTATCAGAAACCGACAGCGGTTTATGGAGAACAGGCTAAGCTGCATGCACAGATGGGATGAAACAAAAATCACAGGCACAATCGGCTCATTCGAGGAGTGGTAGTGGTATTGCAGAGTTCAACACAGCGTCCACCTCGTGAGACGCTGTTAGCTCCTCACTTCGTGGATGGCTCAGTAAGGGGGTAGTACCCACCCACGCTGCAAAGCGGGCACCTTATGGTCGGCGTTCTCAGCCGGCGTCTTCGTGCCGCTGAGAAAAATAGAACGAGAAAGAAAAAAATTGGAGGACGCTTAAGCTTCGCCTTCAAGAGTGGAACGCGACAGCGTTCCCGTCGACTCGCCAAGGGGTGTAAGACAATGGGCTACGGCGCAGCGACTACGCGCCCCGCATCGGACGCGGTGAGCGTCGAGCAACCATGCCATGTTCGGCGCGACAACGAAATGTGCGCCTGAGCAAGCGACGCACGCCTGAGCCTTAGAAACAGCTCGTTTCTAAGGCAACACCGCGTTCACTAGAGGCGCTTTTGTACCGCTTGGAAGCATCGAACTCGTGGCTCAGTGTTAATTCGGCAGAGTCTTGGTGCTGTAGTGCAGTCGGTGACTACCTGTGAGTCAGGCCGTTTCATTGTATCTGACTTTTCCCTGTCAGCAGAAAATTGGCGAGTAATTTGTCTTTATGCACCAACTCAGGCTCAAGAGCGAAAGCTTTTTTTTTAAGAAATGGAGACGTACGTGAAATGCGAGCGTAGATTAATCCTGGCGGGAGATTTCAATTGTGTCTGTACGGAACGTGACAAAACCAGTGGGAAACACAATGATGCAAGTACTGCTGTTTTGAAAGACTTGATTGCAGAATTTAATCTAGAAGACGTAGGTGAATGTCCTTGCGGTGGAAAAGCGGTCACCTTTACCCACTTTCAGTGTGCGAGCCATGCTAGACTTGACAGAGTGTACGTGTCGGCTGAACTTATGCAGTCGTGTCGAGATTATCGAGTCACACCTGTTGCATTTAGTGATCATTGTTTGGTTTCTTTCCGTGTTGGAAAGGAAAAAACAAATAGCAAAAAAATTTCCTGGGATCTTTGGAAATTTAATGCAAACTTGCTGAAAGACGACGAGTTTTGTGAGCAGTTTCTCAAGGCTATAGATAAAACAAAAACTCAAAACTTAGATATTTGGGCGCATAAATGGGAAGTTAGTAAGCAAACAATTAAATTGAAAGCACTTGAAAGGGCCAGTGTCTTAAGTCACGCGAAAAAAGAACTCGAGTCCCGTCTTAGATTGAATCTGAAGCAATTATTGGAAGCTGAAAGTATACAACCCGGTCATTTCTTAGAAGACATAAAAAGCATAAAGCAAAAACTTGAGCTGATAGACCAAGAGCGATACAATGGAGCATTGATTCGAGCCAGAGCTGAAAAATGTAGCACAGGAGAAATGCCGACAAAACGTGCCTTGGGAGTCGAAAAGAAATATGCTTCCCAAAATGCAATAGCAGAAATAGAACATAATGGGTTACTGTCTACCAACAAAGAAACAATAGCAAGTTGTTTTTTGGAATATTACAAAGTATTGTTTTCTCGTAGCCAAGTTGACACTGATAGATTTAAAAAAGACTTCATGTCATTGATGCCAACATTAGATGATGAAACTAAGGAAGTATTAGAAGTGCCCATAACAGTAGAGGAAGTTAAAAATGCGATTGACCATTTAAATAATGGCAAATCGCCGGGACCGGATGGCGTAAGCGCTGCATTGTACAAGGCGTTTAAGGGTGTTATAGCACCTGTTTTGACTGAAGTATACAACGAGGCTTACGCGAACAAACATCTACCGCCGTCCTTTTTGTCAGCACACATGGTCCTAATACCAAAAACTGAAGACCCAATCAAATTACGTAACGTCACATCGTACAGGCCGATTAGCCTGACAAATTTAGACTATAAAATATTAATGAAAGTATTGGCTAACAGGTTGCAGACCGTAATGAAAGATTTAGTCGGTCCACATCAAACGTGCGGAATAAAAGGAAGGACAATTATGACAAATATACACATAGCACGATCAATCCTTGAATGCTGTGACGCAATGCAACTAAGTGTCGCTATGCTGCAGGTTGATCTTGAGAAGGCATTCGACCGCGTGCAGCACGATCTGCTTCTATGTATGCTTGAATATGTGAATGTAGGCAATGTGATCAGCGAAGGTGTGCGGATGGCTTACGCCGGATGTACGACGAGATTGATAATAAACAAATCAGTAGGTGAATACATACCAGTACAGCGCTCGGTCAGACAAGGGTGCCCATTATCACCGCTTCTTTTTTGCATATATATTGAGCCCTTTTGTCTAAGCGTAATTAGGAACAACGCGATACGTGGATTTCAGTTACATCAAACCGAGGTAAGCCTTCGTGCTTACGCTGATGACATTGCAGTTTTCTGTGCTGATCATGAAAGTATAATGCATACCGTCAATGCTGTTAAAAGTTTCTGTCAAACAAGTGGTAGTGCAGTAAACTGGGACAAGTGCGTTGGGTTCTGGCATGGGGAATGGGACGTCGCACCAAGGATGTTTTTGAACATTAAATGGCAAGAAACACCGACAAAATACTTAGGAGTACCCCTACAGTACTACTCTGATAATGAGCCTTATTGGAAAAAACAAACAGAGGTGTTACGTGAAAATGCACAAAAGTGGAAAGGATGGGATAAGTCGATTTTCGCACGGGCCACGACGTGCAACCTATTTCTTGTAAGCAAGCTATGGTATGTAATGCAAGTTTTGCATTGCAGCAGGTTAAATGTACAAAAAATGCACAGAGTGTTCGCGGTCTTTATCTGGAGCTCTCTATGGGAAAAAACGAGCCGAACAAATCTGTTTAAAAGAGGGAGTGATGGTGGGCTTGGTCTAGTGCATCTGTATGTGAGACAACTCGTCAGTCGATTTGTTTTTCTCAGAGATGTACATCATACCTTTCTCAGAACTATGATTCAACTGAGGCTGGGTAAAGTGCTACCAGAGTTTGTTGTGTCTTTGGTGTGTCAGCAAGGACCAGTACGAGGATATATAAAAGAAGTGGTGTCATCTTTCCGCTTCTTATCGGTGCGTTTTTCTTTGCAATATTTGACAGATGTGTCACGCAAAAAACTGTACAAGGACCTTGTGGATGTGTTATTTCCTGTGCCATTATACCGTGAATTATACTGTGCAGGCACAGGAAAAGATGTTTTGAAACGCGTTAAAAAATGCCAGTTGCGCCAGGGGTTAAAACCTTTTTTTTTTAAGCTGCACACAGGAACCTCACCTGTTAAAACATGGTTAGAAGAAAAGGGTTTATTTGTTCCGTGGGGTACTCATTGTTTGTTATGCAAAAAACCAGAGACAATTGAGCATGTTTTTTTAGATTGCTGGGGTGGAGTGTTCTTCTGGGACATCTTACAGAGAACCTTGAAAAAAGAGTTGCCATTAAGTCCGCACGGAATCCGTTATCTCACGGTCGAAAACGACGATGGTGTGCCTTTCGATCTGGTTATGCTCCTTGGCCTGCACAGTATATGGCGAACTCGGACTGCTGTGCACAACGCCGATATTGACGCTAGACCGGTTCGCGAATATTTTTGCGAATCGGTGTCCCATTTTGTCGAAGTGCAGAAGGTGCAGTCGTATGTACCAGAGTGGGTTCCAAGATTAGAAATGTTGTTGCAGATGCCGAAATACTGATGGCTTGTAGTCAGCAAACAGCTGATTGTTCTCGGTACTATTATCTTGTTAATCTGTTCTGATCTCGTAAACTCTGTGAAAAGCGAGGCAATAAAGAAAAAAACAACTCGTGGCTCAGTGGTGACGTCTCCGTCTCACACTCTGGAGACCCTGGTTCGATTCCCACCCAGCTCATCTTGGAAGTTGCTTTTTATTTATGAAGTGCCTGCCGTGATTTATCGCTCACTGCCAACGCCGCGGACGCCGACACCGACACCGACGCAGACGACACCGGCTTTTCCGCGACACGAGCTTCCCTAACGCTATCGCGTTAAAATTGGAGGACGCTGAAGCTGCGCCTTCAAGAGTGAAACGCGGCAGCGTTCCCGTCTACCCGCCAAGGGGTGCAAGACAATGGGCTACGGCGCAGCGATCACTTACGAGGCGCCCCGCATCGGACGCGGTGAGCGTCGAGCAACGCAGCGTTCGGCTCGACAACGAAACGTGCGCCTGAGCAAGCGGAACGAACCGAAGAACTCGGTGTCTCGGAGGGGGAAACGATGCACGCCAGCCAAACGTCGTCATCGGCCAAAGCCACCTAGAAAAAAATGTAAGGCCATCGCATCACCTCCTCTCCCCTGTCAATACGTCACGACAGTCGGATGGTAGCGGTGGATGGGGGAGCGCTGCGTTTCTAGAACGCGGCGCTCGTTCTGAAAACAAATTTTCTCCGTGGCTGCAACGCTAGAGCGGCAACGCGTGGAGCATTTGCTTGGTGGCTTTGGTGGGGCAGGCTGCACCGTAAACGCGATTGCTTTTCTTCGATTGTGCGTGGTTCGTCGTACACGGAAGCACAACGATGCCTGGCTGTTGTTGCGCACCAAACTGCAAGCCCGATTATGACGGAGGACAAAGTGTCCGAGTGCACAAGTTCCCATCTGACCGAGCCACTCGGGAAGCATGGACGAGAGCAGTTCCTCGGAAGGACTTCTCGCCAACGAAGTACACAGTGGTAAGTATTTCTTCTCTCTATTGTTATTCTGGGTTTCCAGCCGAATAGGTTTCGTCAGCGTAGTGCGTAATGCATTCGTGCACGCGTGCACAATAGATGGGTCTCTGCACCTGTCGACGCGCTTGTAAATTCAACATTTTCGTCGAGCTTCATACCTGTAACGGCTTGTTTTTTTTTTATTTCAGCTCTGTGAAAAGCAGTTCCTGCCATCGGATTACTTGAAGACGACATCTCACACGGACGTCAAGACAGGAAAAGTGGTCGAAGTTGCCATGAAAAACATCCGTCTGAAGAAAACTGCAGTTCCGAGCTTGTTTCCCAATTGCCCTGCCTATTTATCACGTCCGCAAGTGTGCGTTCGAGAAGCGCCGACTGCCAAAAGAGCGCGCTTGGAAGCCACATATTTGCAAAAAGCAATCATGCTTTCTCAGCAAACCCAAGCAGAAGAGGACGCCAAAAATCTGGTTGGTAGCTTTGCGGACTTGCTGAAGGCCTTGCCAAGCTTTCAGTGTTCGGACTTCTGGACAGTTTTGAACAAGGGCTCCAAGGTTTTCTTTTTGTACTTGTCACTTCAATCTGCTCCTGCAGTCCGTACTTCGGTGATCGTGTCCACAGACCTGCGCGTCGAAGTTTTTTTTGTGAAACGGGTGTGAGGAAGTGTGGTTATGTTATAGTTCCTGATAAGCTGTGCGACTTGAGAGATTTGAAAAGTGTGTTACACATGATCGAACAGACACGTAAGGATATCAGCACTGAGCGTTCTGAAAAGGCCCGTCATCTACTGGCATTGGTTTCGACATTGCTAGAGGAAGTAAGTGGAAAACATTTCGCATGCGAGCAGCAAGAATGGCATTTGGAAGTGCTTAAATTCTTGAAGAGTCAAGTTGATCTTGTTTTGAATGATGCTGGCCGATATCCCTCCGATTTATTGGTTTTTGCTAGCCTTTTGTTCACAATTTCGCCTCATGCATATAGATTCTTGAGAAGTTCGATGAAGCTTAAGATGCCGCATCCTGATACGGTCAGAAGACTGTGTTCATCGTACGATGTACGCCCTGAAACGGAGCAGCAAGAATGTAGCTTTCTTTCCTATGCAAAGCGTATTGTAAGCACATACAAAGGGCATGAAAAGACTGTAACGTTAATGATTGATGAGATTCACCTTCAATCATTTTCTGATTACAAGGCTGGGTTGGTTACTGGTGCTGCGGTAAATTCATCGACTGCAGCAAAAACTGCCCACGTATTTATGATACAGAGCCTGCTTTCTTCAAACAAGGATGTTGTACACATCCTTCCTGTGGCACAAATCGATGCTAAGGCGCTGCACGACTTCCTTCGGAAGATTGTTCTTGATCTAGAGGCATCTGGTTTTAGAATAATCGCAGTGATCTCGGACAATAACTCCATAAACAGAAAAGCCATGTCCTACTTCGCTAAGCCGGCAAGTGTCAGCATTGTTTACCAGCATCCTGCTGACCCATCACGACCCCTGTTTTTTGTGGTGGACCCAGTTCACATACTAAAGTGTATAAGAAATAACTGGCTGAATCAAAGAAACATTGGCAAATGCATGTACTTTCCTGAACCGAAGAGTGATCAGGCTGAACCATAGATACTTACAGCACCTTTCAAGGTATTATGCCAGCTACACGAAGCTGAAAAGCATGAGCTCTTGAAGCTAGCACCAACGCTCACTTTGAAGGCACTGAATCCCTCAAACATGGAATGGCAGAACGTTAAACTGGCCTTAAAGATTTTTAACTCGTCTACTGTTGCTGCTCTCAGTGTTGCAAAGTTCCAGCATGCAAAGGAAACCTCTCAATATGTCGACACCATTTTGACTTGGTGGAACATTGTTAACGTCAAGACGCCAATAAGAGGGCAGCGGTTGCGTGATCAATTGCAAGGTCCAATAGTTTCATCGTCATGTCCTCAACTAGAATTCTTAGAGAGAATAGTTCAATGGCTTGATCACTGGAGAAGCCTCGAACATGACAATGGCCGCTTGACACGTGAAACGCACATAGCTTTTTGCCACACTACCCATGCCTTGCACGAACTTGCCATATACTGTCTCATAGAGCTTCATTTCGAGTATGTTCTTTTGGGCAAATTTCAAACTGATAGCTTAGAGGATCGCTTTGGAAAGTACCGGCAATTGTCTGGTGCCAATTACCACGTGTCTATAAGGCAGATATACGAATCTGAATACAAATTCCGTTTGCAGAAGGTTCTGGACCTGCCAGATTTGGACATTCTACTACCACCGAGCGCGAACGCGTTGGCGACAAGTGTACATTCAGGAAACGGCCAGTTTCAAGTCACTGTGACCGACTCCGACATTGAGAAAAAAAACGTCAAGGCTACCGGCACTAGCCTATGTTGCCGGCTATTGTGCCCATGCAGCTCTAAAAGAAGCTGACATGCGCACCTTGCAGTGAAAGCCTTGTGATGCAAGACGTCGATCTAGATGACCCTGAGAATGCATTAATCACGAAGATGACAAGGGGTGGCCTAAAGTTTCCACGAGCAGTTGTAATTAATGCTGTACTCTTTACTGAAATTATATTGGACAACCTCAGGACACCAGAATATGCTGCACGATTTTTCAACCTTCCTAGGCAGAAAGATACTCTTGTCGGCATTGTGTTCGCTACCTTTCATGACTTTGAGGATGTCGATGTGTGTGAATTCGGTCATCCTGCACAGGAGGTAATGGGGCATGTTGTAAGTGCTGCAGCGAATACACTGCTGAACAACTTGTGCCGCACAGAAAACGACAAATTACGCAACGCCAAGAACTACCGAAAATTGCAGACCTTCAAGGCCTGAGATGTTTCTCATTATTTATTTTTGATTCATGAAGCTCTGTTTTGTTGAACATCTACGTATGTTTGTGTTGACATAACCCTTGTAAAAAGAAACATGTGACGTAGCTAGGACTTATTTGCCTACATTAGCATAATTTAAACCCTGCATTTTGGCCAATTCAAATGTTATTTGAGTGTATTGTGCTACCTGTTTATGATTCGAACTCTCCATGCTACCGCAATACATTAATTCCATGTTTTCCTTTAGGACTGAGAGTAGACCTCTCGTTTTTTACTTACTTTTCACCATTATCTCAGTATTTTATGAATACCAATAAGGTCTGCAAACAAGGCGGGTGGAAATAAAATAACCACAAGAAATGGTACAACAAAGACGGAAGCTTATTCTGTTTGAGAATTAGTTGTGCGTGACCCTATAATGATAAAATTTTCACAATAAAATTAACCTCGATATTCGTATGTCTAGCGAGGACTGTTTTACGCAATGCAAGAGTGAGAATGATAATTGTATATGGAAGATTTAAAATGTTTGTTTCTGAATGCAGTTCTTATCATTTGTGAATAAAGTATATTCTGAGTCTTCAATATGCAGTTTTCCTCTTTCTTTCGTTCCGTCTAAAGTTGAGTGACTGAGCAGCATGCAGTTTGCTTGTCTTAGTCCCGAACAAACATCACAAGCACAATAAGGCAGGTCGTGTTGCGATACACGCAAAAAAACAAGAATGTTGCCAATCAAGTAATCTAAGGAAGGTATGAAAGAATGCTGCTTTCTATGGTGGTGTTGACTGCGGTGAACCAGTGGCTCCCCCTTATTTCTTGCGTGAGCTATACGTGTCTTGCTTTGGAAACGAAGCATCTGAATTTATAGGTTGCTGTCACTTTAAGGACAGCGCTAATTTTCTCATGCCATAGTATCCGCGACGCGCAAAGAGACACACTGCAAGCGCAACGAACCTAGGCGCGGAGACGCCGACGGCGTCGACTGTCCGGCCCATCCGACTAGCGTGACGTCACACCGGCGTGCGGAGGCCTTACATTTTTTTCTAGGTGGCTTTGGATCGGCACGGGCAGATAGATAGACAGTGATCTAAAGAAAGGAAGGACGCTTGATTCTGCAACCTGTGAGGGAGCAAGGCGAAGCGTCGTCAGGGGAGAGGGAGTCCGGGCCGCGACGCGCCTCGCACCGGTCCCCGCAAAGCTCCGTTGCTAGGGTGCCTCGATGCCAGCGCCGCCGTTCAGGGTGGAGACAACCTCAACGGTGCCGCCATATTGAAGCACACGGGATCGGCTGCGCTAGCGTTCGTAACGGCGCCGTTCATGCTTTCGGCGCGCTTCGAGTGCTTTGATTTAAACAATCTTTTTATCAATATTGCACTGCGCATCTTTTTACTCATTATAGCCATTTGAACATCCGAGGGTCGAAGACGTAATTTTACGAATTAAGTTTAGGGCCCCGAGTGGTCGAGGTTGAACAATTAGTGTGCCGTCAGTTGGCTATCATTCTAAACAGGCTATCATTTTAAAGATCCGTTGCCCAGCAGGTGCTACCGCTCCGTGCGAGTGGAAGAAATTGATTTTTTCTTTTTCTACTTGGTTTTCGGTTTTTAAATTCCTGCGCTTTGATAACAGCCGCGCGTCATCAGCCGCTCGCGCGCGGCGGTTGGTTTCGCTTCTGTCGCGCGAGCTGTTTCCGTTTGTTTTGCTCGCAAAGACCACCTGTCTGCTTTTTAATCTTTCAAAGCGTAACTGCGAGTTCCTCGCCTGTTTATTGCCCACAGGGGAGCAATTACATCTGTTTACAGGCTGGCGCTGGTACATACAAACGATGCCGCGTATACCAACGCTGCCACTGCGCCTGCGTTTTCTTTCACGAGGCCCACGAGAACTGATTGCACCTCATTGGTGGTAGGATAAACCACTGCTGCAAGTTTTCCACTCGTTTCATTTTTCTGTCAGGCGCACAACCACCGAGCGTTCTTGCGTGCGCTCATATGCAGACTTCGCTTGCGCTCTGGACATGCACACCATTTGTTCTGCTACGATTCCTCCGTTTGTGAAGCGCATTTCTGCATATATTTTTCATTGCATTTATTTTATTCATGCCCATCTGTACTCATTTATAAACCATGCTTGTGCACCTACACAAAAAAGGGTGAACTTGAGGACATTAAATAACTGCAGTAATTCTTTTCTAACAGTTTTAAATTCGAAACAGAAGTAACAGACTTTGAAAATTTATGCTTTGTGAAAAACACTCGACCAGAAAAGGTTTAGTAAAAAGCTGCAGTTTTGGCGATGCCGGTGCATGCAATTCCTATTTTGCCTGCAAAATTGGGTGGTGATGGGCTAGGCTGTAGGAAATAACTGCTCCCTAAAGGTTGAGCTTCATTAGTGCTGCAGAAAAATATGTAACTTAGCTTGTCAACCTCACCCCTTACAGACAGCAAAGGCAACAAAACAACGAAACAGTGCAAATTATTTATTTAATCTCAAGTGCAGTCGACCATGAAAAAACGCAAACTACATTACACGTAAGAAAGACAGAGGGACAGATAAGTGGAATATGTACAGTGGGGTTTAACCTTAAAAGGAAAGCATAAAAGCAAAGCATGAAAAAAGATGCAAATCTCCAAATAAGTGAGCAAGACATAGCGGCAAAAAGTTGCTACGTGCACTCTGGTGTTACCTTTGCAACAAACATGAAAACAAAGCACACAGAAAGATGCAAACTACAAAATAAGCCAGCAAGTCAGTGGTAAAAAGCAGCGATTTACGGAGTGGTGTAAGATTTAAAGTAAGGTACTCTACGGCAACTTCACGCCAGCCACAGCCTTGCTGCCATAACCGTCGTCTGAATGGTCAGGCTCGTTCAGCCAGCGGAGTCGCATGACAACAAAACGGCACATCAATTTTCCCATAATGCTTGGGTGGTCAGCGCATTTCACTAGGTGACAGAGAAACTGATCGCTCAATAAGGCTCGTCAATGTATTGATTGGGTGATCCAAATGACAAATATCATTTCCCTGTGAAAATTTCTTAAACACACATTCACAGGAAGAAACAAAGCGCAGTACCGCGTGGCTTACATACACCAAATTTCTAGAACCTTGATTGTATTCCTTGAGCTGCACATGAGCATGCTCATCGGAAGCCTCATCAGCAATCAGGGTCTCAGTACAGGTGGAGCATGGTTTGTTAGTAGATATAAAAGACTTCACCAAATAACCTGCCAAGTGAGCAATGATGTCATTTTCTACAAGAGACAATGGCTCGCCCTCAGCATTCATCATCGTACGAGGGTTCTTGAAATTCTTTCTGCACTTCTTGAATCTCTGCAGAGAAGAAATCCACTAAGTAGTTGCTGTCGTCAGCTTCATAACCAGAGTTATCAGGTACCTTGAGGAACTGGCTTACTGACACAATTCTGAGCGCATTTTTGACATCATATGCACTGAGCACGGGAGAAATCGTCCGGATGACCGAAAACAAGTTCTCCAGGTAATCTGGGGCCAATCGTACTGTCAAGAAGAACGCGTAGCCACATTTCTTTAGCAGAAATCCATGCAGTTGAAGCACTACAGCAGTCGACATTAGCACCCCTGCCTGGCATGGCTTCCAGACCTTTTTGATGCCAATGCCTAAGCTCTCAATGACTTCAACAGAGAGTTTCAGCGTTGAAATAGCCTCTTCATATTTGTTTTCATTTGATAAGCTCAGAGCAACAACAGGGTGCCGTGCAGTCATGATTGTGTACCACTTGAAAATTACTTCACAAAACCAGGCTCTTGTTTGAAAATATAAAACCTGTGAAATATAAACCTGTGAAAATATAAAACAGGTGTGCGACGTTACCATTTTTTGCTAGAGTTAAATATTCCGCGAATAAAAATCACCCTCGTCCGACCCTATAATCAGGGCACTACTCGCGTAGAAAAGCCAAGTTCAAAACGAGAAACACGCTCGCGCCCGTACGTATACGCGTACCTATACGCTGCCTATGCAGCAGCGGCGCACACGAGTTTGTTTAATTGCAAAATACGGATCGATAAGACTTAACTGTTTTGCAACTCACCTCGCAGATTTATGAGCTGTCAGTTGTGTTCCACCGATCCCGCTTTATTTGAGCTTCCCATTTCTTTCTTCACTACGAGTCCCGGGGGATGCGAAAACAACGCAGGCCTTTACGTTTTGACCCAGAGCACATTGGCACACAACAGCCCGTCATGATGGCTCAGTGGACTTGACACGCTTGTCCTTCATCCAGTCGAACACTGTCAAACATGTTGAACCACCAGCAAGTGCCTCGAACAACGCAAGCTCAGCTGTTAGCACCGATCAACTGCGACCACTCTGACCGCCCGCCGTCATTATACATGGCGTCGCAGCGAGAAAGAGCCGGCGTGGGGGTGGTCAAAGGATGGCACCACCCTGAACGGCGGCGCTGGCATCGAGGCACCCTACTCCAATGCGCGCGCGGCGCCCCACCAGTCGGGGCAGGGGTCTTCTGTGCTTGCCGCAAGACGGCTCTGCGTGTGCGGAAATCGCAGAAGAAATGTAGAGGAAACGCACTTCGCTACTCGTGTAACTGAGATTTCTGTAAGTTACGTGTTCATAATTACTGATATACACCGCAGCATAACTTTCTACGGCTCGTTTCTAAGGCAACACCGCATTCACTAGAGGCGCTTTTGTACCGCCTTGAAGCATCGAACTCGTGGCTGAGTGGTAGCGTGTCCGTCTCACACTCCGGAGACCCTGGTTCGATTCCCACCCAGCCCATCTTGCAAGTTGTATTTTATTCATGAAGTGCCTGCCGGGATTTATCGCTCACGGCCAACGCCGACGACACCGGCTTTTCTGCGACACGAGCTCCTTAACGCTGTCGAGTTAAAATAAAGATGTGCATTGTGTGTGTTCCAGACGCAAGCTCGTCACGCGCAGTATCCTTGCGGATGCATGCCACATTATTCGCCCAAGTTGTCACTCGCCGCCATCGCGCTTTTGCGGAAATAAATGTAAGGACGACGGAAAGGTTCGTTGGCCGCCGTCGCGTCCTCCTACGAGGGTTCCCTTGATGTATTCGAGCATCGGGCAGCGCCTCACGAGGTACCAGCAAAACTCCTGCAGCCTGTCCATTTCCAGCCGGGAATCCTCGCGAGAGTGGCAGGGGACGCTGCGTTTGACGGTTCCGTCCATTTGCATGAAAGCGACCATGCCTGCAAAGCTCCTGACAGCGTCTCGAATCATGTCGGCGGCGGCCTCGGGCGCACCAACACCTCCTTTATTTTTCAATGCCAGTGCAATCCTCGCGCCCCAATGAGAGCCGTTGGTGCGCCTTAGTTCAGTGAGTTGCCGCGGTGCGACGTTACCGAGACGTCATGACTAATTTAGCTACGCCTGCTTACGTAACGCGGGCGTCTGTGGGTGCACCTCGACCGTTCCCCACGAGAAGTGATAGACGCTCAGTCCGTACATATGTGAGGTGTAAGATTACTACCATAGAGAAAGAAATGAAAAAAAATGAAAGAAAGGAGCGGACACTCCCATAGAGCCCAGTGGCCGTATTGACTGTAGATCACCAAGCGGATGGTATTAACACCTTCCCGTTTCGGTTATGGCGTGCGCGTTTTGAACGGTAGTTGGTACACGCCACGCCGGCTCCGCTGATCGGCGCGGCATTTTTTTTTCGTTTCTACTGCTGAACCACACGCGGACTTGCACAATCGTTTTCGTAAAAATAATTCGGAACGACCTTTAAAAGCACCCACCGAATCTGCGCTACGTGCAATTTTATAAAAAAAGAACTCAGGACGTCTTCTGAAATAATTAAATGTTTATTTTGCTCTATATAAATGCTCGTTCTGGGCTTCTTGTGCATTCATTCAAAGTTGTGACACCAGGTAAGCAGCAGTCGTTGCCGTACGAAGCTTCACCGGATGCCATGAGCTGAAAAAAATGTAAATAACAAGCATGCATCATTTTGGTGTATTGACCTAACAGAAATATTGCGTGTAGAGGCGAAACGTGCGTGAGTGGTGAACGAGCGGCGTTACAGATAAATTCACGTTTACATACGTTTCGTAGCAAATAGACTCCTCCCAAACAATGCCATAAAATCTGAAGAAAACATTTCATTTTCAAGCATTAAAAATTAAATTATGGGGTTTTACGTGCCAAAACCACTTTCTGGTTATCAGGCACGCCGTAGTGGGGGACTCCGGAAATTTCGACCACCTGGGGTTCTTTAAGGTGCACCTAAATCTAAGTACACGGGTGTTTTCGCATTTCGCCCCCATAGAAATGCGGCCGCCATGGCCGGGATTCGATCCCGCGACCTCGTGCTCAGCAGCCTAACATTATAGCCACTGAGCAACCACGGCGGGTGATTTTCAAGCATCCCTACTCTGCCGGGCATTATTCCATGCACTTTAAAAGCACAAATACGCCGGCGACTTCGAGTTTCCAAAACTAACTTGGCCTCAGTCGACGCGATGGTATGCCAAGTATAGAGACGTGGATACAACACAATCTCTCAGCCAGGCCATATTACACTCTCGCACAGTGCCTTCTAGTCGCACTGTAGACAGATTCGTGGGAGCAAAGCCTGGTTCCAGTCGCTCAGAAGACATAAATGACAAGTTGTTGAGCTCCTCGGTGTTATCTTTTACGTGTCCTGCAAGCGCAAGCAACCCACTCCAGTGTTATCACTCTCGGCAATCGCTCGTCGCGTTTTCGACAAGCGTGAGTACCGAAATAAGGTATATGTTGATGCAGGGTCATAAAAAGTGTCACAAACATGTCCCACTAAAATTCAGTACACGCAAGACTAACTCACCACGGCAGCCTTGCTTTTTTGCTAACAGCTTCACAACCCCAGGAGCGGCAAGCATGCCTCAAAAGTATCCCAAAAGTTACGAAAGGAATTACAATAATTTTTGGGGTCAGAGAATGCGTCACGAACTTCTCCCAGTAAGATTTAGTACACGCGAAACTAACTGTGGCACACAGCGAGCTGCTTTTCGCTAACTGCGCCACTACGCCGAGCGCGGCCATTGCGCTTGAAAAGTACCCCAAAAGGTAGCGAAATTAGTTACAATAATGTATGGGGTCAGAGAAAGCGCCAAAAACTTGTCCCGGTAAGATTCAGTACACGCGAAACTGCGTCACACGGCCGAGCTGCTTTTCGTTACAAAGCAAGGTGCGGCGAGCGTGCCCAAAAACTGCCGAAATAAGTTATGGTAATGCTTGAGCTCATATCATCATCATCATCATCATCATCATCATCATGGTTGCGCCCACTGCAGGGCAAAGGCCTCTCCCATACTTCTCCAACTACCCATATAAAGGCCATATAAAGGCCATATAAAGCGTTGCAAACTCTCCCAGTACCAGTAATTAACTCAATTTAACTACGCCGAGTCGGCGGAGCTATTTTTCGATAACTGCGTCACTATGTAGGTTCAGTTTTGTGCAGTAAGCCTGAATGTGCTTGAAGTGCGTCGCAGACTGTCAAACAAAATTCCTCACCTCGCAGTAGTCCAGTAGTGCAGCGGTGCCGTATCGAAATGCAGACGCAACACAAGAGAATGCCGGGAGCCTAAAACCGTGCTACATACTAAACAAACGGGTCGCCGAGAGCTCGAGCTTCACATGCGCTGCCGGCCACGCTCGCTCCTGTATCTTGTCTGGCGCATGACGTATGCACTCGCGTCTGGGGTGGCGCTAGCTTGTTGCTAGGCAACGCAAGTAAAATAAATCGCAAAGTATACGCTTATTTACACGCAAAACTTTCTTAGTTTTAGTGGGAAAGAATAACAAAATAATAATACGTTGTCTGTTCATTTCACATTCTTTTTTTTTTTTTGACGGTCGAGTCAACTAACGGACGGAGTTGACACTAGGCGTGACGTGTTTCCAGCTGCCAGTTTTTGCCGAGTGTTCCCTCTTGTTGAATTTCTTTCTCTATGTTATTACGCGTCTGTCAGTCTTTCTCCGGCTTCCTCTCTGAGGAGCCGCCTGCACGGTACTATCCCCCACGACCGTAAAACAGGCGCGAACGCTTGCCGACGGGGGCTAATAGGAAAGGAAGATAGGAGAAGGTGGTGAACGGTCGGATCGGCCGTATCTGGCTGGCATTGAAAAAAATAATTCGGAGTTCCACCCGAAAGGCCAAGCACTGGTTGCCATAGCAAATTAGTAGGTAGCTATACGAAGTGAGCATAGTAGTTTTATCGGCCGTGTAAACTTGTAAACATTCGCTTGCTAACTAAGTTAACAGTGATAGAATATGTATGCGTGAGAACGAGGACGTAGAAAGAAACAAACCCACACAGATAGCTCTGTCGCTGTGTGTCTGCTTCTTTCTACGTCCTTGTTCAGTCGCAGTTAGCCATTCTTTCATGGATTCAAGCCTACTTGCCCGTTAACGTATTTTAGCTAAATTAACCAGTACGGCGTAACGCGCGCACAGGTCAACTTGAACACATCTCGCTCGATGACAGCCGAAACTGTCTGTGAAGACGCTGGCGTTGCGAATCGCGGCAGCAGCCGCGAGCACATTGACCTCCGTGCATCTCTCGCTTCGACGCGAACGAAACGTCTAAAGCACAGCGCATGCAAAGTTGCCGGCACTACGAGCACTCTGCAAACATCGCAGATCGCTTAGAAGATGAGGTTCGCGCGGGCGCGCACTTTGGCCACATCGCAGGTCCCTTTCAGGACACACGAGCGCCGCCAACGCATCCCTACGGCGTCCGGGATTGGCGTGGCCAACGCCGCACTTGACGCCGCGGTCGTGTGCCCTGTTTGCGGAGCGGCCTGCGAGGAGGACATCGAGGCCCCACGAAACGTTCATTTGTGGGATCGCCAGTCGTTTGTGCGCAGGCGCGAGTAAGTGCGGGCGTGAGAGAGAAAATCTGGAGGCTTTTCCTCCTTGAATATATGACTTTGCCTAGACACTACGGAGGAGGTTTCTTAGCGCGTGTTGTATGCGTTTGTCCTCTAGACATGCTGGCGTTGCGGAGTGCGGTCGAGTTTGTTGACGCTCCGCCGCTGGCTGCCCGCGCGGTGAGGCAGTGGGCACGGACGCCCCATTTGGCGATTGCTGTGTCTGGAGGGGCAAGGTTCTCACTGGTGTTGAATAAGTCATGGGTCGCTTTTGTCGTCGGACGATATATTGGATTTTTTACAAGCACTGCTCGAGGAAGCACCGGCAAACGCAGGCCTCAGGAGAGCACCTGAGATTATAATAAAGCAGGCGGCTCAGGAGCTCCAGGGTACCCAAGTGGTAAGGGGGGGGGGGGATCACAGCTGGAAGAAGGGCGGCCTTGGGATGGGCCTTCGGAGGTCGAAGCTTGCCAGGGGGTGTTTGCATAAAAAATTGGCTGTCCGCGGCAGCCGATCTGATACACACCTGCCAGGCGCAGGCCTCGGCGAGCGCCAGCCCACGGCCCAGTTCGGGTACTAGCTTTGGTATCCCCGTTGCCGCTTTGGTGTCCTGGAGGCGCCACCAATAATGCGGAATAATGACACGTTGTCACAATTCTTAAAAAAAACGATTGAATAAATATATTTACGTCCAGCCGCCAACTCCCGACTCTAAGTTCAGCAGTACCGCGCCCCGCGACTTCCGCAACACCAGTCAGAACTTTGCATCTGAAAGTACGTCGGACAGACTTTCTTGCGCCTGCGGCGCTGGTGCTTAGTCAGTCATCGTCACTGGCGACCTTTCAGCCACTTGAGTTCAACCGCGATTGCTAAGGCGCTCTGCCTTTTTGATTGTGAAACTATGTGCCCCGGCCTCGACTACGGTCGCTACAGCTCCCACAGAAACATCTGTGATGTTATTTACAATTTACATCGCCCTAATGCGCGAGAAAGCTATGATCCGCCACGACTGACTTAGCACGAGCGCAGCAGGTGCGATACAGTCTGTCCGACACAGCGGTCGGCAGTGCCTGCTGCTTCACCATTTTTTGGCGCCGGCAGCCAGCGTCGGAGCTTAAACTAACTCGAACCCACTGCGCAATGCCGGAATGCCAAGGACAAACGCCTACAATACGCGCTAAGAAACCTCCTCCCTAGTACCTAGGCAGGGTCCTATATTCAAGGAGCAAAAGCCCCCACATTTTCTCTCTCGCGCCCGCTCTTACACGCACCTGGGCACAAACGACTGGCGATCCGTCAAATGAGCGTCTCGTTGAGGCACCCTGGCAGCCAACGGAAATGAACGCCCCTCCTCCCTCGCCCGATGCGCCTGCCTCGCACGCGGTAGCAGAGGGCACGCAGCCGGGCCGCGTTCCTCGCTCGCGCACGCCAGAATGAACCGCGTTCGCTAGCTGACTCTCACACGCTTTCACGCATACGGAACTTAACGGCGACGCTGACGGCAGAAATTCGCCAGGAGTGTCCAACTAATGGCTATCGCAACAATGAATGCAGATTGTACGTCTTTCTTCTCTTCTTTTTTTCGCAGTGAAGGTGCTAGCCTCTAGTTAGTGGCAACTTTTCGGTCTGTGCTCACAAAGGCTCGAAAAGGGCTTTTTCGAGTTTCTACGTAAGAGAATTATGTTTTCTCGTATATTCAAATTATAGTTCGATGCTACCGAATCTGCACGTTGCAAGTAGTAGCTTACAAATTTTGTGACCCATTTTATTTCGAGAAGCTGAATTTTTTGAATAACGCATTTGCGTCATGCGGAGGGCCTGCTAGAATGAGGATGCGCATTCGGCATTTCCCTCTACCCGCGCGCGCGCGTGACGAACGCAAGTTCACCAGGTTTCGTTTTATTGCGATAGCAATTATATGGACACTCCTGCCGGATTTCTGCCGTCGCCGTGAAAGCTTGTGAAAGCTTCCGCAGGCGAGGAACGCGGCCCGGATGCGTTCCCTCTCCTGTGGTGCACGAGGGAGGGGGCTGAGGTGAGGGAGGAGGAGCGTTCTTCTCCGGCGGCTGCTACGGTACTTCGATGTCCTCTCCCGCCGCTTCATACAGAGGACCTCAACCGCGACGCCTTCTACGGCGTCGAATCGCGGATGCAGTAGTAGACGCCCTTGGCGGACGCTGTAGAGACGCATTGGGGGTGTTCGTATGCCTCGAATGTGGTCTGCGACGTGGGTGGGCTAAGTGCGCGCCTGCGCGGGCCTCATCTGCAAAGTGATCCGCGATGTTTGCAGAGTGCGCGTAGTGCAGGTAGCTTCGTATGCGCTGTGCTTCCGACGTTTCGTACGCGTTGAAGCGACAGATGCACGGAGGTCAATTGGCTCGCGTTCTGCTGCCCCGATTCCCAAATCCGGTATTTTCACTGACAGTTTCCGCTGTCATCGAGCGATATGCATTCATGTTTGTCTCTGCGCGCGTGACATCGTGCTGGTTAATTTAGTTAAACACCTTGAAGGGCTAGTAGGTGTGAATTGAATCCATGATAGAATGTGTAAGCACGACTGAACAAGGACTTGGAAAGAAACGGACACACAAAGACAGCGCTGTCTCTGTGTCTTGTTTCTTTCTACGTCCTCGTTCAGTCACGCTTAAGGGGCTGTGGTAGGCTAACCGCCCAAAATGTCGAATTTGCAATTTTGGCACAGAAAAATCGACCGCACTAAGGAACAAACCTGCGGAAGCGCGACCTCAAGCACCCGCTCGAAGCGGTTCAAATGTTGCGCCGAGGTGTGCCGCGCGCCCTGCCGTTTAAAAATGGCGGGCGGAAACGGGTTTGTTTATCGTTGTCGTTCGCGATTTTCTTCGTTATGGCGTTTTTCTTTTGCTTGTTTGTGTGTGTGTGTGTGTGTGTGCGTGCGTGCTTGGTAAGTAAATTATTTGTACTAAATAATGATATATAAATAAAAAGAAAATGAGACATCCACACAATCGTAGCAATTGCCACAAAGGAATCCCACACGGGTTCCTCGAAAGAAACGAATAGCAGTTGTTGAAAAAGTCGTACTGATCTGGGGCTTGAACCCGGGACCACCACCTGTCTGGGGCAGCCGCTCTACCCTCTCAGCTAACCAGGCGGCTAGCAGATGGCAGGGCGAAGTCGAGTTTGTTAACAACTCGAAGCAAGAGTTAAGCGTAATAGTCCTTTGTTAAAAACAACTATTACGTCAGACTCTTGTTCTTGCTTACGTGGTCAGGATCGCCTCTGTTTCGAGTTTCAAATGTATTACTTGCCCAGAAGGTGGCACGATCGTCCAGCAAATTGAGCAGAAAGCAAACTTTAAAGGTAACCGGTCTTCTGAGCAAATGTATTCATGAACGAACAGAGAGCACCAATGAGTCGCTCAACCACCTGATCTGGAGCCGCTGCCCTAAGAAAACTTTGTCAGTGCTTACGCATTGAAAACAGCAACTAACAATGCTGTAGCCTACTACTATTACGCCAATTCTGCACGAAAAGCTATTCTGGAGGCCCTTGGAATTGTTCCAGGTCTGACTTGTAATATTGCCCTCGATAGGATGAACAAAGAGCGTGTTGAGAGGGCAGAATTCTATGACTCTGCCGAGAGCAAGAAAGGATGACGGATAAAGAGTAACACTAAGAAGGGTTTTGGAGACACCTGGATGAAAGTCAGCAGCGAAATGTACTCTCCTGGGCCATTTTGAGCTTCCACAAGCAGTATTCGAACACAAAACTTCATTTTGCTCAAATTGAATTTTGGATGAATTTTTTAATTAAATGTACCTTTTCTCAGAAAGTATTCATCCCATTCCAGTGAAACATTGCACACATGTACTACAACCAGTCGTAAATATTTCGAACTAAAAGAATCTCTGATTACATGAATGCTAACCCTGGGAAAATTTACATTGCAAGAAACACCCCTTGTGGCTTTGTGCAAGCAGAGATATTTCTTTTGGGGTGGAAACTTCAAAGTGGATATGATATTTTTTTAGTTCAGATATAACCTGTGGGTATTTAGAATAACACTGCGTAATAATACCACATTACTCTGCGTGGTTGCAGAGAAAAGGCGCATCAAATTATTAAACACACCCGAACTTTTGAGAGTGGGCCACCGGAAAATCAAACCAACTCGACACAAATAATGTGTTTCGTATTGTACACAAGACCATCTTTTGTAAGCACGTGAAAGTTGATGCGTATATCTGCAGCCGTTCTTAAAATATTACGCTAAAACTAACATGTACCATTTACCCCACCATATCACCTTAAGCGAATGGTAACAAGTATGTACGGCCGATAAAAATACTATCTTTACTTCGTACAGCTATACACTAATTTGGTATCGGAAACGGACTTCGCTTTTCCGGCGGAACTGCAAAATGCGCGGACACCCTTACTGTTGCATCTTTCGCGCAGCGTGTGCTGTGACCACGATCAACATTAGGCAAGCACTGCTCAAAAAGTTGCAGCAGCCTTTCACTTCGTGAATACGGGTTACGCACAAGTGCGTGGACGCGGTGAAAATGCACATCGACCACCGCAGTGGCGAAGCACAAACCGCGGATGCGCTCACTGTCCGGATTGATCTCTGACGGTGCGACGGTCCCATGGCGACGTACGCGCGGAGTAGGCGAGTCGAGATGCGTGCTACCGCGCCAGCCGTTGCGAACTTTTACCCGTGTGTGACGTCACGACTCCACCCTACGCTCGTGGGGTGCGAGGAAGTTACGTGGCGCGCTGCTCTCGCAGGTTGTTGCTAGGCAACGCGAGCGGGCGCACAGCTGGGCTGAATTTTCTGGTAACGCTCCACCGCGGGACTAAAGCTTAAAAAGCCCCGATGGTAAAAGCTAGGTGCAAGTATAAAAACCAGCGAAAACTAATTCCAAGGCAGCCGCGACAGCAAATGTAACTCATCGAGCATGCCGTGCTTTAAGAGGAAGCTATAACTCGGGTGCTCCTATCTAAATACATCTAGAAGGAGATTTCGTTTTTCTCGGCAACCACTGCACAAAACTTGAGCACGGTTGTAGAATTTCACAGAAAAACTGTAAATCTAGTGAGTGTTCGTTTCGAATTTTAGATTTAAGAAAGTTTTTTACCAAATTTGATACGAACCACAAATTTTGAGAAAACGCAACTATCTAATTCACAGCTCTGTAACTCAGCAATGAAAACGATACCTTAATTCAGTGAATTGCACCTAATAGTACATATAAACCGGACAAAATTGATGTATTACACATGAATCTAAATAAATTTTAATATGGAAATACAGCTTTTGCAGAACCCTTGTGTGCAACGTAACGGATTTATGTAAGATGGAACTTGACACTTCCAATTTGTCCGCTTTGAATAGTCTAATAGATGCACTTTACAGAACCGCGATATCTGTCGTTGATGCAGAGCGATTGACTTGTAAACTTCGGGCTTCCATTTTCCCGAACTCAATTTTTTTTAATCCTCTTAACAAAGTTCAGGATATAAATCGAAATTCTGCTGCCATCAGTCACTAGAATTGAACTTTTTCTCGCAAATGCAACAAACTTCATTAAAATCGGTCCAGGGGTTATCTGTCACAAGCGTTTCTGTGCTTTATATGTACTTGGAGAGGCCGTGTTGGAGTTGTGCCCGAGCTAAAGCTTCCTCTTAACACCTGAGCGCACTCCGGCCAGCTCAGCCAGTAGTCGCTGAGTACTACATGGCTTTCAGGAACGACAGGCCGCTCCGGAGGAGCAATTAATATTCATTATTCGTGATCTACGAAATGCACAACCGAGGTGCCCTCAACATGGCTGCCGGTTCACAAATAAACCGGTGAAAGTCCCGGCACTCTTCCAACACGTTTCCAGCGGCGATCGCCAGATGGCAGCCCCGAAAAAAATAAAAAAAAAGTACGGATTGTGTAGCACTGCCCGCGGAGAACGCTCCTCTTCTTTAAATAAAAAAAAGAAGGTTGCGCCTGACCCATTAAAACTTCGAATTTTTAACGAAATGCTGGCTAAAAATAGCACAATGTGTGCTGTTTAAAGCGTCTCAAGTTGGAAACATGCAGCGGAGTTCGAGCAGAAAAACAAGCCGAGTCCGTGCGTGTTCGTGAAAGGTACCAACATGCTCTCGCCTTGCCCGGATGCAGCCCGCTTTTTTCATCATGACTAGAATGAGAAGTTGCGGCACATGGCACTGGCTCGTGCCTTGAGACTTTTACAAGAGGAACGCCGGAGTTCATCTTTATGTGAACCTTCCGTTTCTCTCGTTGAAAAGTGTTGTGTGTCATTTTCTTTGAATTATATATTAGCCCATTGAGGCATTCAATGAAAATTAAAAAAAAACCTTCGCAAACTACTGTGGAAATTTAAGCGATCTTGCAAAGCATAGACAGGCGTTCTCATGGTTTTCGTCTTTGCCCGCAAACAGCCGTCTTTTTCTATGGCGATACTTTCAATTTTTCACCGTCACATTGAATTCGCAGAGCTGGAAGTCGGAAGCTATTCCCCTATCAGAGTATAGCTTGATTTCTTCGGTGGTAATCAATACCATAGTGCAAAGAAAATCCATCTCGAGATTTGAAAGAATACCTTACTAATATGTGGATAAGTGTGATAATTCGCATCTATTCCTAAATTAACTTTTTGTAGCGTACTACCGTTGTAGCGGATCATCAATCATAAATATAGAGCCATGCTGCTTCCTTTGGTGGCAAAATTTATTTCCAAGATCCCATGTTGGAGCTCATGTTGGATCCCGTGTTGCATCTCATGTGAACGCATACGTAACTGGCTTTTACTGCTATTTTCTATTCTATTCCTTGTCACATGCGCAAATACAAGACCCAATGCGCCTTGGAAGTACCACCAAGTGGCTCCACAAATTTCTTTTACGCGGTAGCTTTAAGAACACTGAGTTTTGCAGCAAAGTTGATTTTGAATTACTTACGTGAGAATGATGCGAACAAATTTTAATCATTTTAAATGGCTGCTTTATTGCATCGTTTTCTTTATTTATGAAAATAGTGGCAGTTATCTTCCGTCAAGCCAACAACACCATGCTAAAGAGTTCATTATGTTAGCCTCAAGCAACTGAGTTTTCGGATGTTCTGTGTTTAGCGACTGCAATATCGCGCGCAATGGTCTTGTTATACTCTATTTACGATTGCCTTTTGCAGCACCGAATCGTTTTCTAGTACTAAATCGGGAAAATGCACTCGCGAAGCAAAATATTTCTGCGTAGTGGAATATCATAAGAAGCCAACACTGACACCAACGACAACATGGGGTAAATTACTTGTGCTTAATAAAGGAAATAAAGAAACGATAAATCAGTGGAAATGAAGGTGGAGGAAAAACAATAGCCGCAAGTGGCGAACGATCCCACAGCCTTCGCATTACACGTGTGATGGCCTAACAATTGAGCTACCACGGCGCCGTTTCCTCTTCCACTTTCTTGGATACCTATGTTTCCTCGTAGAACCATGGGAGTGTGAGCCAGCGCCACCACTCACAAACCTTGGTGCCGTATGTGGAACATCCTTTCTGCCGTAGGCGTCACGACAAGGTGAACTTCCATTCACCCCTTGTGGCAAGTTGTTTTTTCATCCACTTTCATTTCCATTGATTTATGCTTTATTTCATTTATTAAGCTCAAGTAATTTCCCCTATGTTGTCCTTGGTCAGTGTTTGTTGGATAGGCCACTCGGTTAACTCCCTTTCTTCTCTTTTATTGCGTAAAGGAATAGTCACATAATAAAAGGGTACCCTGTGAAACAATCCGGGAATGTCGCATAACCATTATATAGGAGTCATGCAATCGCATGACTCAGATACATTCTATGCTGCAGTCACATAAGAGTGCGTAAGATTTTCTTTCCTACTGCTGTGTGATCTCAGTCACTTTCTTCATGTTTCATGGTATGAGAAAGATTGCGGAATAATGAACACATTGCTACAAAGTATCTCTAAAGCATTTTGTTAAGGTATTCTACCACCATTTCAATTATATACAACGAAGCCAAGCATTTTTTTTTTTTTGTGAAGCAACAAACGCAGAATGCGCCAATAAAATTTAAATGATAGTGATGAACTATGAGTGCGGAGACACGCATCACGCGCTCGAAACGTGCAGTGACCGATTTTACTGCAGTGCAGACCACAGCGCAAATACACATTAGTCTCCACTTCGTAAGAATATGTATCGCACCATTTACGATGGCGATAAAACCACGGAACATGCAGACTTTAACGGATATGTGCGCCGAACCCGCACATGACTAGCTGTCAAAGTGACGCGGCATCCACACACATTCACACTATTGTGGTTCAGCCAGTTTCTGCCAGGTGGCTACTCCGCTCTATCTGGTAGCCAATAAAAGCAGGAGACGTAGTCCAGTCTGATTTGGTTTCAGCAACAGTGATCCTATGTTCACCTTTTGGTCGAAACGGTTCCGAACGGTTTCTCAAAAATGTTCGCGTTATTGCTCTGTTCCAAGACCACTCAAAAAAATTTCTCTGCCGCCGACAATCGCCAATGATTTCACAACATTAAATTAAAACAAAACACTGACAGCGGCATCTGTCGCACTGTAGAGGCAGTACATGATATGATGAACGTGTTGCTTTAATATACGGCTGAGGGCACAATTTTCTAGCTTAGTGTAGACTGTCTGGGCTCCAGCCCCAATTCAGGGGAAAAATTGGGCACATAGAGGTGGGTTTACGATACGCAACGCGCAATAATGTCTCTGCAGAAAGCTTGAAGACAAGGTCTTCTGAGATGACTACACACTGGTGGAGGGTATTTGGGTATCTTGTAAGTTTTTCTGAAAAAAAAAACAGCACTTTCGCGCCTGCAGAGGGACTTAGCGAGTCGCAAGATGTATCAAAATGAATGTGTCAAGGAGACGAAAAGCAAGCGTGAGTCGCAGAGTGTGTAAACGTTATGGCATGGGTTTAATATTAGTCGAAAATTAACCGCATTGCACTACGCAGCTAAAATGGGGCACCGCCATACGTAAAGAAAGGGTGATGCAAGGAAGCCATCCGGCACACTTTTACGAAATGGGGATAGGTTGCATGGACTAAGCAGGACTGGCGCTACAAAACTATATCTGGAAGGCTGCTCCGACTGCGCCCACGGGAAGCGAGAATTAGTCGCAGAATATGTAAATGTTAGGGCAGGGGCGTAGTTAGTTAGCTCCAATATAGCGAAAATTAACCTCATTGCACTATATGCCTGTAAAGGGTGCACTACCGTAGATATATCCAGAATGAGGCAAAGCCGCCGTACAGCACATTTTTCGGAAATGGAGCGAGTTTCCTTGGACAAAGTTGGCATCGCGCAATCGAACCAATGGTATCCTGAAGGCGGCTACGGTTTTGTCCACAAGGATTGGGTTTACTCTTGAAGTATGTAAAATTACCGGTGCGGACGTAATTCCGGCCAATATAATCCAATATTAAGCGCACGGCACCATTGGCAATACAATCTCCCGGATGAGCCCACCTGGTCTCGGATTGAAAAAAAAGAAAGGGCAGGGGATAAACCGAATGCCGATGCAAACTAAGACAAGCTAGGCGCAATTGTGCTTCAAATAGGACATGACAAAAATACAAAACGAGCGAATGATGAACATGAACAGGAACTGCATAATACGAGCGGAGCATTGGACAGTCATCCAACATAGCGTCGTTGTGCTCAGTGCGCCCTCCCCCACACTCAATAAACGAAAGGGGAGGAGCGGCCGCTTCCATCACGAGGTGTGGTTCTTTTCTCTGGATCGTCACTTTATTTGTTTGACTAGGTTTCCAGATCGCCACGTGTCGCTTCGTCCTAAAGATTTGTTTTCCCTCCGAGCATGGCAGCCACTTTCTCGTCGCTGCCGCCGATGGAGCCGCGATTGCTTCGCACGGACGACGCGGAACCCTCCTCTCGTTGGAACAAGAAAGAAGTTTACGCCTTACCTTACAAAGTTCAAAATTTTACTAACTAGTCATCAAGAATAACAAACAGCGCATGTGAAGTTGAAAGCGGGGCAAATGGGAAGGCACACGAAGCAGCGGTCGAGCACAGAAACAAGCCGAGTTCGTGCGTGCATGCGGAAGTTATCGCTGTGCTCTCGCCACGTGCGTATTCGATCCGCTTATTTCGTTGTCACTTGAATAAAACATTGTGGCAGACGCCACTGGCTCGTGGTCTGAGATTTTTTCAAAAAGAATTAACCAGAAACAAGAATTACAGCTGCTGTCTCTAGACAATTGGAACACTTCGAGGAATAATAAACAGTTCGTGTTTGGAACATTCCGTTGTTTCCCTCGCAACGTATAATGTGTAATTTTCGTTGCATTAATTATTTGGCCTTGGCGGCATTCGATTAAGAAATTAATAAATATAAACGAGCAATTGCGACAATTTAAATTGCCCTGGCAAAGCGTAGACAGGTGTGAGGATGCTTTTCGCGTTTGTAACCACCACTCGACATTGCCTCATGAGGAGACTTTCGATTCTGAACCGTAAGATTGAGCTACCAGAGCTGAAACTCGGACGAAATTCACTTTTTACCACGTAAGACTTGATATTTTTGGTGGTAATTATTACAAAATCCATTCCATGTCTTGAAAAAAATAAGGTACGATAGTGAGCATGCATAGGAATAGTCGCATCTCTCCATAGATTAAAATTCCGTTACGAAGCTACCGGCATTACGCGCACTCTTAAATCATCGCAGATCACTTTCATGATGAAGCCCCCGCGGGCGTTCACTTCGGCCACGTCGCAGACGCTCGCAAGCTACGGGTTTTGCACGGCCACGCCGTGGGCAGCCGCCGACGGAGAATAACGCCCCGTCGCCTCCGTCGCCTCCCCCCCCCCCTCCCGTCCTCTTCTCAACTTCGTGCCGAGAGTGAGCCGCGTTCGACGGCTCACTCTCATTTCTGCGTCGTGCATTTCTGCGTCGGTGACGGCAGAAATGCACCTGGAGGGTCCATATAATTGATATTGCAGTAAAATAAACATAGTAGGGTCGTCAAGCAGTAATCGTTCGCAAAGCAGCCACGACTAATGCTGTTGGCTGCATGCATTCTGTAGCGAAATGCGCGTACCGGACTTTGAATCCTCGGGACAGCACGCCGTACGTGATTCCCCATGTTGCTTGGTTTGTGGTATCATTTTCAATGGCGCTCACCGCTGTTGTTGGCGCCGCATTCTCCGGCTCATGGCGCTTGCTTCCTGCTCGCCACATGCGAGACGTTCAGCTCTCCGCAATTGTACGTGGAGGCATTGACACTGGTGCAACGGCAGCATATATCCCCGACCGTTTGCGCGGTGCGCCCCGCGCTGCAACTTACGAACGGAGCATTATGTAGAAGTGCAACATATCGCAGGTGCTCTTTGTATCACCTTCCTCCCGCCTCCCAAAAGAAAGAAGGGAGGGAGGCAGATGAAACGTTGATCGTGTAAAAATTCCGTTCCTGTCCTTGCAAGGTGTAGTTTTTTCACTTTCACTGATTTAGTAACTTGACCTTTTCTGCATTTGATTAAAAAAAATGAAAAACTTCAACGAGCAACCGCGGCAATTTAAGTTCTTTTGCAAAGCTTAGACTGCCGCGCGGATGCTTCTTGTGGTTTGCCCAGCGCCAGTTTTGATAGTCACATGAGGAGACATTGAATTCCACGCCGTCACTTCGACTTGCCGCAGCACAAAACTCCGCAGAAAGTCTCTTTTTTCTTTTCGAGTAAAACATGATTTCTTCGGTGGTAATCAAAATGTTAGTGTAAAGTAAGTTCATCTCGAGTTTTCAAAAAATGCGGTAGTGATATGAACATTAATGGGTGTTATTAGCATCTGTCCATCCGTTAACCTTCATAGCATAGGTCCACTGGCTCGTGACATCAAGAATAAATATCCAGCGATGCTGCTTCCATTGGGCAAATTTATTTTCGAGGTGAGCATCTTGGAGCCACGAAACTGGGATATTAGGGCGCTCTGATGACATGCAGTTATGCTGGAATGTTGTGTAGTTAGGAAATGTAACATGCGTGTATTCATGGTGCGTAATGGCAAGCATGGAACTAGAATGAGCTGGACAACAGGAACCCCGTTTTCCTCGGTCTATTTACGTCCCTGTTCGCACACCTGCCGTCACAGACAACAAATCCCTGCCCCATCGTTTTCTCATTCCAGGTATATTTATTTCTGTGTGTGATGTTACGTAATGACCAATAAGATTTAGTGGGGAATAGCCTTCAACAACCAACAACAATGAAATGTGCAGTAGGCTAAAGCTCACATTTACTATAGTTAATACGAGTGATCGAGTAAACCTGCACGTAGTTTTCGAGGCATCGGTTATATTGTACTCGAGGTTTTTTTCCTAGTGTGTCGAAGTGTGTGACCTGTCGATGGAGCCTCATCAAATAGATTGGCTCGCACATGTAACTTCAAAGTGCATATAGCTAGATCCGGATTATTGGAATTATAGTTTATAAGCATTGCAAGCTTTTCAGAAATGCTGCAAAGCTCGTGATAAGCTGTCTTACCGGAACATGCCTTTTAATACAATGTCTGCAACAACGGAAAACCTTAGAGCGCCATTAGCTTTGGCCACATTTATCTATAGTAAACGTAGCGCTGCCTAATGCGGGTGTTCCGGCTTGGCGCGCTTTCGAAGTTTGCCTGCCGTGCCTACATTCGCGGACAATCCGTGTGGCAGTTAAGGAAAAGCTACGAGGGCTCAGCCTCTGCACTCGTGTTACCGCGCCAAGTAGTCCGCCAGCGTTTCACAGTGCTTTCGGTTGCTCGGGACAGGCGCTGAATTGACGCAGCTTCCACTTGCGGTGGTTTCGCGTTTGCCAAGATGCGGAAGGGGAAAGCCGCAAAATAGGTAAAGTTTTACATTCAGTGGCGTGTTTTGTCCTGTATAACTGCTCCTAATCACATGCCTACGTTTTCTCTTATGTTGCTTAAACTAACGTGAGTGAAAACACGGCATTCTTTTTAGGAGCGCTCCCTCCTGTGCGCGCTTCACTCCGTAGCTTTCCCTTCATTAGACGGTTTAGGTTAGCGTACGCTATACCGTAGCGTACGCTACAAAATAGCGGGCCGTCACTGCGCATGCGTCAATGCGTGGTTTGCAGAGTTTGCGTTAAACATGGCGGTGGTCCTGGCTACCCGTATCGAAGTGATTTCGGCGTTGCTTTTGCAAAATGGGCTTCGTTCGTACAAATGACTATAAATGGCTTTAGCTTATTCTCAGGCCGCTTCGATGACATAGTATTATGGATAACCTTGTGGTGTTTTCGAGATCGCTTCTAATTTCGAACGAATCGAAGCCTAACGAAAGAAATGGATGTTTGGATGGATTTTATGCGCGTCGCCTTTAGAACGGGACGGTGGGTTGCGCCACCAAGCTCTTGCTATTATACTGCTTGGTGTCCCACCTCAATATTCGAGAAACATTCGAGATGTCATCGCCACCTATTGCTACAGTCGGGAGATAGCCGCAACGAAGGCATATGGCCTCTGAGGTCCGAAGATCTCGCACACCAACTAAAACTGTAAAAAACGTGCGCTGCTTAGTGTGCGCGATGCTATAGCATAGAACGTACGCTATAGTTGCGTATTTTAAGCTATCTATTGTCACTGAATGTTGTCCACCAGCACAGAAACACCGAGACTGCCCGGGTTGAGTCAACAGTTTCTAGAGGGTTGGCCGCCCTTGCGTCAATTCGCCACTCAGACGCTACTGAGACAAACCGGATGTGCTGCTTGCGCACTGGTTAGGCGCATGTCTGAGGCAACGTTAGCTACTCAAAGAGCAAATAACTATTGTGTGCACAAAAACCTTATCGATTCGTCGAAAAGCAGATGAAAATCACAGGGAAATTTCTGACACCACTATAGAAAAAAAAAGGGTATGCGCAGGTCACCGTCAAGGACATTGAAACCGAAAAGAACGTCAGAGATTACACTATACAAACAATAAATGAAGAGGTTCTCAGTGACGTGATGGAAACCGGCAGACGGCGTTACGAGCGTTGGATTGATGAGCTATGCGAAGTTCCCATATCAGCCCAACGTTGGCTCAGAGCTGGTTTGATAAAGCAACCGCGATGACTCACAGTTTGCCACTTCCAATTTACTCCACTATCCAGTATCAACGTCAAATCATTCTCGAAGGACGAAACGCTGCAACAGGGAATGTAAGGGCTACTTTTATTTCGTAAGTTGTCCTTCGCCAATTATGTGGTTGTCGTTGTATCATAGCAACGCATCAGCTTATGGTGACAGTCAGAACAGATTTTAAACGCCAATTTTACTGGCTGAATGCGTATGAATGCTGCGAACTCACGAGACACTTTAGAGTGAAGCGCACGGAGCTTTTGGAGAAGCCTTTTGATATCATACGTCGCAAACTGAAAGGTAATGCTGTGAAAACCCGTAAAGAGTTGAATGTTACATCAAAGGGGAAAACACGCGGTATTACCTCAACTGTAGGAACTATGGCGCGCTATAACAATAACAAAACGCTCACGCGGCATTCGAACAAAGAAACCTTAAACGTTGAAGGAAAATTTGTCCTCGTGCGAAGATCGAATCCAGGGCCAATACCTTTAAATTGGCCGCTCAACAACCAGCAAACAAGCATATCTGTAAACCAGGAGCCTAGCAGATTGGAAGAGGAGGCCGAGTTGATGAGCAGTCCGAAGCATCAAGACACTGAATACGGCAAATCAGTTCTGCGAAAGCACGCAAGCGAAAGGAACTTGTGAAAAGGGAACAAAATTGAAGCTCAAATATTCTTGTTTCATATTCAGCTGCCTATTAAAGTAAAAGCGGATGTCAATTTTTCCCATTCTGCGAATATTGCAGCATCCGCTTATGGTTCGTAATCTCCGTGGCTCGTGGATGAGCATGGCTACCTGCCACTTGAGTCTAACCACGTTACGAGTTTCCAGTAGGAATAGCTTCCAGAAAACTAGCGAAGAAAACTTTTTCGAAACCGCTTTTGCTAACTTTCGTGGATACCTCCGAAGGAACGTAATCGTAAATTCAAATATTGGTGCAGTAGCGGCATGGATCAGGAGTGTTTAAATCCACATTACTGGAACCTCTCCATAGTGGTAGTTATAGGTGAGCTGGTGAGCAACCCCAGTTTTAGAAAAAAAAAATAACACGCTAAGCTGCATGCACACATGGGAAGAAACGAAAGCACAGACGTAGTCGGAGCATTTTCGTAATTGTATATTGATAGATGGTCAGGCAAAGCCCAGTTTAAGGAGGCACACGGCTCAGTAATGGTATCCTTGATGTATTCGAGCATCAGGTATCGCTTGACGAGGTACCAGCAATCCTGATTCAGGCTGTCCAGTTGCAGACGGGAATCCCCGCGAGTATAGCAGACGACGCGGCGCGTGACGACGCCTGCCATTCGCATGAAGGCGTCCATGTTTCGAACGCTCCTCGTACAATCATTGCGGCTGCCGCACTGACAGACGACAGCCGGGCAAGCTGCTCCGGGAGCGCGCTGTGACGCTGGGCTCGTTCCAGCGCATGGGCCGACCACCTGCAGCAAGGTTTCCAAAGTTCATAAAATCAATATCAACATAAATTTATGACATCGATTTTGCTATACTGAAGCGTTGTGCCTTCGTTGAACATGTCGGTTCGGCCGATTCCTGCATGTCGCTCGTCTACTCGATGGACGTTTTTTTCGCGCTGTTTTCTGGGCGCCTTCACATGACCTCGTCATCAGCGCTGCCGACTGACGAGGCACAGTGAGGGCAACATTGAAAAAAACATGGACATGAACCGCCGAAGCTGACTGTGGCTATCCAGCTATTGGATCTCGTTATACTTGCGGAGATACTGTGCTAAGGACGCCTAATAGTAGGCATTATTTGTTAAGGGCGTGGGCCGTGTGGTTGCTGTGACGTTGCAGTGATTTCAGGACTTGGTGCATCGCAAATTACGTTAACTCATTTCCTGTGCATGTGTCGTGTTTTGGTGTACGAGCATCGGTTCACCAAGTCACGATTTATGATTGCTGTGCTTCCGAACTGAACCTACATTACTCAGCCAGATTACTCAGGCGATGTAAAGTCGGGAAAAAGAAAGCAGAAAAAAAAGGAGGTTCGCTTTCAAAATATGCCTTCCCACTCGCATCATACAGCCTTCTGGAGATGCTCGTAACTGGGCTGTATGCACCTCTGTTGTTCGATTTCACTTCAGTGAGAAGAGGCTCTTTTGGCCGGGCGTAAAACGAGATGTCCTTAAGTCAAACGCATGCGGTCATTTACCAATATTTAGCTCAGGCGTAACTCCGAGTCCGCCTGTTCGAATACTTCTGCAATGCGGAAGTGCTTTTCTCAAAAAAACCATTGGCCCATTTTAACCACCCTGGCTGCATTTCAGAGAGAGCGTTACGTTCTAGAGAATGTCCAAGCGGATGCATTATTTCGAGCATGATTGTTTTTATTGCGGGAAATGGGTAAGTTTTAAAGAATACAGAAGCACGAAGTTTCCAAATCCTTAAACCTGTACCAAACAAGTACCGCTGTTGGGTAAAGTGGATCCGGTAGAGCAACCAAAGCGCACAAATTTAGTGCAATAATATGTATTTCACGTTATTTGCTACACCCTAGATGCACTGTTAGGGGGAATTTACAGAAATGAGATCTTGTTTTTCATGCTGAGTTAGAGCTGTAAACTTAACACCTTCGGTTTATGGAAAATTTGCGTTTTTCTACAATCTACGATAACGTACAGAATCGACACTATAATTAAAAAATTCGCTACTAACAATCACGAAATTTTACGGGAGTGGCTTGTTGGTCTAGTTGGTACATGGTTGCAGTAGGAGAATGCCAGCAAACGTGAAAGTAGAAAAAATCGAGAAGCATACACACATAAAGTGACATTTTGAAAACCACGCACCCCAAGTCTGCACTGAACACGCGCAAGGCATAACAAAACAAACAAACAAAACACGGTCACCACCTTATGTATACACGTCTGCAATTATCACGAAATAAAAGCTCTTTCTTGGTAAGGAACACAGATGGCGCGCTTACACACTTCCCGGGGCAAAGTTTACAGTTGCGTTAGGCCTTAATCAGCTCTCTTTGCTGCTGAGTGTTACCCTTCCCCAAGATTGAGACGTCACTGAAGATGGGATTACAACAGCACTCCTTACAATGCAGCTGAAGATTCCCTCCCGTGCCTGTGGGTATTAGATTCGCATGCTCACGAACCCGATCACTCACACAGCGACACATTTGTCCTATGTAATCTCTACCACATGCGAAAACACCCGTGTGTTTATACTTAGCTGCACGTTAAAGAACCCCAGGTGGACGAAATTTCCGGAGTCCTCCACTACGGCGTGCCTCATAATCAGAAAGTGGTTTTGGCACGTAAAACCCCATAATTTAAATATGCTTTCATGGTTACCAAGATAAACCGTCTCTCCTTTGCAATGTATTTAGATAGGAACCCAGGAGCTAAAGCTTCCTCATCAGGAGCACTTCAAATATAAAATTCAACAGACAGTGTATCTGACCAATTTTCTCACAAATAAAAATATAGCGGATCTTCCTCAAGCAATCGCCCAGACACCTTGGCACACTGCCTCTATGCGTGACTACCCGCAGAGAGGTTACAATTGTATTTCAAGCATCACCAAGCCAATTTATGTTGTTGGTTTTTTATTTAAACGTATAATAATAAAGAGAAAAATTTCGAATCCCTTGTTGAAAGTGGCACTATATACAAGAATACGCAAAATAATCCATTCCTATTCTGTGAATAATTTTTAATAACGAAGAACGAATGAATGTTTGAATCGTATGCAAACTTTCAGTTGTGTAAATAAGGCTTTGTAAAAATGTAGTCCTAAACACTTCGCTAATGCATTCTCTTCCGCTGCTGGGTCTACAGAAACAACGTGTAGAAGGTTAAACTTCTTGCTAAATAGTAAAATACCTTCAGGGGGAAAATACGATCATTACAGACAGCTGGCATTTAACTGAAGACAAAGGTAAGAGCAGATGCTTACAACGAGCACTTTGTTAATAAAGTCTTTAAAACCGCTTTTGTAACAAACATTGGATCCATATAAACAAATCATAGTTGTTTAGATATATTGTTACGGAGGGAAAAGAGAACAACGTCTTCGACGGTGAAGACGATGAAGTGGCAACAGCCTCTCGGGAATCTCGGATGCTGTTTATGTACGCCTTGTAAATATACGATGTAAATAGTTTTATACCCGTGACATCTTGGTGGACGTGCGGGGTACGGGTCTTCGCCGCGGAGCTACGTAGCGGACGTCTCACCGAGCCAGTAGCCATGCTTCCAGTAGAAGGCACCGCATTTGCCGCTGCGCTGCCGACTACGCATACCCAGTACGTTGCTCTACCTCAGCCGTTGTTGGCGTGGAAGAAGGGTTGAAAATGTATGAGCGCGTCAGCAAGGTGAGCAGGTGGGATCAGACCATAATGCTGGCCAATGTCGTGTTCTACCCCGACGGAACGCCTCGAACGTGGTTTTACACACACGAGGATGAGATAACCAGCTCGGACTTGTTCAAAGAAAAGCTGTCCGAAGTTTTTGGCAATCCGACTGGTCGACAACTAGCCGCCAAGCAACAACTCGCCACGCGTGCCCAAACGGCTACTGAGTGCAATATCTCCGCAATATCTCCTACATTCACTACGTCCTAGCCCTCTGTCTAAAAAACGACACGTCCATGCCAGAGGCGTACAAGGTTGGACACATTATCAAAGGCATCACGGATGATGCATTCAACCTTCTGGCACCCTCAGGGGGGCCAGAAGGTTGAACTACGCGACCCGCGTCTAACCGTGCTCGCCTTAGCCGTGTCTGGGGAAAGGGGGATACTGGGGGTTGAGCCGATGCCGGGTGTTTGGACCTTTAAGGCCCCCCGGCGGAGGCAACACACCTCTTCGGCCTCTGCTTCACATAGACGGCACCCCCGGACTGACCCACCCTGGGAAAATCTGTAGTTGCCTTTTCCTTTCTCTTTCTCCGTCCAACCTTCGTCTTTCTCTCACTTTCAATGTTTCCTGTCCTATCTTTATTTTCGTGTTACTTCCGGCTTCGTAGGCAGCGAGGGTTAACCTTGTGCACTATATCCAGTCTTGGGTATATGTATTCGGTTATAGCGGGGTTGTACCGCTGGCGTGCGCAAAACTGAATATTTCCGTCCTGTGTCGTCCCCTGGTTCGGCTCCATGGTGGGTGGCGGCCATCCCTGCCGAAAACACCATACTTCTAATGGCCACTTCTTTTCCCCTACTACCTGATCGCCCTCAGAAACGAGGGCGCACCGACGATATTTTCGAATTTCTTGGAACCAAAGTGCCAAACTTCCCCCTATTCCATGTAATTCATTCAAACAAACCTGAAAAGACCATGAGAATGATTTCTCCTTTCCTCGTGTCTAAGTATCTCACTGAAACTCTTGGTACAGGCTGTAAAGCATCGAAAATGGCTAGCGGCGATTTCCTTTTGGAACTCCGCGATCCGAAACAGTTTGAAAATCTTGCTAAAGTTGAGTGGTTAGGGGAAATCCCAGTAACAGTAACCCCACACCGAACTATGAACACCAGCAGTGGTGTTGTTTCTGACTACGATTTGATGGAGCTCACAGAAGCCGAACTGTTGGAAGGCTGGAGTGAGCAAAACGTGATCAATGTTAAAAGAATCATGCTAAGGCGCGACGGGAAGGAGATAAAAACCAAGCATCTTGTACTGACTTTCTCCTCAAGCATTCTGCCTGAGACACTCGAGGCCGGCTTTGTAATGCTGCGGGTCAGGCCGTATGTTCCAAATCCTCTCCGCTGTTTCAAATGCCAGCGTTTCGGCCACAGTTCCCAGAACTGCCGAGGCCGGCAGACATGTGCAAAATGTAGTTCCTGTGACCATGCCTCTGAAACCTGCGAAAACGCCCCACACTGCGTGAACTGTGATGGCGAGCATGCCGCATACTCGCGGTCATGCCCGTCTTGGAAGAAAGAAAAATAAATAGTCGCAATCAAAATAAAGGAAAACATATCATTCAAAGAGGCACGCAGGCTGTTTGCATACCTTCCTAAGACCAGCTTTGCCGAAGTGGCGCGTCAGGGGGCAGCGTCACAACGGCCTCCGGCGGCTGTTCTACCCACAAGCAGTGAGTCGGCAGTTACGCCATCTGCCCCCGCGGCGGTTGCAGCTAGCGCTGCTTCGTCAACCCAGCAGAAGGGACCATCGACCCCGAAGGTGGGCGCAGCCGAGGCTGCCCCAAGCTCCCCGGCCCCTTCCAGCGCTGGCAACAGCCAAATCCCTCAGGGAGCCCCATCGACCTGCGGGCTGGTGGGTGCAAGGGTCTTGCCTTCCGAAGCAGGACTCACTCGGAAAACTTCTCGCTCGCAAGAGCACGTGTCCGGCGCCTCACTAGAGGCAATGGACACTACACCTGTCCTCAAGGCGCACCAAATGCCTAAGGAGCGGCGAGGCTCCCTCGAACGCTTCAGAAACGGCAAAACCACGATTACAGGGCCCCGAAAGAGCTCTGTAATCTAAGGCATCATTTCCGTTTCCGTACACACAGCACTAATTTACTTTAAATATGGATACACAAATTATTCAATGGAATGTCAGAGGTCTTAGAAACCTTGACGATATGCAAGAACTTATCCACAAATACAATCCAAAAGTGCTGTGTTTACAGGAAGCACAATTAAAAACGAAACACACAAACTTTCTCCTACAATATGTTACGTTTCGCAAAGATCGCGATGATGATGTCCCATCATCGGGCGGCGTTGCCATTGTTATTCATAAAAGCATAGCATGTCAACGTTTGCAGCTACAAACGTCCCTCGAAGCAGTGGCGGTTCGAGCTGTTCTCCTAAACTCATCATCATTTGCTCGCTTTACATACCCCCGCATTACCAATTAAACAAACATGAATTTCAATCCTTTATAGATCAATTGGCAGAACCTTATGTTGTTCTTGGCGATTTCAATGCACACAGCAGCTTGTGGGGAGACTCTCGTACCGATGCGCGAGGTCGCCTCGTTGAACAATTCTTTTTTTCTTCTGGTGCATGTCTGTTGAATTAGAAGGCACCCACATATTACTGTCTTGCAAACAGAACCTTTTCTTCACTTGATCTTAGCCTAGTTTCCCCGTGTATACTGCCTGAACTCGAATGGCAAGTTATCAACAATCCTTACGGGAGCGACCGCTTCCCCATACCGCTAAGATCACCTAAAGAAAACGAATATCCACCACAAGCTCCTAGGTGGAAGATTGAGACAGCTGATTGGGAGCAATTTCGAACTCTTACTGGTATATCATGCTCTGACATGTCTTCGTTAGGAATTGATGCTGCAGTGGAGTTTCTTTCAGCCTTCACAATAGATGCCGCATCTAAATGCATATCAGAAGTAAATGGCTTGGTGTGCAAACGGCGTGTTCCGTGGTGGAACGACGATTGTAGGATCGCTCGTAAAAAACAGAACAAAGCGTGGTGGCTGCTACGCGCCTCTCCCACTGCAGAGAATCTTGTTAACTTTATGAAAGTCCCAAGGCAGGAGAACCCGCCGACAGGCCAAAAGAGAAAGTTGGCAGAAGTTTTTATTGAGTATAAATTCGTTTACGGATGAGGCCAAAGTCTGGAACAGGGTTAATAGTATTAGAGGGCGACCAACATATTCCCTCGCTTTGGTAAACACACAAGGCGATACCCTGCAAGACCAGGAAGATTCACTTGGGGAGCATTTTCAGAGCGTGTCAAGTTCAACGAATTATTCACAATCTTTTCTCAAATATAAACAAACAGAATAATGTAAGCCAATAATAAGAAAATCGAGACATAATGAACCGTATAACCAGCCTTTCAGTATTGCCGAGTTGAGAGCTGCATTGAACACATGCAAAAGCACTGCACCGGGACCAGACAGAGTTATGTATGACATGATCAGAAACCTACATACTGACACACAAGTTACACTACTCACACTTTTCCGCACTATTTGGGCTGCTGGATACCTCCCATCTACATGGAAAGAAGCGATTGTGGTTCCTTTCTTAAGCAGGGTAAAGACCCTTCCTTGGCGGCAAGTTACCGTCCGATAGCTCTTACAAATTGTCTCTGTAAGCTTTTCCAAAAAATGGTTAATCGCAGACTCATACAATTCCTTGAACTGTGGCTTCAGTGTGGCTTCAGAGAAGGACAATCGACAACCGATCATCTTGTGCGCATAGAAGGAAATATCCGTGATGCATTTGTTCATAAACAGTTTTTCCTATCAATATTCCTCGACATGAAGAAAGCGTATGACACAGCATGGCGTTACGGGATCTTGCGAGACTTGTCAGGAATGGGCATCCGTGGAAATATGCTGAATACAATTGAAAGCTATTTGTCCAATCGTACCTTCCATGTAAAAGTCGGTCATGCGCTGTCACGTCCATTTACGCAGGAAACTGGTGTACCCCAGGCAGGGGTGCTCAGCTGCACGCTCTTCCTGGTTAAGATGAACACACTACGGGCTTCACTGCCTCCGGCCATTTTTTTATTCCGTGTACGTAGACGATATGCTAATAGGCTTCAAATCCTGCATACTCAAATTATGCGAAAGACAGGTACAGCAGGCCTTAAACAACGTGTCAAAATGGGCAGACCAAAATGGATTTAAAGTGAGCGCGCACAAAAGTTCTTGTGTTCTATTCACTAGAAAGAGAGGCCTGGTACCCGATCCCTGTGTAGAACTGGGTGGACAATGAATTCCCTTCTACAAAGAGCACAAATTTCTAGGTGTTATTCTTGACGCCAGGCTCACTTTCATTTCACACATAAAATGTCTTGATGATGATGACAAAATGTATTTATTAAAGGATGGCGCGAAGGCCTATAATGGGGAATAGGAAGAGGAGGGGGGAGGCGTATTCAGAGCCGTCCTAGGAGCTGCGCGTCCTTGGCGAAAGCCAAGAGCGAGTCCAGAATGGCCCTGTCAGAATCCATCGATCCAGTTGCCGGTCTAATCCACTCCTCGTAGGACGACACTCGCACCGCCCTCAGGTGGTGGTCCCGCTGTTGAGCGTGTCGCTGGCACTCCCAAAACAGATGGGCTGCGGATGGCCGCGTATCCATGTCGCAGTCAGGGCACCTGTGTGGCGTATGGAGCGCTTCTTGGTCCGCGGAGGCTGTGGGATGGCCGGGTTCCTGCGATGGAAGGGAGTTGGGAGACGGAGATGGAGGGCGTCTTTCCCGGCGTGGCCGGTACTGTCGCCACCGTTCCAGCACATCCGGTGTGAGGACGAAGCCGGAACGGAGCCTATGCAACAGCACCTGCCCCGACCTGGGAAGACCCGCTGGAAGTCGGTCTGGGTCTGAGGGCACACTCGCACGGAGTTCCCTCTTGCGTCGGTTGGCTGCTGCTCTCAGAGCTCTGTCGGGGTCATACGGGGCTCCATTTGTCGTGTTGCCTGTGCTGGTTGTGACGGCTTCTGAAGGATCCCGGGAGACGACGCGGTTGGAAAGAAGGGCGCGCGCCGCCTTGTGGGCTCTCTCATTTCCCTCGATGCCCTGGTGACCAGGGATCCAATGAAGTGTTGCAGTGACCCCGTGGGCTTCCGCGCGCCTGAAGGCCTGCTTGACGAGGAGTACTTCCGATGGTGATGTGTGGCGCGACTTGCAGGCATGCAGCGCATACTGAGAGTCGGTGTATATATCGATGTGTTTTGCTCGCGTGGTGCTTGAAACTATCTAATGCCCAGACTATTGCGCGGAGTTCAAGTTCCGTTGGGTCGTCAGCATCAGCAGTTGTAAAGGTAGACTGTGTCTCACAAAAACCCACTACGTGGTAGGCGACTGCTCCCTCGTTGGTGCGTGGGTCGAAAGCTGCGTCAGTGTACACTTGTTCATGGCTTGGCGGTGCGTCTGCCAGTGTCTGCACATGACGCGCAGCGAATGCTGCCCGGCGGTGCGCATGTTGGGCACCCATGTTTCGGGGCGTTGGTGTAGTGTCGACGACAGCAATGTCATCCCACGGTGAGATGTCGGATGGCAGTTGTGGCAAAGTTGATATATCCTTTCCCATGTAGGCCAGTAGAGTCCTGCCTTGTCTGGTGTGCTTCAGGCGTTCCTCGTGTCCTGCCTTCGATGCTTCGATGGTTGCACGGAGGGTAGGCAACTTCGCATAGCGATGTAGCTCCTCGACACGTGTGTGTTTCGGGAGCCCTGTGATAACACGGAGAGCTGATCTGTGGAGTACCTCTAGCTGTGTCCAGTGCCGAGCAAGCAGGTCATAACAGCGCGCTCCGTATATCGCTCGGGATGTTAGCAAAGCACTAACAAGCTTTCGGCATACGTCGGTACCAGCACCGCCCATGCGGAAACAGATTCGTTTTATGAGGTGCAGAGTTTTGTGCCATGTCCGACGAAGGTCTGCGAGCCACGCATCCGCTGTGCCTGTGCGGTCAATAGGTATCCCGAGAACGCGCACTGATTTTTCTGCTCGCTGCAGCGTTTTGCCTGCGAGAGTGAGCGCGAGGGCTGCTTCGTCCTGCGTTGAACCTCGGATCACCACATAGGTTGTCTTCTCTGGAGATGGCCGCATGCCAGTTTGTGGCAGGTAGTCGTCAATAACGTCAAGTGCCGCCTGCAGAGTCTCCTGCTGCTCATCAATTGGTCGTGATGCAGTCCATAACGTGATGTCATCTGCGTAAATTGTGAAGCCCAGTTCGGAAATAGCCTCCAGTCGCTCAGCCAGGCCTATCATAGTCAAATTAAAGAGGAGGGGTGATAGTATGGAGCCTTGTGGGACTCCCACTATGTTTGGGTAAACCTTCCCGACGTCTCCGTCGACCCGTATGGAAAAAGTGCGATCTTGAAGGAAGGAACGCACAAAGTTGAGGGGGCGGCCCGTGATTCCGTGCCTCTCCGCTGCCTCGATGATTGCCTCATGCGTCACAGTGTCAAAAGCTTTACGGAGGTCCACCGCCACCAGGACGCTCGGGTGTCGCTTTGCGCGACCGACTGTCTTTCAACGCAGTACACCTTCCCTCACAAGTAGGAGGCTGTCATGAGTGCCAAGGTTTGGTCTAAACCCTGTCTGGGCTGAATGAAAGCGACCCTCTGTTTCTAGAAAGTGAGATATGCGTGTCAAGGCCATTCGCTCCGCCAGCTTACACGTAGTAAGTGTGAGAGATACAGGGCGCATGTACGACAGTACATCTGGCTGTTTGTTTGGTTTCGGTATGGGTGTTACTATCGAATGCTTGCATCCTGCTGGGATTTCGCCGTTGATGCACACTTCGTTAATCTCCTCGAGAAGTTGCTTTTTTGCGTATTCTTCCAGATTCCTCAGAGCCGCCCACGTCACGCCATCATAGCCTGGCGCGCTGCGCGCGTTGATGGAAGAAAGTGCCTGTTCGAGCTCGAAGAGTGAGAATGGAGCCTGGATGCCCTCATCGGTCACTGGCGGCGTTTTCCGGTAAATGTCGACGTTCGGGGGCGTCGCCGGTTGGGGAAAAAACGTGTTGGCGGCATCATCTTGGAGTTGGCTGACTGACTGGCTAGTCTTGAGCAAGACGTTTGAAATAGCGCTGCGTGTTTTACGCTGACCTGTCATAGCCTTGAATGTGTGCCACACCTTGTGGAGGCCAGTTCTTTCGTTGAATGAGGAGCAGTGCTGGCTCCAACGTTCCCGACAGGTGCTTGGCGTATCTTCTAGCGATGGCAGTGCGACGTCGAAGTCGCACGCGGTCGCGATGTCGTCGGCCATTGGCTTCGTACGTCAACTGTGCTCGCTTGCGCGCGTCCCAAAGGTTTAGCATATGTATGTCCGGCGCAGGAGCATCAGCTCTCACCTCAGTCTCAGTAGTGGCCTTGCGCAGGGCGCGTGACGCCCGCTCCCGTACGGATGAAGCCTTGGGTTGCTCCGCAAATGCTCTCCTGTAGGCATCCCATCTGATCGTGCGCACAGTGCGCCCCGCCGCACGCTTTCGTCCCACGTTCAAAGTAATCCACAGTGGATAGTGGTCGCTGCCCCAGGCGTCCGGATCGCATCGCCAGTCTTTCACGTAGGCTGCTGTGGATAACGTCAGGTCTGGGGTCGTGTTACGTTGTCCACTATGCAGGGCGGCGCGGGTGGGGTAGTCGGTGTCATTTGCGAGCACTAAGTCAGCTGACTCCGTGGCATCTGCGAGCGCCATTCCGCGGGGCGTGTGATAGTCATAGCCCCACTGCGGATGCTTGGCGTTGAAATCGCCGCCTATCAGGAAGTCGTCATTTGGGTAACATCTCCGCAAAGCGTGAATCCACGTGAATGAACCGCGTGTACGGGAGCTAACTTCAGGGCGCATGTATACCGATACCAGCACTGCATTTCGCTTTGCAATCTTGCAACGGACAGCCACCACCTCCTGCACGGCAGTCGAGTACTGAGAAGTGTCAATCTGCGTTTGCGGAATGTCTCTGCGGACAAAGACAGCCGCTTGTCCCCGTATTACAAATTCTTCGGCTGCACTGGCGATACCATTGTCCTGCGGGTTTCGGTGTCGTTTCCTGTTTCTATGCTCTATTGACGGTTGGTAATAACCATTGAACTGTCGTAGTGTCCGATCTGTGCCATTAGTTTCTTGAAGTAAAAGCGCAAGGGGGCGTCCGACACAGTCAAACAAGAGGTTCAGTTCTGTCGCACAAGTGCCGAGCCCTCGGCAGTTCCACTGTAAAACGTGTGGAGTGGGACTGTCGAGGGCTGTACGCGAAGCCGGGTGGCTATTGACGCGAGTCGAAGAGCTGTTGGAGCAAGCCATATTGTCGTTGGAAGTGCTTCTCCTGCGCTTGGAGGAGAGGTTGCAAAAGTTGTTGTAGCAGCAGAGCCAGGTCTGTCTGCTGTGTGGTAGTAGAGGTTGTTTCTTGCGTTTTAGTGAGCTCCTGCGGATTGCATGGCTGCTGCTGTCGCTTGGCACGAACACTTTCGAGCAGTGCTGCATGCCTTTTTTCGTTCTCTTCTAGTTTCCGCCGCAGTTCGACGTTCTGTCGTGCGAGTTCCGCAATCTCAGCTTCTACACTGTCTTTCGATGTATCAACCAGCTGCGATGGTGAAGGCAGCATAGGTGTGGTATAAGGTAAAGAGTTCGCCGGTTTGTCTCCACTTGGTTGAGTTCGCTTGAGCGCTGCTGCGTAGTTGAGGTTGCAGCCGTTTCCTCCCGTTGTTGGTTGTACGCAGTTCTTTGAAACAATCTCGTTCACTGCTTCCTTTATGGTACGTGGCTGCGGTGAGATGTTTTCACTTTCAAGTAGCTGCTGCGTCACTTTGACGTCATGGCACGGGACAGTTCTAGTGCGGCTTCTCGATCGGTGTGCGCCGTGCCTTCTACGACGAGAGCGGGGCCTTGAGCGGAGTTTCTTAGCAATTTTCGCGTCGGACTTCAGTTTAGCTGGACACTTCGGATCAGTCGCCGTGTGACCTTCTTCTTCACAGTTGCGGCATCTGGGCGTCGTCTGTTTGCATTCATTGCCAGTAGTACTACCTTCGTGTGTCTTGCCGCATGTAGGACATACCGCTTCGTGCGGGCAGACATCCTTTTTGTGACCAAAGCGATGACAACGATTACACACGATGCTTTTAGGTTCGTAAATTGAAACTCGGGTGATGCGGCCGTAATACACGACTCTGTTAGGAGGGTGGCGTCCCTCAAAAGTCAGTAGACATGCCCCACGCTTTCCCATTGGGCGCGCGTCAAGGATACGTCGGTGCTCACAGGTCAAGGCTGCCCGGAGTTCAGCCTTTGTTTCATTGCAGTCAACGTTGTATATAACACCTCGACACATGTCTCGTCCGGGTGCCTGATACACTTGTACTGGTATCTGTCCGTGGTTCACGTCTAGGTGTGAAAGTTTGAGAAGCCCGTCTGCTTGCCTCTTGTCGTGAACGAGCAATCTTATGGTGTTAGATGCTGGTCAATAAAGAACATCCGTGTTTCAAAACTGTTAACGACTTAACGTGTGAAACACTTTTTCATAATAAACCCTCTATGAGACTTCCTTTCTCACTGCGTGCAAGAGAACATAGCACGGAAATGGATGTCCCTGTTCTTGAACATCGCCTAATGCCTCCTGCTAAGCTATTACCGGCCTGGCATTGGCAGGTGATAAACTGTGATGTATCCTTTGTAGAGGTCACAAAGCACGCAAATGACCTCGAAATCGCTGTGCATTTCCGTGAACTTCAATCGAAGTACAGCTGCTCTGAATTCTACACAGACGCGTCAAAATCACGTGCTGGTGTATCTTATGCCGCTGTTGGTCCCTCTCTTTCTAAATCTGACTTATTGAACCTGCAAACAAGTATCTTCACTGCAGAAGCCTATGCAGTACTGTCTGCAGCAAAACATATACAGAAACTTGACAAAGCAATTGTATACACAGACTCGCTAAGTCTCGTAAAAACGTTAATTTCATTACAAAAGCTTAAAAATCCTGCTTTCATGGAACTTTACTCCCTGTTAAGCAGCATTTATCTATCAAATATACATGTGGTAATATGCTGGGTACCTGGCCATAGAGGTATCGAGGGTAATGTACTGGCTGATAAAATGGGCCACATCACTCACGTCACTAAACACTTTCCCTACAGCTGATGTCCCTGTCACAGATATGAAGGCTTTCTTGCGTAAGAAACTGTGACAACACAGGCAACTCATGTGGAACGCAGAAATAAACAATAAGCTGCACGTTATAAAACCACAGTTAGGTTTTTGGCCCTCCCCAACAAAATCACGGCGAACAGATGTGCTATTCTGCCGCCTCAGAATAGGGCACACATTTGGCACGCACAATTTTCTGCTTACTGGAAATGAATCGCCAACCTGTGGTCGATGTGGTGAGAGGCTGACCGTCTTCCTCGTCCTCTTGGAGTGTCGCAAAGCGAATCTAAAAGAAAGAAACATTTTCTTCTTGCGTACCTCTTCACCCAGTTATGTTTCTTGGTAAGGAACCATTTTTCAACACCAAAGTAGTCCTCAATTTTTTAAATGAGGTGGTGGCTACATGTTTTGAGCCCAATAAATTCGTAGCGCGTCCTCTTTCCAGAGGATACCGCTGTGATAGTTGTTTTCTATAACACATGCCTCCAAGCACTTGTGTCTCAAGGGCTCTAACGAGGCCATGGTGCTCTAGTGAATTTTAGAGATTTATGCATTTTTTATATCGTATCATTATTTTGCAATGCACCTTAATGCTCATAGTACACGTCATTTGTCATCGCCATAATTTTATTATACGTACATTTTACGCACTTTGCAGTGACTGTATTTTAGGCCCCTTTACAGCCACGTCACATCAACTGCATAGAACCCATCACTCCACTGCGAAATCACTAACACTTGCATGGCGCTCTTTAGCCATACCTGGCCCTTGCGCCAATAAAAACCACACATTCATTCATTACCTATCAGTGTGTACAAAGTGCAGAGGTTTCAGTAGTCCTGAAGTGTTGTTATGAGGACGCATGTAAGCGGGGTTTTAACGGCCTTTGCGCATGTGTGCTGTGTCGTCTGCTGCGCCGCTGTTTCGCACCTGTACGTCTGCGTCAAGTCGGCACCGACAGGATAAAAGGCGCCGCAAAATTGTGAACGAACTCTGCACCTTTCCTGCAACTTTTGAAACGAACGGCTTCGTTCGGGGGGGCACTATCGCTGCGCCTGTGAAACAAATTGTAAAGTGCAACACCTTTTGATGAAATGATTCATGTGCAGCAGGCCAATCGAACGCACCTGTTTTTTCGGATGTAGACTCTTTGTGCGTGCTTTCGCCATCTCTCCAAAGCTCAAAGATGGAATGTTCGTTTCTCGAAAAGAATCTAAACAGCGCGGTGGGCCACCTTCAACGGCGATCTTGGTGTCCTTCGTACATCTCCGAAAGAAATCTCCCGTCACCTCAGAATTTTAAGTTCGCCTTATCTCTCCTCGATGCCACCATCACACATGTTATTGCAATCCAATCAATGACTACATTTTCCCTTTCTCTCTTTCTGTGTGGAATTGCAATATATGCAACATAAGCATTGCAGCGAACTGGCTGCCTCGTATCAGCAATAGTTACAAGGCCGAATTGTGCGTCGAACATTCGTTGACGCATAGCGGCCACTGAAGATGGCCACCGGCTGCCCCTATCGTTTTCGTCTGATCAAAATACTGTGCATGAAGTGGGGATGTACTAAGGAAAAACAGCAAAACAATTGCTCTCCCTTGAAATCGCGCACACGGCCTGCCCATATGCATAATCCAATATTCGAATGATGGTAATTAGATGGATTTGTCTGATATGCTTTGCCCATGACTTCGGGTGTTTTGGCGGCTTTGTTCATTTCGCCTTGTCTGCCTTCATCAGCCTAAGTTTTCTAGAAATATATACTTTTCTAAACGCATGAAGACTCAGAAAAATAAGTAACCTAAATTAATCTATAATCTGCGGGTTTCAAGTGCCAAAACCACGATACGATTGCATGGGACGCCGTAGTTGGGGACTCCGCGTTAAGTTCAACCACCAGGGGTTCTTTAACGTGCACCCATTGCAGGTTAAATGGCGGGATTCGATCCTGCTCCTCCGGGCATAGCGCGTAGAAGACTCTGAAAACTCTTATCACCGCTGCTTGCCGCTGTGTTTCTGGCTGTCGCGGCGTCCGTGGTCAAATCGAGACGCATCAAGATAAGTCAAACGCCTCCGCGCCGCTGGCTTACCGTAAGAAAATTCTTAAATATGTTTTTCCGCCTTTCGACGCCTGCCTCCGTGGCGTATAATGATTACAAGGTTGGGCTTCTGTGCTAGAGGTCCTCTCGTCCAATGCTTTCATCATACAACTTTATGTTTATTAGTTCAAATATAGAAACACAATATTCGTTGGAAAGGATTAGCTTACGAAGCCACAAAGCCGTTGGAAGCCTTAAGGACAAATTTTAGGGAAAATTCATGCAGTAAATATCATACCGAGGTACAATTCTGGACATTCTGGTCAAACACCACCCTACCGTCTAATACAATAATGATTGCATTTTAAAGCCGTAGCAGGCCCCTTGGCCAATCGCAGCTAACTACATCCGAAATTTGTTAAAAAATGTAGGATTGGACAATGTCAAGAACTTCTGGCTAAATGGCCCGGTTTCTATGTAAACTGGCGTCAGAGTTCCTTGTACTAATTTGAAATTGTTACGTCTGCACGCATAATTCCAGAATTCAATTTAATTGTTCATGTGATTATTGTACGAAACTCTTGCTACAACAGCGCGTAGCCTTTTGGAATCGTTTTAGAAAACTTTCTCCCCGTTCAGACGCAGCGCCCCTCTAGAATATATTCAGACCTGCTCACTCCTGCTGTGCCCTGTGACGTCACTCTATTTTGACCGACACCTCACTTCGCATGGACGTGTTGCCAGGTATGGCAACGTCGTTCGAGAGACCAGGAATGACCTGACGAGCTCCTGAAGCGGCGCGCGCGCGTTTCTGTTGGCGACCGAGGAGGACGTGTTTTCTTTTCTGCATCTGTGAACTGCTGCGTCACGTTGTGAAGTGTTTCGTTTGCCGAATGTTCATGTTAGTGTACGCCTACAAAGTCTATTATATTACGGCGCTCTGATGACATGCAGTTTTGCTGAAATGTTCTGTAGTGATGAAATATAACAGGCTTGTATTCTTTGCGCGTAATGGCATGCATAGTAGAAGAATGAACTGGACAACACAAACGCCGTTGTCCTCGTTATATTTACGTCCCAGTTGGCACACCTGCCGTTACAGACAATGAAACCCTGCCACATCGCTTTCTTATTACAGGTATATTTCTGTGTTCAATCTTACATAATTGCTCATGAAATTTAGTGAGGAAAAGTTGTGGAGAACCTACAACAATGAAATGCGCAGTATTATACTTTACACAAGCGACCACGTTAGTCTACATGTTGTTTTCCGAGACATTACTTTTCCACTACTGCGTTTGTCGTCGGGTTGTCTCGTCCCCGCTACATCAATAGAGCCAACTAGAAATCGATCGGCTCGCACAAGTCACTACAAACGACATTCAAGGTTTATATGGCTGCAAACATGTTTTTCAAAAACTAATTTTGTGAATACAACAATCTCTTGAAAACTTTTGTAGCGGTCACAATAAGCTTCCTTACGAGCACACGCCTTTTAATCTACTATCTGCAATAACGAAGGAACTTGAGCGCGTCATTTCTTTTCGTCACATTTATCTAGTAAACGTAGCCCTCGCTAATACAGCTGTCCCGCCTGGCACCCTTTCGGTGTTTGCCTGCGGTGCGTACACTCGCGGACAACTCCGTGTGGCGGAAAGCGACGGGGGCGGAGCTTCTGCACACGTGTTACCACGCCAAGCAGTCCGCCAGCGTTTGTCAGTGCTTTTGGTTACCCGGGAAAGAAGCTCAATCGACGCAGCTTCCACGTCCGGCAGTCTCGCGTTTGCCCATACACGGAAGGCAAAAGCCGCACAATAGGCAAGCCGCTCCTTTCTTTAGTGTGTTTTGTCTTATTTAACGGTTGCTAAAAAGGAGATTATGTTTTCTCCTCCCGAGCTTAAGCTAACGTGAATGAAAACACTGGTCTCCTTTCAGAAGCGCTCTGTCTCGTTCCCCCCTTGCCGCCCTTGCTTTCCCTTCATTGCAACAGAAAGTTGTCCCCGAGCATAGAAACAGTGAGACAGCCCGGGTGGGGTCAACACCTTCTGGAGCGTTAGCTGTCCCTGCGTCGTTCCTCACTCTCACGATACAAGGACAAGCCGGATGGGCTGCTTGCGCACTGATTTGGCGAAAGCCTGAAGCGACGTTATCTACTCCATGAGGAAATAACCGTTCTGTTCATAAAAAATATGACGGAATCGTCGTAAATGAGATGAAAATCATCAGGAATATTTCTGACAACACTATAGAAAATAAAGTTATTGAGCAGGTCTCCGTCAAGAACATTGGGACCGAAAGGAACGTCAAATATTACACTGTACAAACAATAAATGAGGAGGTCCTCAGCGGCGGCATGAAAATCGGCAGAGAACGGTAAGAGCATTGGACCGACGAGCTGTACGCAGTTCATATATCAGCCTAACAATGGCTCGAGCCTGGTTCACAAAGAAACAACGATGCCTCACAGCTCGCTGCTTCCAGCTTGCTCCAGTGCCAGTTATCGGCTTTAAATCTTTCTGGAAGGACAAAAAACAGCAACGAGCAAATGTGTGGACTACTTTTCATTTTGTAAGTTGTCCTTCGCCCATTATGTGGCTCTCGTTGTATCATAGTAACACGTCAGCTTATGGTGACAGGCAGAATAGAATTTAAATGCCCATTTTACTGGTTCGATACGCGTCAATCAAGATGAATGAAGATGAACGAGTGAAAAAATCGGCATTACCTGAACTTTGCAACTATAGCGCGAAACAATAACAAAACGCTAACGCAGCATTCCCACAAAGAAACCTTCAATGTTGAAGGAAAATTTGCCCTTGTGCGAAGATCGAACACAACACCAACGCCTTTAAGCTCTGTTCCTCGGCAACCAGCAAACCAGCATATCAGCAAACCAGGAGCCTAGCATATTTCAAGGAGATGCTGAATTGATGGGAAACCCGAGGGCGCGAGACACAGAATACGGCAAATCAATTCCGCGAAAGCGCGCAAGGCAAAGAAAGCTTTAGGAAAGGGAACGAAGCTCCAACGCGTATAATCCGGTTTCCTATTTAATTCGTATTACAGTAAAAGCAGTTGTCAATGTTTCTGATTCTCCGAATATTGCAGTACCCGCTTAGGGTTCGTTATATGCGTGGCTTGTGGTTAAGTATGGGTATCCACCAGTAAAGTCTAAGCACTTCTCGAGTTTCCAGAAAATATAACAAGAAAATAAATTTCTAGAAAACTACAGAAAAAATATTTAGTAACACCTTTTAGTAAAGTACATGAGCACATGCGAAGAAGAGTAATCGTAAACGAAAATAATGGTGTATTACCCTTATGGATCAGGAGTGTCTCAGTCCATATTACTGGAACCTTTCCGTAGTGGTAGTTATCAGTGACCGACAGCGGTTTTGAATGAATATAAAAGAAAAACGCGCTAAGTTGTGGGCACACAAGGAAATCGTAGTCAGAGCCGGTTGATTGGCTTCATTGCTGAGTGGTAGATGGTGACGCCAACAGCTTATCACGAGGTGGACGGTTGAGTAAGTGCACCTTGATGTATTCAAGCATCAGGTTTCGCATCACCAGGAATGAGCAATCTTCCTTACGGCTGTCCAGTTGCAGACGAAAATCCTCGCGAGAATAGCAGACGGCGTGGGGCGTGACGACGTCGGTCATTTATATGAAGGCGTCCATGTCTCGAAAGCTCCTGACACCGTCTCGAATCATGGCGGCTGCTTCGGCCGCACTTACGGACGAAAGCCGGGCAGCCTGCTCCTGGAGTGTCCTGTGATGCGGAACACGTTCCAGTGCTTGAACCGAGGACCAGCAGCGAGGCTGCCAGAGTTCGTGAAATCAATATTGGTATAAATGTGCGACCTCGATTTTGCTATATTGAAGCGATGGGCCTTCCTTGCACGTGAGTACTCAACCGATTCAAGCATGTCGCTCGTCTACTCGATGGAGGTTTTTTCGGTGCCCTTGTCTTCAGCGTTACCGACTGAGGAGGAATAGTAAGTGTGACATTGAAAAAGACATTGACATAAACAATCAAAGCTGATTGTGTACATCAAGCGGCAGAATCGCGTTTTATCTGCAGAGAGGCAGAGTTAAGGAAGCATAAAATTTAGCACCATTGGTTAAGGCCGTGAGTCATGTGGTTGCTGTGACGCTGCAGTGATTCCAGGATTTCACGCATTGCAAATTATGTTAACTCCTTTTCAGTGCATGTGTCGTGCATTTGTGTATGAGGATCACTCCAAGTCACGCTGTATGATTGCATTGTTTCCAAACTGAACCTACTTTACTCAGCCTAAGTAAAGTATGGAGAAAGCAAGCAGAAAAAAAGTGGTTTCCTTGCAAAATATGCCTTCAGACTCGCATAATCCATCCTTGTGGAGATGCTTGTCACTGGGCCGAATGCACCTCTGCTGTTCGATTTCACTTCTGTGAGAAGAGCCCCGTTGGCGGTGCATGAAACTTGATGTGTTTACTTCAAACGGGGGCAAGCGGTCATTCACCAAAATTTAGCTCGGGCGTACCTCTGATTCCGCCTATTCAAATACTTCTACAACACAGAACTGCTTCTCTGAGAAAACCTATTGGACGATTTCCACCACCCAGCGTGCGAGAGAGTACGTTACATTCTAGCGACAGTCGAAGCGGATGAGTTACATAGAGGCTGATTTTTTTTATTTGAAGAAAATGGGTAAGTATTAAAGGAAATATAAACACCAATTTTGCAAATCCTTATGTCTGTACCGGAACCAATATCGGTGTTAGGTGAATCGCATCCCGTAGAGCAACCAAAGCGCAGGAATTTAGTGCATTAATATATATTTTACGTAATATATACTTTGCTCAGGCCTTCGATCATATTAACCATAACTTATTATTAACAAAGCTTGATATGTATGGTATTAGAGGCCTACCACTGCAGTTAAGTAATATTTCGAAAAAACATGGAAATTTGTGCACATAAATAACTTCAAATCGTCTTCTGGAGAAATAAAACCAGGACTACCGCAAGGAAGTATTCTTGGTCCGCTGCTTTTTAACTTACATATAAACGATGTTGTTCTGATCTATCTGAAGGCGAAAGTTAATGTATATGCAGACGACGCTAGTGTGTTTATTTCTTCGGCATGTTATACTAGCCTGATAAATAGCACAAGCGAGTTTCTCCAGAACATATCCACATGATCTACAGAAAATTATCTAAAAATAAATTCAAATAAGACAAAATCCGTAATTTTTTATGCGAAAGGCCCAAAGATTCCACAAGGTCAACCCTTAGAGATGAACAAAGGGAGCATAAAAGTAGTCAATAACATTAAAGTATTATGTGTGGCATATCCCAGTGCGGCGGTGTATTCTCCCAGTGTGGCATACTTCTCTAGTATGCCACACTGGGATTGACATGTAGGTTCTGTAGTACAAAAGCTTAGCCGTATCACAGGAATGCTAAACAAGAACAGATATCGTCTACCAACATCCATAGAAATATTACATTTCCCACTCATTACTGGCATCACACATTAATTATACATACCTTATGTGGGGCCAACAACTGAATCTGACCTCAGGAAAATATACTCACTACAGAAAAAGATCACACGTATCATATAACACACGTGACATATCACAATCACAGTAAGCACCTCTTTGAACACTATACATGCCCACAATCTACTCGCTATACAATGGCACTCTCTTTCGTATATTCCATTCAAACTCAAACTCTTAAAACAGCATACTTAATGAAATTGCTTCTCTGCAAAAAATGCAGCTACCTATATTACCCGTCACGGAGAATATTGGTCTATACCTCCTTCAAGAACCAACTATGGCTTGCAAATGAGGAAAAATAAATTACCCAGACTGATAAATAATTTCACGACGCTGGCATTGACATCATTAACATAACATGGTCAGAACTGTTGTCACTTATCCGAACCTTTTCCTAATTAATGAATTAAGTGTAATTTCCTTTTCAGCTGTATTCACATATGCATCTTGGTTAATGTTTCTAATGACATAATATTTGCTCATCGTGTTTTTCTCCTAATCATTCCAATATTAATCGAGCATCATTGCTCTCCACCTTTAATTATGCATTAGCATGTGTACGCAATTTTCACCTTTATTTACGCATTCCCAAGTGTATGTAATGCTGTGTTTACTATCTGCATTGTTTTTACTTGCATTATCCAATTTCTTTGTTTGCCTATTGAAAATTTTCTTGAATTGATTAATTATTGTACTTATTATTTATATGCAATGTTTTCTGCATACGGTTGGTTGCGCGACGCACTGCCACCATGTAATACGGGGGCTAAGGGCACCTCAAGCTGCCTCACTGCAGCTTTTATCTTAGCCCCGCCTTTGTAGTTTTCGCAAAGGCAAGAAAGAAAGAAAGAAAGAAAGACGAAAGGAAAGAAAGAAAGAAAGGAAGAAAGAAAGAAAGAAAGAGAAAGAAAAAGAAAGCGAAAGAAAGAAAGACGGAATGAAAGAAAGAAAGAAAGAAACAAAGAATCTGAACAATACTTGAGACTCCAACACGTGACACATAGTCCCCGCACTAATTGACCCCACTAAGTCTAGGACTGCCACTACTGCAACACTCAGAAGCAATATCCTGAAGGAGTATGCGTCCCACCGGAAATTTTTGATAAGCTTCGTAACGATTATGGCGCACCCGCAGACGGCCCCGTCTGTTCTGATTATGTTGGGACCGCTGCGTGACAATTTAACGGCGATATCACACCTCGCAGAGGCAATTGCCGCTGCCAGAACAAACACGGGCTCCGGCCGAGACCGCGTCACCATGAGATGCCTCCATCTGAATCCGGACAAGCCGCCATTGGAATATGAACCTGGGAACGTTTAATGCTAGAACGTTTTTAGTGAGGCGAGTCTAGCAGTGCTATTGGAGGAACTAGAGGGCAGTAAATAGGATATAATAGGGCTCAGTGAAGTTAGGAGGCCAAAAGAAGCATATGCAGTGCTGAACAGCGGGCACGTCCTGTGCTACCGGGGCTTAGTGGAGAGACAAGAACTAGGAGTCGGATTCCTGATTAATAAGAATATAGGTGGTAACATATAGGAATTCTATAGCATTAACGAGACGGGGACAGGTCTTCTTGTGAAACTTAATAAGAGGTACAAAAGAAAGGTTGTACAGCTCTACGCCCCTACATCCAGTCATGATGACCAAGAAGTCGAAAGCTTCTATGAAGACGTGGAATCGGCGATGGGTAAAGTCAAAACAAAACACACTATACTGATGGGCGACTTCCATGCCAAGGTAGGCAAGAAGTAGGCTGCAGACAAGGCAGTGGGGGAATATGGCATAGACACTAGGAATAGCAGGGGAGAGCTATTAGTAGAGCTTGCAGAACAGAATATTATGCGGATAATGAATACCTTCTTCCGCAAGCGGGATAGCCGAAAGTGGACGTGGAGGAGCCCGAACGACGAGACTAGAAATGAAATAGACTTCATACTCTGCGCTAACCCCGGCATCATACAAGATGTGGACGTACTCAGCAAGGTGCGCTGCAGTGACCACAGGATGGTAAGAACCCGTATTAGCCTAGACCTGAGGAGGGAACGGAAGAAACTGGCACATAAGAAGCCGATAAATGAGTTAGGGGTAAGAGGGAAAATAGGTGAATTCCACATCAAGCTACAGAACTGGTATTCTGTTTTAACTCAGGAAGAGGACCTTACTGTTGGAGCAGTGAATGACAATCTTGTCATTAAGGAGTGTGCAATAGAAGTCGGTGGTAACTCCGTTAGACAGGATACCAGTAAGCTATCGCAGGAGACGAAAGATCTGGTCAAGAAATGCGAATGTATGAAAGCCTCTAACCCTACAGCTAGAATAGAACTAGCAGAACTTTCGAAGTTAATCAACAAGCGTAAGACAGCTGACATAAGGAAGTATAATATGGATAGAATTGAACACGCTGTCAGGAACGGAGGAAGCCTAAAAGCAGCGAAGAAGAAATTAGGAATTGGCAAGAATCAGATGTATGCGTTAAGAGACAAAGCCGCCAATATCATTTCTAATATGGTGTGATGTGTGGTGCGCGACATGGTGCGATGAGCCGGACGGCCAGGAGCAGACGACACTGAGTGCACGCGCGCCGAGGCGGATTCCATGCTGGAAGAAGGAAAACAACGACGCCGAAGAGCGTCCGGCACGAGAACGCGCGGCGCACGAAAGACAACATAAAGAAAAGCAACCAATTAGGAAAGACCACGGGGCACCAGGCAGCCAATCCGAGAATGCCAAATCGGCCAGACAAGAAGAAAAAGCGTGATGCGCTGGCAGAAAGAGAGGACACGCAGGGAGACGCCGGGGAGACTCCAGGAGAGTCCCAGGAAGAGACGGCAGGAGGAGGTCAACCACCGGAGCGGGCGTTGAAGACGGGCCGTCGGGTACCCGACCCGAGCCCACCAGGACTTCACCCGACCGCGGCCTCCTGCCAACCTGTTCCTGTGCGTCGCCCGTCTACCCGAGCGTGCCGCCAACTCCTCAAGGCCGGTGAGCTTCTGCGCCAGTGGGCAGGACGAGAACAGTCGGGCTCGAGTTCTACGCCAGCTGCCCGGCCAGAACGCCGCCCCGTCTGTCATGCCGCCTGCTGCCCGAGGTCGGCGTTCGAGCTTCTGTGCCCGTGGGCAGGGCAAGAGAAGTCGGGCTACGGGCCCGAGCTCTACATCCAGCTGCCCGGCCAGCACGCCGCCGCCGTCGACTCCTGCCACCCAGCCGCCAGCTTTACCTCACCTAGCCAGAGCTGGCGCGCTCCGGTCGCCCGGTCGCTCAACGTACACCGCGACCTCTGGTGAGACCGGCGCCCCTCCGTTCGCCAGCTTGTCGCCGCGTCACCGCGTCGAGACTGTTACGCGTCCCCGCCCTCGTGGCAAGCCCGGACTCGCGCACCCGTTAACCTCATGCAAGCCCTATGTGTGTTCTTTGCCGCAATGTCTTCTTGAGTGTTTATTTTAGGCATGCTTTCTATTTTCTTCTATTTGCTTTATGCCTCTTTTTAGTTTGATTAAAAGTCTTTGTGTGTGTGTTCAAACCAACGGCTTTGTCCTGAATTGGGTTCTCGGAGGCTCCGCCTAAGAGAACCAACCGAGCAATTGAGTACACGAACCTTTGCCCCATATTAGGGTCATCACAAATTGGCGTCCGCGACAGGACAAAGCCGTTCGTTTGGATCTTTTTTCTAACGGCTAGGAACTATGGCTAGCGCACGAGACTTGTTAGCCTTAGCCGAGTGCATGGGGCTAGAAGGTGCGGAGTTGAGGGCATGGTTGAACGAGCAGGAAGCGTGGGAGCGAGAAGAGCGGGCAGCGGAGCGCGAGGCCAAGAAGGAGGAGCTTGCGCTTGAGGAGAAAAATTTACAATTACGGCTTAAAGTCGCAGAGGCTGAGGGTGCATATCTGGACAAGAAACAGCCAAGAATTAGTTTTTCTGACTTAGCCACCGTCGCCCAGCGATTGGGTTTGCATGGGGCAGACTTGAACAGGTGGGTTCAAGACAGATGGGTAATAATATGCGAGAAAGCTCAGAGAGAGTGCGACAGGCGTGTGGCAGAACAGGCAGCTGAGAGGGAACGCCTGAGAAAGAGCTTCGCAGGGTGCGCGTTCACATCAAGGCACTCGCGGATGCTTGCTCCGAAGGGAGAAGATCCGCGGTTGAGGATGCAGCACAGCAGTGCAGCGGCGACCCAAGGGTTTCCTCCGACGTGGTGTCAGGCCTTGGCGGGAAGAAATGTCTCAAGGAGAGAGAACTTGTGACCATGCCATTATAGGCAAAGATACTGATGTATGGTCACAAGACAAGGAGCATATTGCTTCCATACCTCAACTAGTGCCGCGTGAGCACAGCGCAGGCGATGACTGGTTTGTGCAAGGTTCAGAGCTACCATGCATAAGCATGGTTGAGAAAACTAAAGTTAGAACTGAGCCCCTCCAACAGGCTAAATATAGTACGTCGGAGTGTTTGCGCCAGGGTCAAGATGGACCTGAAGATATCAGGGCTCCTGAGGAACCAGGTTCGGTTTCAATAAAATGTATTGACTTGTCCTTGCTGCGCTCCTTGAATTCAGCAAGGGCAACTGCTTGCGACCTTATGCGCACTTGGGAGGGCTCAGGCATGTATACCCAATCAACACATGGGTTTGAGGAGTCAGAACATTCTTTGTGTTCTCATGCACTCGTGTGTGGTTCAACCATTGACACTGATGCTGCAACCACTCATTACACCGTTGACTACCTTAGAACGCAGGCAGTGACTTGGTCGACACCATGCAGAGACATTATTTCCTGGAGCGGTATTATCGCGGACTGGCCAGTGTTCTCTGATCGAGAAGATTGATGTCTAGTCCGATTGATATGGGAAAGGGTCACCTAAAGGAGCCGATGCTTCGCTTATGGCTCTTCACGGACTTTTGACCTCGGACTTGGTGACTTCAACTTGATTGTTTATAGAGTGTGTCGTGATAGCCTGGGATGCTACAGTGTCTGTCTTTTCAGTTGTTGTGGTGTCTGTGAATTAGTGTTTTCCTTCAATGTTTTATATGTGTGCTCAGTGAACTGTGCATTGGAACCATACAGTGCATTCTTGTGAACGGACCATGACTGTAGTGTTCCGAGTATGCATGAACTATGTCGCGCACTGAGCGGCAGTTTTTCTTCAGAAAAACTTGGTAAAAAATGGGCTTATGTGATGTGTGGTGCGCGACATGTTGCGATGAGCGGGACGGCCAGGAGCAGACGACACTGAGTGCACGCGCGCCGAGGCGGATTCCATGCTGGAAGAAGGAAAACAACGACGCCGAAGAGCGTCCGGCACGAGAACGCGTGGCGCACGAAAGACAACAAAAAGAAAAGCAACCAATTAGAAAAGACCACGGGGCGCCAGGCAGCCAATCCGAGAATGCCAAGTCGGCCAGACAAGAAGAAAAAATTGGAGGACGCTAAAGCTTCGCCTTCAAGAGTGGAACGCGACAGCGTTCCCGTCGACCCGCCAAGGGGTGTAAGACAATGGGCTACGGCGCAGCGACTACGCGCCCCGCATCGGACGCGGTGAGCGTCGAGCAACGCAGCGTTCGGCGCGACAACGAAATGTGCGCCTGAGCAAGCGACGCACGCCTGAGCCTTAGAAACAGCTCGTTTCTAAGGCAACACCGCGTTCACTAGAGGTGCTTTTGTAGCGCTTTGAAGCATCGAACTCGTGGCTGAGTGTTAACGTCTCCGTCTCACACTCCGGAGACCCTTGTTCGATTCCCACCCAGCCCATCTTGCAAGTTGTTTTTTTTTCATGAAGTGCCTGCTGGTATTTATCGCTCACGGCCAACGCCGCCGACACCGACGCCGAAGACACCGGCTTTTCTGCGACACGAGCTCCTTAACGCTGTCGCGTTAAAAAGCGTGATGCGCTGGCAGAAGGAGAGGACACGCAGGGAGACGCCGGGGAGACGCCTGGAGAGTCCCAGGAAGAGACGGCAGGAGGAAGTCAGCCACCGGAGCGGGCGTTGAAGACGCGGCGTCGGGTTCCCGATCCGAGCCCACCAGGACTTCACCCGACCGGGGCCTCCTGCCAACCTGTTCCTGTGCGTCGCCCGTCTACCTGAGCGTGCCGCCAGCTCCTCAAGGCCGGTGAGCTTCTGCGCCAGTGGGCAGGACGAGAACAGTCGGGCTCGAGTTCTACGCCAGCTGCCCGGCCAGAACGCCGCCCCGTCCGTCGTGCCGCCTGCTGCCCGAGGTCGGTGTTCGAGCTTCTGTGCCCGTGGGCAGGGCAAGAGAAGTCGGGCTACGGGCCCGAGCTCTACATCCAGCTGCCCGGCCAGAACGCCGCGGCCGTCGACTCCTGCCACCCAGCCGCCAGCTTTACCTCGCCTAGCCAGAGCTGGCGCGCTCCGGTCGCCCGGTCGGTCAACGTACACCGCGACCTCTGGTGAGACCGGCGCCCCTCCTTTCGCCAGCTTGTCGCCGCGTCGAGACTGTTACGCGTCCCCGCCCTCGTGGCAAGCCGGTACTCGCGCACCCGTTAACCTCATGCAAGCCCTGTGTGTGTTCTTTGCCGCAATGTCTTCTTGAGTGTTTATTTTAGGCATGCTTTCTATTTTCTTCTATTTGCTTTATGCCTCTTTTTAGTTTGATTAAATGTCTTTGTGTGTGTGTTCAAACCAGCGGCTTTGTCCTCAATTGGGTTCTCGGAGGCTCCGCCTAAGAGAACCAACCAAACCATTGACTACACGAACCTTTGCCCCATATTAGGGTCATCACATATGGATGAGATAGTTCAAGTGGCTGAGGAGTTCTATAGAAATTTATACAGTACCAGTGGCACCCACGACGACAATGAAAGAGAGAATAGTCTAGATGGAATTCGATATCCCACAGGTAACGCTGGAAGAAGTAAAGAAAGCCTTGGGAGCTATGCAAAGGGGGAAGGCAGCTGGGAAGGATCAGGTAACAGCAGATTTTTTTATTTATTCATTTTATTCCTCAAATGCCCCTGGAGAGGGGTTTTACATAAGGGGTGGGCTGCTTCAAAGGAAAATGCGTTCGATGGCAGTCCTGAACGCAGTCACACTGGAGTTGTCCGCTGCTTCTTCAGGCAGATCATTCCAGTCTCTCGCTGTACGTGGAAAAAACGAATGAAGATGGGATGATGTGCGCGCATGCGGGGGGTACACTGACTTTGAATGATTAGTCCGGGATTAATGGCGGTGATCTGGCGATATGACGCTGTTACCAATCGGGGCATGATAAAACTTTTGATATAGAATGAGCCTGAACACTTGACGTCTCGCTTCTAGTCTAGGAAGATTCGCATTAGATTTTAGTGCTGTGACACTTGTATATGAAGAATACTCATGGAAGATAAATCGGGCGGCGCGGTTTCGGACAGATTCAAGCATGTTAGAAAGATTAGTATGATGAGGGTCCCAAATTGAGCATGCGTATTCAAGTTTGGGCCGTGCCACAGATTTGTAGGCAAGAGTTTTTACCGGAGGAGGGGCAAATTTCAGATGTCGCCGGAGGAAGCCTAAGGTGCGGTTAGCCTCGTTAGTTATTTTAGCGATGTGAGAGGACCATGAAAGATCTTGAGTTAAGATATGCCCCAAGTATTTATAACAGGTCACAGATGATATTATTGAATTGCCTAAGAGATATGAGGGTGCTACATAAGAGTGCCGACGATTGAAAGAGATTAATGAGGTTTTATTTACATTTAATGACATTAACCATGTCTTACCATTTTTCAACCGTTTGCAAGTCACGCAGCAGGGCAGGGATATCAGAGCTATTGTTAATGGGTCGGTAAATTACACAGTCGTCCGCAAATAGGCGTATGTTAGAAGATATGTCATTATGAAGGTCATTATTGTAGATTAAAAAGAGGAAAGGGCGAAGAACAGAACCTTGAGGAACCCCAGAAAGTACAGGAGACAGAGGGGATGAAAAGTTATTTGCAAAAACGAACTGTTGTCGGCCGGTCAGAAAGCTGCGCAACCAATTATAAATTAAGGGATTGAGATTCAGGACTGAAAGTTTCAAGAAAAGACGGTTGTGGGGCACCTTATCAAAAGCTTTCTCGAAGTCTAAAAACAATGAGTCTACGGGTAAATTAAGGTCTAATTGGGAACTGACGTCATTTATAAAGAGCGCAAGTTGAGTATCGCAAGATAAATTCTTAAGAAATTCGTGCTGACTATGATGAAAAGAGTTGTTAGAAATCAGAAATCTCATGATGCGGGAAAAGATTACATGCTCCATCCGTTTGGAACAAACGCTGGTAATGGAAATTGGGCGGTAGTCAAGACATGACGTTGAAGAAGCTTTTTTGGGGACTGGAATGATCTTACCTGTCTTCCAGTCCTGCGGCACCACTCCAGACGAGAGTGACTGTTGAAAAATGTGTGATAAGATGACACTAGTGACATCTTTTGTATTCTTAAGCACTTTCGCGTTAATTTCGTCAATGCTTGCCGATGAAGTTAGCTTCAAAGATTCTATTAGTCTGCAAATGCCATGAGGTTCAAACGCGATGGCAGGCATGGGAGGATATTGAGGGTTAGGGAAATAAGGAAGATTGCCTTCAGATTCTTTTGTAAAAACTGAACAGAATGTTGAATTAAGTGTTGTTGCAAGTTCAGTATCAGGGATAGGGACGCCATTTTGGTCAAGTATATTTATCGATTTCTTTGGGCATGGATTGACAACCTTCCAGAATTGACGAGGGGTATTACGTAGCATATCAGGAAGTGAGGTTGAAAAGAATGACCGCTTAGTTTTGTTAGCTTGTGACTGAAACATTTTGTCAATGCAGCGGTACTTTTCCCATGCGCGTGACATGTTAGATTGCTTGGGGATACGATAAAGCCTTTTCTTTCTATTGTTCAGGCGTTTTAATGTGTTATTAAACCAAGGGGATGAGGGCCGTTCAGTTACAGTGATGGTAGGAATTTGGGCTTTCGTTAGTTCTTGCATTTTGGATTTAAACATTAACCAGTTATCTTCAACGGCACGACAAGTGAACGTTTCAAGAAAGGAGTAACTGAACTGAGTTAACTTTTCATTGAGCGCGGCATAATCCCCTCTGTCGTAGAGCGTTATGATCTTTCTTATTTTGGGGGGATATGGTATAGGAAATTGATAAGTAGCGTGAATTACAGCATGATCACTAAGCCCGGGCAAAAATGTTATCTCAGAAAAGTTGTCAGCATGCGTGGCAAACAAGAGGTCGAGCAAGCTGGACGATTGATTTATATGCCTTGTTGGATTGAAGATGAGCTGAGATAAGCCAAACGTAAGACACGTGTCAAGAAATTCACTTTCTTCATTGCACTTCGGTAATGTTTGTGCTATGTCAGACCATACTATTGCTGGAAAGTTGAAATCGCCGAACTGAATGATTGGCGCGTTAGGAAAAGAATGTGCCAGAGTGCAAAGTGCCTCATGGAAGCATGCAACAAAGCTTGAATCGGCATCAGGAGGACGGTAGCAAGATCCGAATATTAAGGGTGGGTGTGAATTTTTAGTGCACAGAAACAGTATTTCCAATGGAGAGGAGATATCAATTTTGAAACAATGAAGGTTGCGGTTAGTGGCTATTAACACTCCTCCTCCTGGCCTCACATCACGATCGCAACGGAATATATCGAAGTCGGTTAAGGCATTCTGAATTTCGGTGTTATCAATGGTTGTATTTAGCCAAGTTTCAGTTAGAATAAGAGCGTTGCTATCTGTGGTGGAAATAAGGTTAGAAACATAGTTGAGCTTAGGCAGAAGGCTTCTAATGTTGGTATATAAAATCGAAAGAAGGCATTGTCTTTGTTGTTCACCAGGATCATTTTTTAGCTATGATGGTCGTTGGATTACCTAGTCCGTATAATGATCATATACATAGGTGGAGCTGTCCATTATTAACCTGCTGTGACGAAGCTTATAATGTTTGCCTTGAGGTTATGCAAATGCAACAAGCTTTTTGCGTGCGAGCCACGTGTTTGGTGAATAGTCTAGTGATACACTGGAATCAGTATCTTTCAGTTTACCTGAGTTCACTAGAATGCGCTCTTTAACTTTGAAGTGCGCGAACTTGGCAATTATAGGTCGTGTTTTGTTTACATCAAAAGACCCAATCCTGTGAGCGCGCTCAATGTCAACTGGCTGCAAATTAACGTTGAGCTTCGTTTTGCAGAGTTCAATCACCAAACCCTCGGCTTTGTTCCAAGTTTCATCCGCGTTGTCGGTTATGCCATAAAAAGAAGGTTTGATCTGCGGGCATTATCTTCGTAGGCATCCATTTTTGACGAAAATTAGGAAAGCTTATCTGCGTTTTCGTTTGTGACAGCTTCAACGTCATCTAACTTTTCTTTCAGTGCGGGAACGGATGAAAAATCCTGCTCAATTTTTAGGAGGCGGTTCCGAATTTCTTCAAACGCTTTGTCATTTTGCGACAACTTGGCGTGGATATGTTTTATTTCATTAAGTAACGATGACTGTTCTGACTTCAGTTCTTCAAGCGCGGTCATTATTTCGCCGACTGCTTCATTACCAATTGTTTGACTGGATGCGGAACGAAGAGTAGGCCCTAAGTTCAGTTCACATCACCCGACAAAACTAACAGCGATAGAACAACCTCGGCACAGTCATATGCAATGGATAAACAAAAGCGTTGTTGAAGGATGGTGGGCAGATTGTTCTAGAGAAACTGGCCGCCCTGTATACGCAATGCCTCATGACTTCCAGCGCACCGGAATCTTGGAAAAACGCTAACATAATCCTAATCCATACTAAAGGGGACACCAAAGACTTGAAAAATTATAGACCGATCAGCTTACTGTCCGTTGCCTACAAAGTATTTACTAAGGCAATTGCAAATAGAATCAGGAACACCTCAGACTTCCGTCAACCAAAGGACCAGGCAGGATTCCGTAAAGGCTACTCAACAATAGACCATATTCACACTATCAATCAGGTGATAGAAAAGTGTGCGGAGTATAACCAACCTTCATATATAGCTTTCATTGATTACGAGAAAGCGTTTGATTCAGTCGAAACCTCAGCAGTCATGGAGGCATTGCGGAATCAGGGTGTAGACGAGCCGTATGTAAAAATACTGAAAGATATCTATAGCGGCTCCACAGCCACCGTAGTCCTCCATAAACAATGCAACAAAATCCCAATAAAGAAAGGCGTCAGGCAGGGAGATACGATCTCTCCAATGCTATTCACAGCGTGTTTACAGGAGGTATTCAGAGACCTGGATTGGGAAGAATTGGGGATAAGAGTTAATGGAGAATACCTTAGTAACTTGCGATTCGCTGATGATGATGCTACGAAACAGCCGCCACAGTGAGGCTGCACTGAGGAGGTAGAAGACGACGTGGGCCCGCTTGATATAGCGTCGCCATTTTGGCCTACCATTAGCTTCCTTTGCCGTTAGCTACCCTTTGCCACGTATTGATGACGCTCTAGGCTGCTTGTATGGTGTCACCTATTTTCTTCTATCGACTTACGGTCCGGCTACTGGCAGATATCCGTCGACGACATGGACCGAGAGAAGACTGTATTTATTACCCCTGACGGCCTTTGTCAGTTCAAGGGGATGCCTTCCGGTCTTTGTAACGCGCCCGCCACCTTCGAACGAATGATGGACTCTTTGCTTCAGGGGTTCAAGTTGTCCACCTGTTAGTGCCATCTGGACGACGTCATCGTTTATTTGCCCACATTTGACACGCATCTAGACCGTCTTTCAGCGATACTTGACGTGTTCCGCTGCGCCGGTCTCCAGTTGAATTCGTCAAAATGTCACTTCGCTCGCCGCCAAATCAGAGTCCTTGGACACCTCGTGGACGCCAGAGGCGTGCGACCTGATCCAGACAAAATTCGCGCCGTTAGGAACTTTCCTGTTCCGAAGTCTACCAAGGACATTCGTAGTTTCGTAGAGCTGTGCTCTTATTTCCGACGCTTTGTAAAGGATTTTGCGACCATCGCACGTCCTCTTAGCGACCTCTTGAAGAAAGACGCCCCATTTTCTTGGGGACCGGACCATGCCGCATCTTTTTCGCAGCTCACTACTCTCCTTACCACAACTCCAATACTGGCCGACTTTGACCCATCTGCCTCAACGAAAGTTCGAACTGATGCCAGTGGTCACGGCAAAGGGGCAGTGTTAGCACAGCGCCAGCGTGGACATGATCACGTTATAGCCTATGCCAGCCGACTTCTATCGCCCGCTGAGCGCAATTATTCAATCACAGAGCGCGAGTGCCTCGCTCTTGTGTGGGCTGTTGCGAAGTTTCGTCCCTACTTGTAAGACGCCCCTTCTGTGTCATCACTGATCACCATGCGCTCTGCTGGCTATCCTCGCTCCAGGACTCCACGAGACGACTCGCTCGCTGGACGTTACGCCTGCAAGAATATACCTTCTCCGTGGTATATCAGACGGGGCGCTTGCACCAGGATGCCGATTGTTTGTCCCGCTACCCGCTCGACAAACCGGCTGATGCGGACGCCATCGCTTGCGTTTTCTCTGTGTCCCAGTTGCTTGAAATCGGCAACGAGCAACGCCGCGATCCTTCATTACGAGCCCTCATCGACCATCTGGAGTCAACGCTTGGCGACGCCTCTCTCCGGATGTTTCTCCTTAAGGAGGGGACATTATACCGCCGCAATCTCGATCTACACGGCCTTGACCTTCTGCTCGTAATTCCATCACACCTGCGTTCGACTGTCCTCCAACAACTTCACGACGCTCCCTTGGCTGGACACTTGGACGTCTTGCGCACATACGACCGCGTACGCCGCCGATTCTTTTGACCGGGTCTCGCCTGCTCCGTGCGGCGCTACGTTGCCGCTTGTGAGCCCTGTTAGCGCCGGAAGAAGCCCTCCACACCTCCAGCTGGATGTCTCTAGCTGATCGACATCCCACCGGAACCCTTTTTCAGTGTTTGTCTAGACCTTCTTGGACCTTTTCCTCTCTCGCACTCCGGAAATAAATGGCTCGACATCGCTACTGATTATGCTACGCGGTACGCAATCACCAGAGCCCTTCCGACAAGTTGTGCTACTGACGTTGCTGACTTTCTTCTCTATGACATCATTTTAGTGCACGGTGCTTCGCACCAATTTCTCACTGACCGTGGCCGCAGCTTTCTGCCGGCAGTCGTCGAGGACACCTCCGCTCCTCCTCGACAAAGCACAAGTTCAGCACGTCCTACAGCCGACAGACCAATGGCCTCACGGAGCGCCTCAACCGGAGCATCACCGACATGCCTTCAAAGTGCCGACCGACCACCACGACTGCGATCTTCACTTACCATATGTGACGTTCGCGTATAATTCATCACGTCACGACACCGCCGGCTATTCACCATTCTATCTCTTATACGGCCGAGAACCCGCGTTGCCTTTGGACACTTTGTTGCCGTCGGCCACTCGTTCAACCACTGAATACGTCCGCGACGCGATCGCACACGCCGACCACGCGCGCCAGCTCGCCCGCACCCGTCTCGAGGCCTCACGGGAGCATCAAAGACGCCTCTATGATTGCCACCATCGCGACGTGCACTTTACTCCGGGTTCTTTCGTGCTTCTCTGGTCACACATTTGACGTGTGGGCCTTTCCGAAAAGCTGCTGTCGCGCTACACTGGCCCATACAGTGTGGTGCGACAAGTGACCGATGTCACGTATGAAGTCATCCCCGCCGACCTGTCAGCGTCATCGTCGGCTGCAAGTGACATCGTTCACGTGGCGAGACTAAAGCCGTACCAGACACCTTTCACCGCGGATGTGTAGATTAAGCACAGGGTCGGTGCTTCTACTGCCGGGGGTGATGCTACGGAACAGCCGCCACAGTGAGGCTGCACTGAGGAGGAAGAAGACGACGTGGGCCCGCTTGATATAGCGTCGCCATTTTGGCCGACCGTTAGCTTCCTTGTAAATTAATTGTACATAGTATTGGGCTCCAGCTACACGTAACAATATTGCCTTGCTTAGTAACTCAGGGGACCAACTGCAATCCTTGCTCACTGACCTGGAGAGGCAAAGCCGAAGGGTGGGTCTAAAAATTAATCTGCAGAAAACTAATGTTTAACAGTCCCGGAAGAGAACAGCAGTTTACGATAGGTAGTGAGGCACTGGAAGTGGTAAGGGAATACATCTACTTAGGACGCATAGTGACTGCGGATTTGGATCATGAGACTGAAATAATCAGAAGAATAAGAATGGGCTGGGGTGCGTTTGGCAGGCATTCTCAGATCATGAACAGCAAGATGCCATTATCCCACAAGAGAAAAGTTTCTAACTGCTGTGTCTTACCACTACTCACGTACGGGGCCGAAACCTGGAGGCTTACGAAAAGGGTTCTACTTACATTGAGGACGACGCAAGGAGCTATGGAAAGAAGAGTGATAGGTGTAACGTTAAGGGAATAAGAAAACAGCTGATTGGGTGAGGGAACAAACGCGAGTTAATGATATCTTAGTTCAAATCAAGAAAAAGAAATGGGCATTGGCAGGACAAATAATGAGGAAGGAAGATAACCGATGGCCATTAAGAGTTACGGAATGGATTCCAAGGGAAGGGAAGCGTAGCAGAGGGCGGCAGAAAGTTAGGTGGGCGGTTGAGATTAAGAAGTTTGCAGGGACAACCTGGCCACAATTAGTACATGACCGGGGTAGTTGGAGAAGTATGGGAGAGGCCTTTGCCCTGCAGTATGCGTAACCAGGCGGCGGCGGCGGCGGCGGCGGCTGCTGCTGCTGCTGCTTGCTGCCGCCACTGCCGCCGCCTCTGCTGCTTGCTGCTGCTTGCTGCCACTGCTGCCGCCGCTGCTGCTGCTGCTGATGCCGCTGCCATAGAGCTTCCTACAAAAATTACTAGAGGGAACTCTGGCGCTGCAGTCGTTGTCCTACCATGGGAATGGTGGGAAGTACATGAATTTGTCTGATCTTCGTGCTTGTGGATTCAGGCGTTCTTGTGGCTTTGTATATTACGCTATATAAATCTTATTTTCGTATATTTCAGCGCAATCTATATTCTTTGGAGTGCAAAAGACGCATGGAACGCGTACAATTGCTATTAATTGCAACGATTGCGCTTGTCCCGGTGGCCAAGTGAAACGCGCCAAGCGTCTCAAAGCACTGGCATGCCCGCGATAAATTCATAAGTGCGTTTCATTCGCTTGTCGATACATGCATCCGTGGTTTAATGGTTTCAATATCAGGCTTCTGTACTAGAGTCCCTGTGTTCGAATCCTGCCGTCGGGCAATTTTATAGATGTTTATTTAATTATTTACTGCGCAATACACTGTTGAAAATGACGAGTTTACAAAGTCACAAAGCCGTTTGAAGCCAAAAGGACGAAGTTTAGGCAAATCCATGTACTTCCCATAATTCCCATGCTGGGACAACCGCTCCCATTGTAGCTCACGTAGACACTAGCGCCAGAGTTCCCTCTAGTAATTTTGTAGGAAACTCTATGGCTGCTGCCACCGCTGCCGCCGCTGCCACTGCTACTGCTGCTGACGACGGCGACGACGACGATTCAGGCTACCAGCACTGCCTCCTCATCATGAACGAAACGGGCCGGTAGAGCAAAATGCCACACCCCTGGAAATTGGCCCAGCTTTCTTTCATTCCCAAGCATAGTATACCGCATGACAGTTAGAAGCTGCGGCATACGTTTCTCTCCTCATACGCAATCAAGCTTCTGGAACATATAATTCTATTAGTCAATTTAACCGCCACTCCGGCAGTTGGACCGCCTATTCTTCCGACCTTTGTCTACTGGCGACTCATATCTGACTCAAGATGTACTTCCCAAATTTTCGAACAAATTATTGACACTTTCTTCACCGCCCGACTTAAAGCCTAACATGTCCGTGACCTCAAAAAACCATTTGAGTATGTAGCCAATGACAGCGTGCAGGACATACTTGAGCGGGTAAATTTCTCGACACGTACCTACAAGGATATTCGCGACATGCTTCGTGCGTGGGCCACGAGCATGGTCGGCGCTATTTCCCCATCCTTCCCTCATCCTAAGAGAGCAATACCTCAAGGATTCACTTTACATCTTAATTATTATTTCGCAACGTGTAAATTTTGCTGAGCAGTGAGGCCGTTATCAGACATTGACTACGCAATCTGTGCAGTTGCTATCACGATGTGGATCAGCAGATCGTGGCAGGTACCACCGCCTGACTCCTAACTTCGATGTCTTAAATCTGCCCAGGTTACGTATGTTATACAGGGGAACAAAAAACATACCGACTCTTCCTTAATCGAGAGCAGACGTAAGTGCGAGATGACTACCGGCAAAGCAGACTAGTTGGAGTAATTACGACGATTGCTCTTAACAATCTCACTACCATCCCCTGACGCTGCCAGCCTGGTCACCTCGCGTGGCGCCATCTCTCGAAGGAGGTAGCGTAGATACCACGCCACGAAACTCACAAACCGCTGGTGTTCAAAGGAGCGCAGGCAACATTGTCTCCGTGGCAAAAGACGACAACAAAGTGTATGGTGCACTGGATCTTCCTTTTGAACGTCGCTATTGGATATGACAAATTAAACTTCAGCGTACAAGACGTTACAGCTTCTGGGATATTGTGAAAAACCGTATTAAGAAATTGGAAGCAATATTTTGTTTCCGATTTGGAGTTATTGAGTTCATTTCTTTTGAAGCAAAGACAACCTTGTAATTTAACACGCGACAGCACTTCATACAAAGTTCTTTTTCCCTTCTGTTGTGATCGCTGGAATTCTAAGGGGTGGGGGGGGGGCGGTTTGGGTCTAAATCATTCGGGTTCGGTTCCGGGCAGTTCTTTACAAAACATTTTAAGAACGGTGCAATATTTCACAACTAGAATAAAGAGTCACGAAAGTGTTTGTGCTCGACACAGTTGCGTTAATCAGATTTATTTTAGAAGAGTGACAGAAAGGAAGGAAAGTATCAACCAGTGTCGACGCTGAGGAGGGAGAACACGCCGTACATGGCTGCTCAAATGATTCGATGAAGAAATGCCGATCTTACGTCTGTGTTCTCTCTCTTTTTGCGAGATTTTTATACACTTATTCCATACTTTAATCCTGTTGTATTCCACGGGCAATTAAGGTTGGCCCCACCGGGTCTCCGTGGCCGTCCTGGAACGTAGGACACGCTCGTTGTATTCTTGAGAAGTGTCGACATCCACGCGTCCGCAGTGGACGACACTCTTCCGTCTTGAAGCACGAACGTTGCTCGACGTCGTGGGTCTCCTGGCGGCCACGACACGAGTCACGCACTTGGGGGAGACTGAAAAGGAATTTTACTTAAATGCTATTCGTGTGACGTGCCTCATTAGCAACGGCCGTCTATTTGTCGTGGCTGGCGTGTGCTTTTTGGATAAACGTTGACGCGTCCGTAATGTAGAAAGCCCGAAGTCACGGCGCGCTTCCGTTTCCCGTCCTCAGCGTCGACATCTGTCTATCGACTGGGTAACATGCTTCCGTTACAAATCCCCACTTATTGAGACACCTCTCCAAGCTAAAGCTTCGTCGAGGGCGGCCACTGAGCAAAAAAATCCCTGCAACTGGCGCGCCGCTTCCGCAACGACAGCTTCCTCCTCAAGTTTGACCCATTGATAAAAAGTCCCAGAGATAAATGTGGGGACTTGCGGGAGGCGAATTTACTTCGGTAGGGACGTTTTGCTGGGTATTATTGCATATATTACTCCTCGTAATGTGGCTCAGCACAGGTACTCAGGAGGGCGACCCACTTTGATTCGTCGGACGCTTTAGTGGCGTTGCTTAGACACTATTTCTTACAAGCAATGCTAATTTCATCATCGTCATCATCATCATCATCAGCCTGGTTGCGCCCACTGCAAGGCAAAGGCCTCTCCCATACTTCTCCAACTACCCCGGTCATGTACTAATTGTGGCCATGTTGTCCCTGCAAACTTCTTAATCTCATCCGCCCACCTAACTTTCTGCCGCCCTGTGGTACACTTCCCTTCCCTTGGAATCCATTCCGTCCCTCTTAATGACCATCGGTTATCTTCCCTCCTCATTACGTGTCCTGCCCATGCCCATTTCTTTTTCTTGATTTCGACTAAGATATCATTAACTCGCGTTTGTTCCCTCACCCAATCAGCTCTTTTCTTATTGCTTAATGTTACACGTATCATTCTTCTTTCCATAGCTCGTTGCGTCGTCCTCAATTTAAGTAGAACCCTTTTCGTAAGCCTCCAGGTTTCTGCCCCGTACGTGAGTACTGGTAAGACACAGCTGTTATAAACTTTTCTCTTAAGGGATAATGGCAACCTGCTGTTCATGATCTGAGAATGCCTGCCAAACGCGCCGCAGCCCATTCTAAATCTTCTGATTATTTCAGTCTCATGATCCGGATCCGCAGTCACTACCTGTCCTAAGTAGATGTATTCCCTTACCACTTCTAGTGCCTCACTACCTATCGTAAACTGCTGTTCTCTTCCGAGACTGTTAAACACTGCTTTAGTTCTCTGCAAATTAATTTTTAGACCCACCCTTATGCTTTGCCTCTCCAGGTCAGTGAGCATGCATTGCAATTGGTCCCCTGAGTTACTAAGCAAGGTAATTTTATCAGCGAATCGCAAGTTAGTAAGATATTCTCCATTAACTCTTATCCCCAATTCTTCCAACTCCAGGTCTCTGAATACCTCCTGTAAACACGCTCTGAATAGCATTCGAGAGATCGTATCTCCCTGCCTGACGCCTTTTTTTTATTGGGATTTTGTTGCTTTCTTTATGGAGAACTACGGTGGCTGTGGAGCCGCTATAGATATCTTTCAGTATTTTTACATACGGCTCGTCTACACCCTGATTCTGCAATGCCTCCATGACTGCTGATGTTTCGACTGAATCAAACGCTTTCTCGTAATCAATGAAAGTTATATATAAAGGTTTGTTATATTCCGCACATTTTTCTATCACCTGATTGATAGTGTGAATATGCTCTATTGTTGAGTAGCCTTTACGGAATCCTGCCTGGTCCTTTGGTTGACGGAAGTCTAAGGTGTTCCTGATTCTATTTGCAATTATCTTAGTGAATACTTTGTAGGCAACGAACAGTAAGCTGATCTGTCTATAATTTTTCAAGACTTTGGCGTCCCCTTTCCTATGGATTAGAATTATGTTAGCGTTTTTCCAAGATTCCGGTACACTCGAAGGCATGAGGCATTGCGTATACAGGGTGGCCAGGTTCTCTAGAACAATCTGCCCACCATCCTTCAACAAATCTGCTGTTACCTGATCCTCCGCAGCTGCCTTCCCCCTTTGCATAGCTCCCAAGGCTTTCTTTGCTTCTTCCGGCGTTAACTGTGGGATTTCGAATTCCTCTAGACTATTCTCTCTTCCATTATCGTCGTGGGTTCCACTGGTACAGCATAAATCTCTATAGAACTCCTCAGCCACTTGAACTATCTCATCCATATTAGTAATGATATTGCCGGCTTTGTCTCTTAACGCATACATCTGATTCTTGCCAATTCCTAGTTTTTTCTTCACTGCTTTTAGGCTTCCTCAGTTCCTGAGAGCATGTTCAATTCTATCCATATTATACTTCCTTGTGTCAGCTGTCTTGCGCTTGTGGATTAACTTCGAAAGCTCTGTCAGTTCTATTCTAGCTGTAGGGTTAGAGGCTTTCATACATTCGCGTTTCTTGATCAGATCTATCGTCTCCTGCGATAGTTTACTGGTATCCTGCCTAACAGAGTTACCACCGACTTCTATTGCACACTCCTTAATGATGCACACAAGATTGTCGTTCATTGCTTCAACACTAAGGTCCTCTTCCTGAGTTAAAGCCGTATGACTGTTTTGTAGCTTGATCTGGAATTCCTCTATTTTCCCTCTTACCGCTAACTCATTGATCGGCTTCTTATGTACCAGATTCTTCCGTTCCCTCCACAGGTCTAGGCTAATTCGAGTTCTTACCATCCTATGGTCACTGCAGCGCACCTTGCTGAGCGCGTGCACATCTTGTATGCTGCCAGGGTTAGCGCAGAGTATGAAGTCTATTTCATTTCTAGTCTCATCATTCGGGCTCCTCCACGTCCACTTTCGGCTATCCCGCTTGCGGAAGAAGGTATTCATTATCCGCATATTATTCTATTCCGCAAACTCTATTAATAACGCTCCCCTGCTATTCCTAGTGCCTATGCCATATTCCCCCACTGCCTTGTCTCCAGCCTGCTTCTTGCCCACCTTGGCATTGAACTCGCCCATCAGTATAGTGTATTTCGTTTTGACTTTACCCATGGCCGATTCCACATCTTCATAGAAGCTTTCGACTTCCTGGTCATCATGACTGGATGTAGGGGCGTAGACCTGTGCATCCTTCATTTTATACCTCTTATTAAGTTTCAGAACAACACCTGCCACCCTCTCGTTAATGCCATAGAATTCCTGTATGTTACCAGCTATATTCTTATTAATCAGGAATTCGACTCCTAGTTCTAGCCTCTCCGCTAAGCCCCTGTAGCACAGGACGTGCACGCTTTTTAGCACTGTGTATGCTTCTGTTGGCCTCCTAACTTCACTGAGCCCTATTATATCCCATTTACTGCCTTCTAATTCCTCCAATAGCACTGCTAGACTCGCCTCACTAGATAACGTTCTAGCGTTACACGTTGCCAGGTTTGAGGTTAATGAGGTTAATGATCAGGAAAAGTGTGCAGTGAATTATTTATTATCTTGTCGTTATGAGTGCAAGTGGAAATACTTGAAGCATACGGAGTCTGCTAAGCTGTTTAACAAAAGACCCCAGAGAAACCACCTGACAACACAAAGAAAGTGGAGAGGCTATTAAATATAATTAGGTAGAGAGAGAGACATTGCCGTCGCAAAGGGATGCGACCGCTTATTGATTTCAGAGCTCCGCAAAACAAATTCTGCGTGATTTCTATGTTTATTTGTCATCGTCAGCGCTTTGCGGAAAATAATTTCGGTATGCTTCAGTCACGCTGCAGAAGCAAAAGCAGTTACAGGTTGTGCGCTGCGAATTCCAAAACGCAGCCAATCCACCGCTGAGCCTCAACGCAATGAACGACTTCAGCACAAGTGGTATCTTTCACGACGGCTCACCATCAGCGACTATCTGTCTCTATCATTGTGCGCAGACTATATACACACTGTAGAAGCAATGCAACCGTGCCTACAGTTGAATGAGCCCTCGCGATTACTGTGGTGAGCCACGTAACCGTTATTGAGCTAATTGTGCCGTGCGCTTCGCTGTAGCAGCCACCAGACCAGGCTACAGGTGACACAACATGATCTCCGCGCTCGTGTGAATGGATGGTTGGCTGCACGCATTGAAATGTACACACACAGCGATGCTTCTCTGTGAGCGATTTGAGCTTTTTTTTTTCGGTTTTAAACGCACTGACTGCGCTCAAGGTATATCATTTGTATTACACTCCAGTGCCGCATTTTCGCACGAAACACGCTGAAAATACCTACTACACGTGAACGGATGGCAAAATGAAGTTTGTTCTGTTACATCCATGGCACTTTATGTTCGAGGTTGCCGTGCGTTCTGCCCATTCCGTTTCCGATGCCGTTAGGCATCTCAAACTGCTGCTAATCTCGCAGTGATTATAAAAATGCCTATACTCCTGTTTAAGCATATGATATCATGAATTTCTTGTGGCTCTACTTGCCCACTTGAACGAATACATAATTGGCTTTTACTGTTATTTGCTATTTTATTCTTTACCAGTACCGCAATTACGGACTGAGTTCGCTCTGGAAGGACCATTACGTGGCTTCACATTTTTTTAACGTGGTAGCATTAAGAACACTGCATTTTAGCAACAAGGTTAATTCGGAGTAATTACATGATAATGATGAGAACATTTTACAATATTTGTCTATTGCTGCTTTATTTTGTTGTCTTTATTTGTGAAAACAACGGCCGTTATCTTGCTTCAAGCCAACAACACCTGGCTAAAGTATTCAGAATAACGGCCTCAGGCAACTCTGTGTTAGGAGGTTCTGTGTTTAGCGACGGCACTATTACGCACGATGCTCTTGTAACACTCTATTTACAATTCCCTTTTTAAGCACCGAAGCGTTTCGTACTACTGAAGTGGGAAAATGCGCTTTCGAAGTAAAATATTTCTTCGTAATATACACGTAATATACACGTAATATACACGTAATCCCCGCAGGGGCGTCTGCGTCAGCAGGCGCTTGGTGTGTTGCGACACCACGTACCCGAGCACACGAGGGTTGGACCCTCCCGCGTGTAGCCGTGCGCGGCTTAGCCGTGTCCGGGGAAAGTGGGATCCTGGGGGTTGAGCCGATGCCGGGTGTTCGGACCTTTAAGGCCCCCCGGCGGAGGCAACACACCTCTTTGGCCTCTGCTTCACGTAGACGGCACCCCCGGACTGACCCACCCGGGGGAAATCGGCAGTCGCCTTTTCCTGTCCTCCTCTCCAATCTTCGCCTTTTTCTCTCGCATTCTCATCTTTCCTGTCTTCTCATCACTTCTCCTCACTTCCGTATTCCTGGCGGCAAGGGTTAACCTGGTGTAACTATCCAACCTTGGATATTTTATATTAGGTTATAGTGGCGATGCATGGCTGGCGTCTGCAGGCTTCCAATCTTGTAGCGTCCCCTTGTTGGGCTCGGTGGTGGGTGGCCACCATCGCCGCCGAATTTTCCAAATCTCTATGGCTGAAGCTTTTCCCCTATTACCTGGTCGCTCCCTGAAGAGGGGGCGCACCGATGAACAGTTCAACTTTTTCTTGCAACCGAAAGTGCCCTTTCCTAAATACCACGTTGTCCACAGTCAGCACGAAACGAAGACAGTCCGAATGTTATCACCATTTCTAGTTGCCAAATCTATCACTCAAGCAATAGGCCCAGGCTATAAAGTAACGAAGATGGGAAGTGGCGATCTTCTACTCGAAGTTCGCGACAAGCCACAATATGATAAACTCTCGAAACTGTAGGCTGTAGGCCCACACAGGTCGATGAACACAGTGCGCGGTGTCGTCTCGGAAGATGACCTTCTCGAACTTACCGAAAGTGAATTATTAGAAAGATGGCAAGAGCAGAACGTCGTCAAGGTACAAAGGATAAAAATAAGGCGAGATGACAAAGAAATACCAACTAGGCACATAATCATCACTTTTGGAACTAGCAACTTACCACATTCAATAGAAACAGGATACTGCAAACTGCGGGTAAGGCCATACATTCCTAACCCGCGCCGATGCTTAAAGTGCCAGCGGTTCGGGCACGGTTCGCAAAGTTGCCGAGGGCGCACTACTTGTGCAAAATGTGCATCAAACGAGCACTCGTCCGACACTTGAACTTCCGCCACACGTTGCGCTAACTGTGAAGGGGATCACCTTGCATACTCTCGTTCTTGCCCATCATGGAAAAAAGAAAAACAAATAATCGAAATCAAAGTAAAAATGAACCTTTCCTTCCAAGAGGCGCGCAAACGATTCTCCATCAATCAATGTAGTCCATCCTACACCGATGTGGCGCGCCGGGGGGCAGCGCTACATCCTTCGGCGGCCGCCCAAGTCACACGGAGTGTGACGGCCGTCCCGCCATCAGCCCCCCCCCCCCCCCCGGCTGGAACAGCCCAGCGCTGTACCGGCCCCCGCAAAGGAGGACCAGCAGACCCTCGGGCCTGTTGGACCCACGACCACTGCCCCAGCAGATCGGCCCAACATTCCCGCGAAAGTGCCCGCCACGCGGGCAGTATCCACCGCCTCAGAGGAGGTGATGGATACGAGCACAAATCCGGCGTCTCAGACGCCCAAGGAACGGCGCAGCTCCCTCCAGCGCCGGGAAGAAAGAGAGAGCTCGCATCAAGGGGCCTGGAAAGGCCTCGTGAGCTAAGCTATATTTCTTGGACACACAGCACAAAACACATACATTATGGATACACAGATAATACAACGGAATGTCAGGGGTTTACTCCACAACCTAGACGACATTAAGGAACTCTTAAATAAGTACAATCCAAAGGTGCTGTGTGTCCAGGAAACACATCTTACTCCTTCACGCATGAACTTTCTCCGGCAGTATACCGTTTATCAAAAAGACCGCAACGACGCCCTTGCCGCATCTGGCGGTGTGGCAATTATTGTAGATAAGGGTGTTGCTTGCCGGCAACTAGAGCTTAGAACAACCCTAGAGGCAGTTGCAGTCCGTGCGGTACTGTTTAATAAACCGATCACAATTACCTCTGTATACATCCCCCCGAACTACCAACTTTCAAAAACCCAATTTCACACCTTTATCTATGAACTGCCCGAACCGTACATTATCGTTGGAGATTTTAATGCACACAGCACCCATTGGGGAAGCCGTCGTTGTGATGCCAGAGGACGCATAGTTGAAAACTTCCTCCTCACTACAGATGCTTGCTTGCTTAATGGGAAAGAACCTACATTTTACAGTGTCGCAAACAAAACATTTTCATCTATCGATTTAAGCATCGCATCGAGTTTACTCTTGCCGCATCTGGAGTGGAACGTGATTAAGAATCCCTACGGGAGTGATCATTTCCCCATTGTCATAAAACTAACAAAAGGTGATGAGTCCTGTCCACATGTCTCCCGGTGGAAAGTCGATTGTGCCGACTGGACACGATACAGGGAGCTGACACATTTGGCTTGGAATGATATCAGTAATCTTTCTATCGAAGATGCAGTGGCATATTTCACGGCGTTCATAATTGATGCGGCGTCAATATGTATCCCCGCAACAAATGGATCGTCCTGTAAGCGACGTGTTCCATGGTGGAACGACGACTGCAAAAAAGCTCGTAGAAACCAAAATAAAGCTTGGAACAACCTTCGAGACTCTCCAACTACAGAGAACTTGATAATTTTCAAGCAAATAAAGTCTGAGGGTAGAAGAACGCGGCGCCGTGCCAAAAGGGAAAGCTGGCAGAGATATATTTCTAGCATCAACTTTTATACTGACGATCGAAAAGCCTGGAACAGAGTGAATAAAATCAAAGGTCGGCAAACTCATCCTCTACCATTAGTAAACACGCAAGGAAATACTCTTCAGGACCAAGCTGACTCTCTAGGGGCACATTTTGGAAATATTTCTAGCCCATTGCATTACTCCGATGCATTCCTTAGATACCAGAAACAAGCTGAGAGACTGCCTCTGGACCTAAAAGGAAAGAACAATGAATCCTACAACCGTCCTTTAAATATGGATGAATTTCAGGCTGCACTACATAGTTGTAATAAATCAGCTCCTGGAACCGATCGAATAATTTACGAGATGATTCAACACCTACATCCCGAAGCACACAGAACACTCCTTTCTCTTTTTAACGCCATATTCTCTGCCAGCTACATCCCGTCAGCCTGGAGGCAAGCAGTCATAATCCCTATTCTGAAAGAGGGCAAGGACCCGTCTTTGGTCAGCAGCTATAGGCCTACAGCCCTAACAAGTTGCCTATGTAAGTTTTTTGAGAAAATTATTAACCGTCACTTGGTGCATTTTCTTGAAAGTAATAAGATACTAGATACCTTGCAGTGTGGCTTCAGGGAACATAGATCCACAACAGATCAACTTGTCCGTATCGAGACAAATATCCGGGATGCCTTTGTACACAAACAGTTTTTCTTATCAGTATTTTTAAACATGGAGAAAGCATACGATACTACTTGGCGTTTCGGAATTCTTCGTGATCTAGCTGGAATGGGCATCCGAGGCAACTTGCTAAAGGTTATTCAAAGTTATCTGTGCAACCGCACGTTTCATGTTCGCATTGGTAATGTCCTATCTCGTCTGTTTACTCAGGAAACAGGTGTGCCACAAGGTGGAGTGCTGAGCTGTACTTTATTCCTTGTAAAAATGAATTCGCTCCATACTATCATACCACGTAGAATGTTTTATTCGGTATACGTGGATGATATCCAAATAGGTTACAAGTCATGTAATCTTAGTATCTGCGAGCGACAAGTGCAGCTTGGCCTGAATAAGTTGTCTAAGTGGGCAGACGAGAACGGCTTTAAACTAAACCCTGAAAAAAGTACATGCATTCTTTTCTCCATTAAGAGAGGGGTAATACCGGAGCCCGTTATTGATCTTAATGGAGAACGCTTATCTGTTAGTCATGAACATAAATTTCTAGGCCTCATTTTAGACTCCAAACTAACTTTTATCCCACACTTAAAATACTTGAAAATGAAATGCTGGAGGACAATGAATCTACTGAAGCTCTTGTCGCGCACATCTTGGGGAAGTGACAGAAGATGCCTCTTGAGCTTGTACAAAAGCCTTATACGGTCACGCCTTGACTACTGAGCCATTGTGTATAACTGTGCTACGCCTAGTGCTTTGAAGATGCTCGATTCCGTCCACCACTTGGGTATCCGTCTTGCTACTGGTGCGTTCAGGACTAGCCCCGTAGAAAGCCTGTATGCTGAATCCAACGAATGGTTCCTACATCTTCAAAGAACATATTTAAGTCTCTCATACGCCCTCAAAGTCAAATCAGATTTCCATCATCCATGCCATTCAGTTATTTACGACCTGTCTACGGCTAGGCTTTTCCGTAACCGCCCAGGCATTAGACCTCCTCTGTCCCTTCGATTGGAAGCATTGTCCGAAGAAACGGGCGCGTCGATTGTAGAGAATGTCATAATGGCAACTACGCGCCTTCCACCGCCCTGGGAGTGGAAGACTATCGAATGTGACGTGTCGTTTGCAGAAATATCAAAACGAGCACCTGAGGCACACATACGCTCACATTTTCTTGAGCTTCTGGAGAAGTATTCTTGTGCTGAATTTTACACGGATGCCTCTAAGTCCCCTTCTGGTGTTGCCTACGCAGCACTAGGACCAGCATTTTTAATATCCGGTACATTGAATCCACATACAAGTATTTTTACAGCGGAAGCGTATGCAATACTCTCTGCAGTAAAGCACATCAAGCAAACGAATCTGACTAGGGCTATTTTGTTCACAGACTCATTGAGTGTAGTCCGAGCCCTAATGAATGTACGTATACATAAAAACACTGTCCTTAATAAACTGTATACATTGCTATGCTCAGCTTATAGTATTAAACAAATGATCATCCCATGCTGGGAACCTGGCCACTGTGGTATAAAAGGCAACGAAGCTGCTGACGAGGAAGCTACTTCAGTAGCTTTTAGTGACACGGACATAAACATACCCATCCCGGCCACAGATCTTAAAGCATACTTGCGTCATAGGCTGAAAATACACTGGCAGCAACAGTGGAGTACTCAGATATCAAATAAATTGTACTTGATAAAACCCAAATTAGGATATTGGGTATCGGAGAGAACATCACGATATAACGAAGTGCTTCTTTGCCGATTAAGAATAGGACACACTTACGGAACTCACTCTTACCTCTTGACTGGGGGGCATCCTCCCACTTGTAGTAAGTGCGGCCAAAATCTCACAGTCCTGCACGTTCTTATTCAATGCCCTGCAATAAAAGCACAGAGAAAAAGGTATTTCATTTCTGCATATCGCGAAAATATTCCTCTCCACCCGAAATTTTTTCTCAGCAATGAACCGCTTTTTAATCCGAAACTAGTTTTAGAGTTTTTAGGTGAAACAGACACTCTGGAAATCATTTGGCCAGGGAATTTTTAGCGCACGTATAACAGCCCCTGTACTCAAAGGCTCTCTCGAAGCTGAAGTGCCAATGTTATGTTTTATTGCGTCATGCTTTTAACTAAACCCCATTACCATAGGCCACAGCACTACTTAGTGTCATTATTTTAGCAACTATATATTTTACGCCATCCACAGCAACCGATTTTAGGCCTCTTTACAGCCACGTCACATATACCATGAGAAATTCATTATCAAATTCATTGTTTACACCATTCACAATACACCGTTAATATCACCTTAGTCATGGTGCTCTTTGGCCATACCTGGCCCTTGCGCCATAAAGCACCACACATCATCAATATACACGTAATATACACGTAATAAAAGGGCACCCTGTGAAACAACCCAGGATTGTCGCGCAATCAATAAATAACCATCGTGCAATCGTATGACTCAGATGAACTCTATGCTCACATCACATATGAGCGCTTCAGATTTTCTTTCCTACCGCTGCGTGATCTCAGGCCATTTTCTTCATGTTTCATGGTATGAGAAAGTTTGCGGAATACTGAAAGCATTGCTACAATGAATCTATTGTTTATTGTTTTAATGTACTCTGGTACACAAGTGCTGCGCCGCATTGCAAGCAGATTTGAATGTCAGAGCACCATGTTGAGCAAAGAGGATTCGTTTTTTTTCTGCGGTGAAGTGTTCGAAGTGTAACTTTCATACGGAAGCACAAATGTAACCTAGTTTGAAAATGTCGAACTCTAAGCTAAGCGCGTAGTGCTTTTCTGTATCACCCATAACACACACGCGCGCACACGCACGCACACACACACGCATGCATATATCTGCGTGCGTATCTATGTATAAAGCGAAGCCAAGTAGTGAAGTAGCCTTGAAGTGCCTAAAGCAATTGCGGCAATAAAACTGAAATAACTGTGATGAATAGAGAGTGCGGCAACGCGCATCACGGGCTCGAGATGTGCAGCGTCGACTTTATTGGAGCGCAAAGTCTCCAGCAGAAACAAAAATGAGTCTCCACTTTGTGAAAATGTGTACCACTATTTACAACGGCGATACATCTGCGCCTAGCAAAGACATTAAATAATATGAGCGGCGAACGTGCACGCTTACAGAAGCAGTGACTAGAAGCCAAGGCGACGCGTCATCCACGCCGATCCATACTATTGTGGTCCAGCCAGTGTCCGCCAGCCGGCTACTCCGCTGCATCTCGCGGCCAAAAGCAGCTGGACGCGTCGTCCGATCTGATAAAAGTTCAGCAACAATGACCAACCCTGTGTTGAACTTCTGGTCGTAGCGGTTCAAAATGGTTTCTCCATAAATTCTCCTTCGTGTTCTGTTCCAACACGACAGAAAAATATTCTGGTGCCGCCAACGCTCGTAAATGATTTCGTAAGAGTGAATTGAAAAAAAAAATGTTGACAGCTGCATCTCACACACTCTAGAGACTGTATGCCAAACGCCTAGCGTGTTCCCTCAATATGCGGCTGAGGGCAGAATATGCAAGCATACAGTAGAGTTTCTGTGCTTTTGGGTTTTTGCGGGAGTATTTTTGACGCAGAGAGAAAGGCTTACGATACGCAACGCTCAATAATATGCCTACAGAACTTTTTAATACAGGCTCTTCGAAGTTGACTTCACACGGGTATGGCGCATCTGAGGTCGAGATATCTTGTAACCTCTTCCGAATAAAAAACCTTTTGGCGCCTCCAGAGAGCCTCAGCGCAGTCGCAAGAAGTATCAAAATGAAGGTCTCAACAAGACGGAAATGAAGTGTTAGTCGCAGAGTAGGTAGGAGTTACGGTATGGGTTTAATAAGCGCGAAATTAGGCGACGAAATAGCACCTGGAAAGTGGCCCCGGGTGGGCCCAGCGAAAGCGAGAATTATTCGCAGAATATATAAGTGTTACGGGATGGGCGTAAATTGGCGCCAATATAGTGAAAAATTTGCCGCATTGCACTATATGCCTGTGTAGAGTGCTTTGCCGCGTATATATACAGGATGAGGCAAAGCCCCCGTGCGGCATATTTTTGGGAAATTGAGCGAGTTTGCTTGGACAAAGTAGGCATCGTGCAATCTAGCCAATGGTATCCGGAAGGCGGCTGCGGTTGTCCCCAAAAAAAGCGAGATTTACTCTTAAAATAGGAAAAATTGGCGATGTGGATGTAATTCGTGCCAGCGTGGTCCAAAATTAACCGCATTGCACCATTGGCAATACAATCCCCGGAATGGGCCCACTAGGTCTCGGGGTTCAAAAAGAGGGAAGCGGTGTCAACCAAATGTTGATGCAAAAGAAGAGAAGTTAGGCGCAATTGTGCTTGAAATAGGAGATGACAAAGTTATGAAATGAGCGAACGATGAACACGGACATCGAGAAAGACATCCAACTTTGCGCCGTTGCCCTCAGTGCGCCTTCCCCTCTCCACAATGCGAGAAAGAGGGGAGGGGGGAGACCGCTTCCATCACGAGGTGCGGTGCTTTTCTCCTGAGTGTCAAATTGTTTATTTTTTCACTAGATTTCAAAATCGTCACGTGTTGCTTCACCGTAAAGATTTGTCTTCCTCCAAGCACGGCAGCCACTTTCTCGTCGTGTGCCGCCGATGGAGCCGGAAAGCTTTGGCAGTCGCCACGCTGAATCCTGCTCACGTTGGAACAAAAAGGAAGGTTGCGCCTTACCTTTTAACATCAGAAGTTTTAGCCTGACTATTTATAATCATCAATAATGACAGAGCATGCGCTTTGAAAGCGTGGCAAATGGGCAAGCACATAAAGCGGTGATCCAGCGCTAACAAGAAGCGTCAATGCGTGTTCGTGAAAGTTATCGCTGTGCTCTCATCACATGCGGCTTCGCATCCACTTATTTTGTCGTGACTTGAATGAGACGTTTTGGCAGAGAGCATTGGCTCGTGATTTGAGATTTTTCCAATATGAACACATCAGAAACCAATATTGAGGCTGCTGCGCACAAACAATAGGAACATCTCGATGAGTAATGAAACATTCATCATTCTAACATTCCGTTCCTTCCCTCGGGAGGTATCCTCTGTCATTTTCGCTGCATTATTTATTAGGCCATTGCTGCATTCGATTAAGAAATTATTAAACATCCACGAGCAATTGTTGCAATTGAAATTGTTCTGGGAAAGCGCAGACAGGTCTTCGAGCTTGCCTGCCAGCACCCGAGATTGCCTCATGACGAGACTTTGGATTATTAACCGTCACATTGACTTACAAAGCTGAAACTCGGAAGAAATTGAATTTTTTTTTCGCGTAAGGCTTCATTATTTGGTGGTAATTATTATAAAATCGATCTCGAGTTTTGAAGAAATAAGGTACCATTGTGCCCATGTATAGGAATTAGTCGCATCTGTCCATAGAGTACCTTCCGTAGCAAAGGTGCATTCGTCCCTGACATGAAGTATAAATATCCAGCCTTGGTGATTTCATTGGAAAACTGTTTTTTTTTTCATGATTAGGCCTTGGTGCATTAAAGAAGCACCTGAAGTATTACGGCGCTCTTATTAGCATGCATGCAGTTATGCTGAAATTTCATACAATTAGTAACTGTAACATGGGTATATTCATGACACTTAAAGGCAGGATCCAAAACATGGCAACAGAACAAGGCGGACAACACAAACGCCATTGTCCTTGTTGTCCTCGTTCGTATTACGTCGCTGTTTGCACTGCTGCCTTAGAAAGAATCCCTGCCAGATTGCTCAATCATTCAGAGTACAGTTATTTATAGTAGGTTCAAACATATTATACTTTATATGGGTGATCTAGCAAGCCCACAAGTTGTCGATGAGGCATAGTTATTATTCTAATTTCGCATTTTGATGCAATCTTATTACGTAAAACTCACCGCGGAGAGAAGCCCACTCTCAATGGAGCCAATAATTGTTTGATTGGCTCCCACACGGCATGTTACACATCCTTCGAAGTGAATATGAATATTACCGTTCTTTTCCAATCCATGTTTTACTTAAATAACTCACTTTTGAAAGCGACTGCAGAAATAATGATAAATTTTCCTTCTCAGCACATACGTTTTAATCTACTGTCTGCAACACCGAAGAAGCCTAGGTGAGCCATTACAAATACGCGCGTTTATCTAGTGAACGTAGCGCTCGTTTATGCGGCTGTCTCAGCTTCGCATCATTTCGATAACTGTCATAAATGTCCATATGTAATCGTCGAGATAGACATGAAAATCTGCAGCGAGATGATGGTCAACGCTGTAGAAAAAATAATTGAAAATGTGCCCAACTAGAACATTGAAACCGGCTAGAATATGACAGATTAGACTATAGAAACAATGAATGAGGAGGCCCTCCGCGACCGGATGGAAACTGGCAGGGAAAGTTACGAGCGCTGGACCTATGAGCAACCCGCTGTTTATATATGAGCGCAACGTTAGTTAGCTAGAGCCTGAACATCGTGATGAATCCCGAAGCAACCACGACGCTTCACAGTTTGCCGTCTTCATGTTGCTCCAGTAGCCACTATCAGCGGGAAATCTTTCTCGAAAATTACAACGCTAGATCTAGGGAAAACACGGGGAATGCGGGAGATGGAAATTCAAGACGATGAGCAAAACGATAACAAGATGAAAGCCGGAGCCAACTTTTCGACAAGTAGACTTGTCTCCTTCAAGGCGACGTATGCTTTCCTCGCCATAGTATTGGCCTCGAGCTCCACCACTGGAAAAGCTGGCGCCACCGTCGGCGTGACGTGCTAGGAGGGATCACGTGGACATAGCGGCCGCGTCGGCTGCTTCGGGAGCGCCGAAGCGAGCTGAAAACGAGCTTGAATTCCCTCGTACGCTGCGGTCCTCATTTAGTGGCGAAATTTTCCCGCTTCGAGTGTCTCCTTTACAAAGCTTGAAAGCACTACAATAGGTAGTGGCTGCCTTTGAAGGCGCGCAACATGGTAGGCTACTGCTCGGTGCCGAAGGGCCGGACGCACGTAACGGAGGCCGGTGTCAGCCTTATTCACACGTAGCCGCAGGACAAGAAGCTGCGTGAAGCTTGGCTCGCGAAACATAAAACCGACAAACAGTCATCGGCTACAACTCGGGTATGCAGCAAGCACAGACGCGAGGAAGATTTCTGCTACGGCGCCCGGTCTGCGATGTTCTGAAAACACGCACTGAGACGCTCGACCGAGTCTGCTGCACGGCTAATGTTATGACGGTTTGGTTTATCAACTTGTCGATGCTATAGATACTAGCAAGTTCAGTGGAGTGGAAAGGCAGCGGTAAGAAGCACATAAAAAAAGAAAAAGCATGGCATATGGTCATGTTTAGGTTATGAATTAATGCACTGGATTACAAAAAAGGAGCAGCGGGAAATTGCACGCTGAGAACACCGATAAACATACAGTGCGACGCAACTCGACAAATAATATTGAAAAGTCAAAGAATTTAGAAGAAAAAAAAAGATTGAATCGTCGTGACGGCACATCATAGTCCCTGTAGGCGTCGAAGTCTCTACAATGAAGTTATTTTTGAACAGCTCTGATAGCTGCCACGCAACAATGGTTGCTTGTATGCTGTCAAATGCTCATATTCTGCGGCCTAAAGCTCATGGCACGGTGCGAGAACGCGCGCGCGGAGAAAGCGAAACAGTACGCAGACAAACATGCAGATGCGCAGTCGGTCGCTGCGAATCTGCGCGATCGCTGCATTGAGGCTTCTTTCTATTACGCTCCATTTAGCTTTGCAAACACTATAAGAACATATTTCACATAGTTTGCTCTCAGCGTTTACCTACCTTTCACGCAAGAAGCCGGTTCGGGAGACTCCATCGCGGCGACCGCGCGCAGTGGCGTTCACTGTACGTTTTCGGTAAAGAGATAGCGTTTGTAAACGATTGTGTGCTTTCAGTTTGCCCAAGATTATTATTTAGACAGTAAACAACTTCTCTCGTTTCGAAAGTACTTACGGAAATGTCCGGGAGAGCTCGCGCGTGGTGTTTTCAGTGAGCGCTGACAGCAAAACCTATGAGGAGCGCGCCACGTGATCCCTCATACTACGCCAGCGAGGCGCTTCCGATAGATGGCGACTCCGGAACTCCTCGCCGCCAATATACATGGGGGGTTCTTCTAACGGGGAGAGCATGTAAGGCGAGAGGGTGCGGCAACGATGGAAGGTATGTAGGGCGTCGAATTGAGAGTAAAGGGATGCTGTGCAGAAAGCCAAGGCCAGAGCCACCCCCCCCCCCCCGGTCTATCAACCTCACGCGTGTTAGCCGGCGTGTCAACGGCGTCTGACACGCCGGCTTAAAAAAAAAAGAGGAAAGGAAAGAAAAAAAAGGGGTGGGGATACGCAAAGAAGTCAAACGAAGTATTATTGCCTATAGCTTGAAATTTAGCGTAGCGAATAGATTCTAAAGCTCCCTTTGAAACGTTTATACCTATTGGTTGCAATGTCTTGCACTTATGGATAAGGTATGATTCTCTGTATCTTCTTTCTTGTTCAGAACGGAAATTTGACTGTAAAATGTAGAGTTTAAGTTCAGCAAAGTTATGACCTGGTTGGTGGTTGAAATGCTTGGCGACGGCTTTGGGGAGCTTTTTAGCTGTGTCCGCGCGATGTCCGTTTCATCTGACATTCATTGATTGGACTGTTTCACCGATATATTTTTTATAGAAGGAACATTCAAGCATATAAATCACATCCGAACTGGTACAAGTAAAGCTAGATTTGAGTTCATGTGTATAACTATTTGCGGTGCTTCTAATTTTAATGTCACTTTGAAGGTGCCTGCAGGTTTTGCACCTGGGGCGACAACCTGGTTTTATTACGGGGGAAAGCTGTTGGCTGACCTTTGCGTGCAGTAACATGTCTTTAAAGTTCCTGTTTCGGCGATAGGTAACCCTAGGTACATCCGGGAACGGTTTTCTCAGACGTTCGTTACTTGATAATATTGGGTGGTATTTTCTTAGGATGTTGTTTTTGTTTGGGAGTGCATTAGAATATATCGTTATTAAGGCCGGCGGTCTGTCAGATCCTAGCGTGGGCTGCTTCTTTGCCAATACCGACTGTCTCTCCAATTTTGACGCGGCATCATAAGCTCTATCAAGAGCAATTTGGGGATAGTTCCTTTCTGCTAGCGTTGTTTTAAGGTCATTTAGGTGGTGCATATAATCGTGGTCTTCGCTGCAGATTCTTCTTTTTCGTTTCGCTTGTCCGACAAAAATTGCTTGCTTGCAATGTCGCGGGTGATGACTGGTGTAGTGTAAATATTGCTGGCTATATGTAGGCTTCTGATAAATTGTCATTGCGACATTGCGACATTGTAAGCAAGGAATTGTAAAGCGACATTGCAAGCAAGGAATTTTTATCGGACAAGCTAAACGAATAAGAACGCAGTTCAAACCGAAAGACGAAGTACCGATTGCGATAGCAAATTAGTAGATACCTGTACGAAGTAAGCATAGTAGATTTATTGGCCTTATAAGCTTCTAAACATTCGCTTACTAACTAAACTACCTATGAAAGAATAAGTGTGACTCGACTGCGACGTAGAAAGAAACAGACACGCCGAGACAGCGCGGTCTTTGTGTGTCTACTTCTTTCTACGTCCCTGTTCACTCCCAGTTACCCATTCTATCATAGAATATATGATGGGCAACTAGCCCGTCAACGTGTTTCAACTTAATTAACCACCACGGTGTAACGCGCGCACAGGTAAACATGAATGCATCTCGCTCGATGACAGCGGAAACTGTGTGTGAAAACTGTGGAGTTGGGAATCGCGGCAACAACCGCGGGCCGATTGACCTCCGTGTAGCTGTCGCTTCAACGTGAACCAAACGTCGAAAGCACAGCCCATACGAAGCTACCGTCACTACGTGCACTCTGCAAACATCGCAGATCCATTTGAAGATGAGGACCGTGTGGGCGCGCACTTTGGCCACGTCGCAGATCGCTTTCAAGACACACGAGCACTGCCACCGCTTCCATGCGCCCCGATTATTGATTTACGAGCACCCCAAAACAAATGCTGCCATCTGTCTATATTTGTCACCGTCTGCGCTTTGTCGAAGATAATTTCACGAAGCCCAAATCATGCTGCAGAAGCAACACCCGTTACTGGATGTACAATATCAATTCCAAAACGCAACCAGTGCACCGCTGGGCCTGAACGCAATGAATGAACTCAGCACGAGCTGCATCCCTGACGACGTCACACCATCGCCGACGATCTGTCTGTATCAGTGCGCGCTGACTATACCCAGAGTGTAGAAGTAAGGCACCCGTGCCTACAGTAGAGTGAGCCCGAGAGATTACTGTTGTGAGCCACGTGAGCGTTCTTGTTGCAATTACGCCGCGCGTTTCGCTGAAGTGGCTGCCAGATCGGGCTATAGGTGGCAGCACCATCGCCGCGTTAGCGTGGATGGGCTGTCGGCTACAGGCATCGAAATGTACACGGTGGCCTTCGCTGCGGGCTATTTGGCCATTCTTTCTTCTCATAAAACGCACTGATATCAGTCGAGTGATGATATATTGCGCTCCAATGCCACATTAAAAAAAAACGCGCGAAGAATGTCTGCTATCTCTAAACTGAGCTGAAAACGCAGGTTTTTCTGGTAGATTCGTGGTACTTTTTGCTCAGATTCGGCTTGCGTTCAGCTAAATAATTTGGCATTCGCATACTAATACGCATCGCATACGAGCATACCCATCGGGTAACGCAGTAGTGAGATCGTGTTTCAACCATTCTCTGACGAAGTCGTGTGACCACAAAGTGTAAGCCAGTTTCAAAGAGCAGGCTAAGCGCCTGGTAGATTCTGGTTGCCCGATGCGTATGCTAACTTCTGTCGCGGAGGGCTTAAGCAAGAAGTGCAAAAACGCGTCGAATGCAAGCAGTATCAATGCTAGAGCATAATTCATTCATTGCATTTCACATAATCTCAGAAGAATAGCGGCGAAATTGGGAGTAGACGTGGTTTTCTCTGCCCCTGAGCGTCTACAGAGGCTATGCAAACAGGTTAACACAGAGAAAACAAAAGGCACTCATGTTCTACCCAACATCGCAAACAATTTGTAACCTGTACTCATAACGTTGTCTATGCCATCCCACTTTCATCCGGAAGAACGTATATTGGTCAAACCGGAAGATGCATCAACGAGAGATAAAAAGAGCATCAACATAACGTCACTAAGGTAATCTCGGGTCATTTGGGTATTCACTGCCGAGATTGTTCCTGCAAGCCCATGTTTAAACGCACTTCCATTCTGTATAAGGCTCATAGCAGGATGACGCGGGAGATTGTAGAGGCCTACGAGATAGCAAAATTAGAGCGAAAGTGCGTAAGCAAGCCTTCGGTGTCACTATCAGAAAAGGAGATACGATTCCTAGGTTTATCTTTGTGACCATTGTAGTACATGTCTTTTTCCCTTGCCTTGCACACGTGTTCGGTTCAACGAAATGCACCACTCAACGTTCTTTTTTGCTGTTACGTTTGTTTCCGCTCGCACGGTATATATTTATCGATGCGTGCGAAAAGAAAATCTATAGTTGAAAGTGAAGCTCTGTGTCTGTGCATCTGTTTCTCTCTTCGTCCTCGTCCAGTCGCACTTATACACACTACCATGAACTCCGCTTAGCGCCAACCTGAGGAATTGTCAACAAACAATCGAGGCTCGCGAATGACTAAGGTGGTTTCAACCTCTTAGTTCGACCTCTAGCGTCAAGACCCAGGTAACCAAGAGTGTTAAGGGCCAAGTATGCTGTTGACTCAGATCTCTTTCGAAGGCGCTGTAGAAGTGCTCGCCCGGCTATCGTCTGTTTGAGGCGGCCAATTTGCACCAATAACCTTTGTGAAGCGACTAGGCTAAGAGGTCTCGATAGAGACTCATAAAGTACTGCATTGTTAGAAGCAGTCTGCGGAACGCCAAGAGCCCTCCTTAGGCCCTTTCTGTGCAAAACCTCAAGTCATTCCAGCTGTGATAGCGAGGGTGAAATTAAAGGGAGCTGGTACATTATTCGACTCGTCACTAGTGCATCATGCAGCTTGATCATCGAGGAAGGGTGATTTCTCCATTGCTCACTTGCAACTCTACGGATCGCATTGAGACGCGGAGATAGTAATGTCACAATAGAGTCCACTGCTCGTCGCCACTGTAGACGGTAGTCAATAATGACGCCCAAAAAGCGCTTGTGCTTCAATTGACGAAGGCAAGATTGATCAAGGTCTATCTTCAGCCGCGCATACCGTCTTCCTCTACCTGGAAACATGATGAAGCCAGATTTTTCCACCAAGAGAGTCAACCCAACACCTTGAAGGTAATTTCGAACTGAAAGTAATACCTGTCGAGCTATCAGAGCTAAACGCTTGTGTTGATATCCGGTTAACCAAATACAAATGTCATCCGCATATATCGACCTATGGATATGCCATAAATGTTTTTGCACTTTAGCGGGAAGACCAGCCGTTGCAACATTAAACAGCGTTGGGAAAGAACACTTCCCTGAGGTACACCTCGCGATACCGCCCTTTCGGTTCTTATGGTACTTCCTAGCCGCACTTGAATTTTACGATAACTGATAAACGAATGAATGAATCGTAGAAGATAGCCCCGTACGCCTATGGCCTGGAAACTGTTTAGTATTGAGCTCTGAAGGACGCTATCATAAGCCTTTGATACGTCTAGTAAAAAAGCTAGTGTTGAGAGGCCGAAAGAACTTGATGTTCAATGTGGCTTATCAAGTCCAAGACGCTATCTTACGCGCTTAAACCTGTGCGGAATCCAGTCATGCATGTTGGCAGAGCATGTGGGACTTCCGTCCTTGGCCACGCACAGGTCCAAACTGTCGAAAACTTATACAAGTTTGCGTCCGCGGGAATCTGTGTTCCTGTCACCCCAGACAGAGTGATGGGCGTTGAAGTCACCGCAGATGATTCGGGGCGCTGGGGAACGGTAACAAGGCTGCTGGAGAAACAAATCCATTGCTACCTTCTTCCGCAGAGACACGTATACGGATGCAACCGAAAGAGTTCGGAAGCCGAGCCGTATCCTCACAGCCGCTACCTCAATACTATCGGTGCAAAGATCGGTGACATTCCAAGTCACATGTGGAATCTCTCTTCGCATGTAAAGGGCGGCACTTCCTGCGGGAAATGACTTTATGCTGCAATTCTTGTGTGCGACATATCCAGTCAAAAATCTCCCGCTTGGTAGGCCAGCCTCCGATAGGGCCAATACTGGAACACAAGTTTCTTTCAAAAGTAATTTCAGTTCTGCTAGTCGACTTATAATCCCAGCGCAGTTCCATTGCACTATAAACGGCACTTTTCGGTGATTTTTAGTTGCGCGAGGTTGAAGAAAACAAGCAATATTATAAGGTAAAGTTCGCTACGAAGATAGTTCTCATGCACTCAAAAGAAAGAACGATCTGTAGAAAGTTCTTTCTACAGATCTGTAGATCTTTCTGTAGAAAGTGTAGAAAGGTGCCAGTCTGCATCGCTAGAACATATGAACGGAGGACTACAAATAAAACTCGCAGAAGGTCGAACAGATCACGATTTTTGAGCTCCTTATTTTCCTGGACGCACTGTCTCACAACTTCAACAAAAGATAAGGACTGGGACCCACTCTTGGCCACTGCAGCTGGTTTCTTCATCTCTTTTGAGGCAAGAGAATGTCCTCCTTGTCGTCGAGTCTGGCTTTGATCTGGTCCCTGAGGAACTTGGACACTTTTGGCTGAAGCAGATCGAACAACCGACTCACCCACAGTGAACTTTGCCGTCTTGCTAGGGTCAGATCGCTCACTGACGTTGCTTCTTATCACGCCACGAACTTCCGTTTCTAACGCAAGGAACTCGTCACTTCCAGCTATCGGCTTCTCTGTAGGTTGTGGTTTGGGACCACTAATGAAGGACATTCGACGGTGTAAGGCGCTTACACGGAAGAGGCAGCCTCCGAAACTCGCTGGATGGTCACCCCCACAATTAGCGCAAGCAAAATCAGTCTTGCAGTCTTTGTAATTGTGGGCACCACCACATCGTTTGCAACGTTCATCTTTGATGCAAACTTTGGCTACATGTCCAAAGCGTTGGCACTTAAAGCATCGGGAAGGAGTTTCAACGAATACTTTGACTGCATGCTTAGTAAAACCGAGGTCAACCTTTTCCGGGCGCTCGGTGTTGGGAGCAAACGTTAGCACAACAGAGTTAGTAGGTTTCGCTGCCCATTCTTTTTCTTGAGTCTTCACCCGGCGCATTATACGTTTCACGTGAAGAACACCTTGCGGTTTCAAGTAGTCAAGAAGCTCGCTTTCCGAATACCATACTGGTACTCCCCTAATAACACATGCGTTAGTCATGTAGGAGTGGGGCAACCGGGCTTTAACTCTCATGTCACCAATCTGAGAGCACCGGAGAAGAATGTCAACTTGCTCTTCCGTTGCAATATCTAGATGAAGAGCACCTTGCGTTGTGAAGCGAATGCGAATCGGAGCAGATCGCAGCAGAACTTTAATGGCTTCGAAGCGCCTGACAGGGTTCCGATCTCTCAAATCAACCCCTTTCTCTGTTGACAAAACTACCACTGGAATTCCGACCGTTCTTTGTTTCCGATGACTCACCACCTTGAAGCCGTCGCTGTTCATTTCCGCCATATCAGCCACTTCCTCGTCAGGGTCGGCAGTAGTTGAGTCGTCCCCACTGAGCCATGATCACGCACTGGACTGCTGATCGTCCCTGATGTCTGGCAGCTCCACGCCTTGCGAGGCCATGGCCGCCTCCGCCCCGCTGGCTTCCTTCGGATGGTGCTGTCCCTTTAATGATGCCGGCGCCGGAGCAGCCGTACTCTTCCCACAGGGATAGTCCCGCCTTAAAGATAATAAAAGGGCGACCTGTGTAGCAACTAAGGATTGTCGCGTAATCACGAAGCGACAGTGATACAGTAATATGCCTCAGATCAATTATATCCTGTAACCACATATGAGCGATTAAGATATTCTTTCAAACTGCTGTGCGATATAACGCAACCTTGTTCATGTTTCGTGGTACCAAGAGGATTGCGAAATAATCAACACATTGCTAGAAGAAATCTCTAAACATTATTTCAGGTATTGGAGCACCATTTCATTCATTTGTAGCGATGCCAAGTATTTTTATTTTGAAGTGCGCAAAGCTCAATGCGGCAACAAAACTGAAATGATTGGGACGAATGGAGGGTACGGGGAAGCGCATCGCGCGCTCGAAACGTGCAGTGGCTATTTTTTTTTGTCAGCGCAAAGGCTACAGCGCAAAGAAAAATGCGTCTCCACTTCGTAAAAAAAATGCATACCACCCTTTACAACTGCGATAGAACCACGGAACCAGCAGACTTTAACGGATATGTGAGCCGAACGCGGACATGCATACAAGTAGCTACTGTCAGCCAATGAGACGCAGCATCCACACCGATTCACATTATCGTGGTCCAGCCAGTGTCTGCCAGGCAGCTACTCCGCTCCATTTTGCGTCCAATAAAAGCAAAAGACATCATCCTCTCGGGCACGATTGCAGCAACAATGACCATGTGTTTGTTGAAGTGGTTCGGAACGGTTTCTGAAAAAAGTTCTCGTTCGCGTTCTTTTCCAACATGACTGAAGCATATTCTGGTTCTCCCCGCACTAGCAAATAACTTCTCATGATGGGTATGCTGTCCCACTATAGAGACAGAATACCATATGCATAGCGTGTTCAATCAATATACGGCCAAGGGTAGAATATTCTTGTTTACAGTACACTGTCTGGCTCTGGTCCCTTTTGAGGGAATATATTAGGCACACAGACATAGGTTTGCGATACGGAACGCGCAATAATATCCCTGCAAAACGGTCGAAGACAAGGTCTTCTTAGCTGAGTTCACACCGGTGGAGCGTATCTGGGTATCTTGTAATTTCCTATGAAAAAAAGCAGCTCTTTCGTGCCTCCTGAGCACCGTAGTGAGTGGCAAGTACCAAAGCGAAGGTCTCATCATGAAGAAAAGCGGGCGTTAGTTGCAGAATAGGTGAATTGAGTGGTATTGCTGTAATTTGCGCGAGTGTAGCCGAAAATTACACACATTGCATCATACATATGTAAGGTGCGCGCCATCATACCTACAGAAAGACTGAGGCAAAGCAGCCGTACGGCACACTCTTGTTAAATGGGGAAAGTTCACTTGGACGAAGCACAGCTCGCGGGACGAAATTGTGTCTGGAAGGTAGCTGCAGCTCCGGCTGTAATATCTCAATTTTACGGGAGCGGCGTAATTAGCGCCCATATAATCGAAAATTAACCATATTGCACAATAGGCAGCACATTCGCTGGGATGGTCTCACCAGGCCTTTTCATCAAAAACAAGTCAGCTGGATGTAGGCACAAATGAAGACAAGTAAGGGGTAATACGATACGAACAAGATACGAAATTAGCGAATAGTGGGCATGAATAAAAGCAGAAACTGGAAGAACGTCGACAGACAATGAACATGTCATCATAAAATAATTTGATGAGTCATATACGTCGACTTTGTTTTGGGGGCGTCGGGATCGAAAAAAAAGGGTCGGCGTATATGACGCATCAAATAATTTTACGATTAAATGTGCAGTGGTGGCGAGGTGCAATGGTGGCGTAGAGGTTATAGTATCCGCCTCGCGTGCAAGAGGACCGCGGTTTGAATCCCGGTGCCACGCAATTTTCCACCGGATTAAAAAAAACAAGAAAAAATCCCGGGGTTGATAAAATTGCATAAACAGGCCTGGAGTGTGGCCTGATCCCGGTGACCAAAACCGCTAACGCCCTCCCTCACTTGAGCAGGATTGGCCACCCTGGTGCAGTACTTGGCCACAACCTCCTATATGAATACTACAATAAAACCCTGGCCCCTCAGTCCTCGGCGGCTGTGAAGCAACTGACCACGGCGGCGGTCAGACCTGTGATTCAGCAGAGGTTGCTAAGAATGCCTGAGTCCCAACAGGCCACCATTGGAATCTGAACCTGGCAACGTTTAACGCTAAAACTTTATGTAGTGAGGCCAGTCTAGCAGTGCTACTGGAGGAATTAAAGGGCAGTAAATGGGGTATCATAGGGCTCAATGTAGTTAGGAGGACAAAAGAAGCATATACAGTGCTAAAAAGCGGGCATGTCCTGTGCTACAGGGGCTTAGCGGAGAGACGAGGACTAAGAGTCGGATTCCTGATTAATAACGATATAGCTGGTAACATACAGGAATTCTATAACATTAACGAGAGGGTGGCTGGTCTTGTGAAACCTAATAAGAGGTAGAAATTGAAGGCCGTAGAGGTCTGCGCCGCTACATCCAGTCATGACCAGGAAGTCGAAAGCTTCTATGAAGACGTGGATTCGACGATGGATAAACTCAAAACAAAATACCCTGTACTGATGCGCGACTTCAATGCCAGGGTAGGCAAGAAGGAGGCTAGAGACAAGGAAGGGGTGGAATATGGCATAGGCTCTAGGAATAGCAGGGTGGAGTTATTATTAGAGTTTACAGAACAGAATAATATATGCATAATGAATACCTTCTTTCGCAAGCGGGATCGCCGAAAGTGGACGTCGAGGAGCCTGAACGGGGAGACTAGAAATCAAATAGACCTTATACTCTGCTCTAACCCTGGCATCATACGAGATGTGGACGTGCTCGGCAAGGTGCGCTGCAGTGACCATAAGATAGTAAGAACCCGAATTAGCCTAGACTTCAGTAGTGAACGGAAGAAACTGGTACATAAGAAGCCGATCAATGAGTTAGCGGTAAGAGGGAAAATAGACGAATTCCGTATCAAGCTACAGAACAGGTATTCGGCTTTAACTCAGGAAGAGAACCTTAGTGTTGGAGCAATAAACGACAATCTTGTGGGCATCATTAAGGAGTGTTCAATAGGAGTCGGTGGTAACTCCGTTAGACAGGATACCAGTACGCTGTCGCAGGAGACGAAAGATGTGATCAAGAAACGCGAATGTATGAAAGCCGCTAACCTTACAGCTAGAATAGAACTGGCAGAACTTTCCAAGTTAATCGACAAGCGTAAGACAGCTGACATAAGAAAGTATAATATGGAGCGAATTGAACATGCTCTCAGGAACGGAGGAAGCCTAAAAGCACTGAAGAAGAAACTAGGACTAGGCAAGAATCATATGTATGCGCTAAGAGATAAAGCCGCCAATATCATTACCAATATGAATGAGATAGTTCAAGTGGCTGAGGAGTTCTGTAGAGATTTATCCAGTACCAGTGGCACCCACGACGATAATGGAAGAGACAATAGTCTAGAGGAACTTGAAATAAGCAAAGAAAGCCTTGGGAGCTATACAAAGGGGGAAGGCAGCTGGGCAGGATCAGGTAACAGCAGACTTGATGAGGGATGCTGGACAGATAGTTCTAGAAAAACTGGTAACCCTGTATAGGCAATGCCTCATGACCTCGAGCGTACCGGAATCTTGAAAGAACTGAACACTATTCAAAGCTATTTGTCAAAGCTTACCTTCCGTGTAAAAGTCGGTAATGCAAGTCACGTCCTTTTACGCAGGAAGCTGGTGTACCCCAGGGAGGCGCGCTCAGCTGCACTCTCTTTATCGATAAAATGAACACACTACGTGCTTCACTGCCACCAGCCATTTTTTATTCCGTATACGTAGACGATATACAAATAGGCCTCAACTCCTGCAACCTAACAGTATACGAAAGACAGGTACAGTAGGGCTTAAACAAGGTGTCCAAATGGTCAGACCAAAATGGATTCAAAGTCAACCTCCACAAAAGCTCTTTTCTCTTGACAAGAAAGAGAAGCCTGGTCCCAGATCCTTGCGTAGAACTGGGTGGACAACAAATTCCTGTAAACAAAGGTCACACATTTCTTGGTGTTATACTTGACTCCAGGCTTACTTTCCTTCCTCACATAAAACATCTTAAAGAAAAATGTCTTAGAACAATGAACTTACTTAAGATCCTATCCCACACAACGTGGGGTAGCGACAGACAGTGTTTATTGAATATTTACAGGAGCCTAGTTCGATCGCGGTTAGATTATGGTGCCGTAGTATATCACTCTGCCGCACCGAGCGCACTCAAGATGTTAGACCCCGTTCACCATCTGGGTATCCGTCTGGCCACTGGCGCATTTAGGACAAGCCCTGTTGAAAGTCTATATGTAGAGTCAGATGAGTCGCCACTCCATCTTCAGAGAACAAACATGAGCTTCACGTATTTTCTCAAGGTTCGCTCTAATAAGGAACATACGTGTTTCACAACCGTTAACGAGTTGACGTGTGACCTTCTATGTGTGACGTGTGACCCTCTATAACAGACACTCTATGAGACTTCCTTTCTCACTGCGGGACGCAGAGATAAATAACAAATATCATGTGATAACGCCACAGTTATGTTCTTGGCCCTCCGCAACAATATCACGGCAAAAAGATGTCCTATTCTGTCGTCTCAGAATGGGACACACATTTGGCACCCACCATTTTCTACTCACTGGAAATCAACCTCCAACCCGTGGCAGATGTGGTGAGAGACTGACCGTGCTTCATGTCCTCTTGGAGTGTCGGGAGGCCGAAGCTCAAAGAAAGAAATATTTTCCTGTGGCATGCCGGTATTACATCCCTCTACACCCGGCAATGTTTCTTGGACGGGAACCGCTATTTACCACGAAAGCAGTCCTCGGTTTCTTAAATGATGTTATCTTACATGTTACAATTCCATTCAATTCGTAGAGCATCCTCGTTCCAGAGGATGCCCCTTCGATAACTGTTTTGCATAGCGCATGCCTCCAGGCCCTTGTGTTTCAAGGGCTCTAAGGAGGCAGTCGTGCCCTAGCAAATTTTAGAAACAGATATAATCTATACATCGCATACTTCTTTTCAAATGCATCCTAATCTCCATAGTACACGTCACATGTCACGGCCATAATCTTATTATACAGATTTTACGTAATCTAGAGCAACTATATTAAGACCCCTTTACAGCCACGTCACACCAATTTCATAGAACTCATAACTACACTGCGAACCCATTACAAGCGGCATGGCGCTCTTTGGCCATACATGGCCCTTGCGCCATTAAACACCAAACATTCATTCATTCAGAACTCTGACATAATCCTAATCCATAAGAAAGGGGACGCCAAAGACTTGAAAAATTATAGACCGATCAGTTTACTGTCAGTTGCCTACAAACTATTTACTAATGTAATCGCAAATAGAATCAGGAACACCTTAGACTTCTGTCAAGCAAAGGACCAGGCAGGATTCCGTAAAGGCTACTCAACAATAGACCATATTCACAATATCAATCAGGTGATAGAGAAATGTGCGGAATATAACCAACCCTATATATAGCTTTCATTGATTACGAGAAAGCGTCTGATTCAGTCGAAACCTCAGCGGTCATGCAGGCATTACGGAATCAGGGTGTAGACGAGCCATATGTAAAAATACTGAAAGATATCTATAGTGGCTCCACAGCCACCGTAGTCCGCCATAAAGAAAGCAACAAAATCCCAATAAAATTTGAAGTGGACAACACGAACGCCGACTAACAACTGAAGGGAGCACTGAGGCGAAAAGAAGAAAGAAGACACAAAACTGATCTGCGCAAGCTCAGGAATAGCATCACCACGTGTATGTCGGGTACATGTGCCGGTCTACGTGAGAGATAGCTGTTACGGCACTTAATCTCTTCCTTATGTAAAGTAATCGAAGGCTGACTCACGCACGCACTTCCACCATTATAGATATGCCACGCCTCTACCATAAGACGCGTATTTTCATTCTTGTGCCTTTACAATATCGCGCATTCATCCAACTCTGGCGTGCAATTACAATGTTGGCAATGTATGAAAATATTAGAATGCAATCCACCAGTTAATGGCCTTTTATGTTCCATTAGCCTCTGATTGATACACCGTCCCGTTTGCCCTACGTAGAACTGGCCACAGCTAAGGAGAATTTTATACACCACACCCATACGACAGTCAGTAAAACTGTTGTTCTTAGTGTGCTTTACTGGACAAATATCTGTTCATTTTTTGCCTTTTACCCGCTCCTTTTTATTCTGTATGGCAGCGAATATCTTACTTAGCTTATTGGGAGCAGTGAAAGCAACATTAACATCATATCTACTAGCAACTTTTTTAAGCCTGTGCGACACTGAATGAATACACGGAATAGCCACTACTCTTTTTTTGCTATTACTGCTTTCTGTAATCACGTCCGTCCCTCTCGAAACCAACTTCTTTAGGCGCTCAGGCACAGTGGCCACTGCTACAATAGGATAACCTTCGTCTAATAGGCGCCGGACCTGTGCATTAAAACTGGCGCTCATTTTATGCGTTCCCGAACTGGTGAGATAATACTTAAGGCATGACATGACAATTTTGTTTTTTACTTCTTTGGAATGCTTAGATTAAAAATTTAACAACGGCTTCGAAGATCTTGGGGAGTACTGCCAACAAACGTGATTTTGTTCGATGACGAAGGAAATGTCTAGAAACTGAATTACGCGTCGTTGAGCAAATTCCTTAGTAATGTTTATTCCTCGCACATAAAGTTTAAATTGCTCACTTACTGAGGTAGCAATCAGACATGAGGGGGGGCGGGTGTATCGCGAACACAGCCCGCCCATTTGCGTAAGCCAACACTCGAGTGAGGCTTTGTAGATGGATTTGTCTGATATGCTTGCTTATGACTTCCGGTGTTTTGGCGGCTTTGTTCATTTCGCCTTGTCTGCCTTAATTAGGCTGAATTTTTCAAGATATCTATACTTTTATAAACTGATGAAGACTCAGAAAAATAACTAACCTAAATTAAATTAACTACTGAGTGTTTCACGTGCCTAAACCACGATATGGTTATGTGGCACGCTTTAGTAGGGGACCCCGCATTAATTTCGACCACCTGGGGTTCTTTAACGTGCAGCCAATGCACGTTAAATGCCACGATTTGATACAGCTCTTACGGGCGTAGCACATAGATGACTCTGAGAACTCTTGTCATCCCGGCTAGTTGCAGTAATTTGGGCTACGGAGGCGTCCCTTCTGACATTTTCTAGAGGTCGTTTCATCCAATGCGGTCATCGCAGAATTTAGTTTATGTTTATTTATTGACTTACAGAAACACAATATTCGTTGAAAATTATTAGCTTCCGAAGTCACAAAACGTTTCAAACCTTAAGGACGAAGGTTAGGGACATTCATGTACTAAGCACCATTCTGGGGTACAATTCTGAACATTCTGGTCAAACTCCACTGTATAGTCAAATTCCATAATTGCATTTTTTGGGAGTTAATTAGACAGGGCATATCAGGCCTCTAGGCCAATCAGAGCTAACCAGAGCGGAAATTCGACAATAAGGCAGGATTCAACAATGTCTTACAGGAACTTTGGGCTGAATGGCCCGGTTTCTACATAAACTAGCGCCAGAGTTCCTTGCGGTAGTCTGAAATTGTTGGTTCTGCACGTAAAATCCTAGAATTCAATTTATTGTTCTTGTGATTATCGTAGAAACACTTGTCACGAAAGGGCGTACCCTTTCGTAATACTTTTACAAAACTTCGTCCCCGTTCAGACACAGAGCCCTCTAGAATATATTGTCACGTGGTAGTGACGGTGAAGAAAGAACACAGTAGCAGTACTGTGAAAGAGAAAACTAGCTTTTATTGGGCGAACCTGTGCGCACAAAACAGGCTACACTTAAAGCACAACGATAGCGGCGAACACAGTCGGCGATCGTCGAAAATCTGATCAGCGGGTCCAGCGCGTCGGCTTTTATAGATCAGTCATCGAATGTTCCAGATTAACCGTTGGGACCCGCATGCCTTCTACAAAGTTCTACACCATTCGTGTCAAGCGATGAAATCAGATAACACAAGGTTCGGCGACAACAGACAGCGGATAGAAGCATCGATAACTTTCCAGAAACTTCGGATACATGCACGCTCGTCCAGCGCTGTGCGATAACATTTGTTAGGCGGCAAAACGTGTCGCCCGATAAAGACAAGTACACGTGTCAATACCCCCCTCTCAAAAAGCATCGACCCGATGCTGCAAACAAACGAAGGTAATAAACAAAAGCACTCGTAGCAAAGAAAAGAACAAAAATGACGAAGTTCGTCAGCGTCCGTAAAAGGGTTTAGGGCGCACCACGTGGACCACTTCAGATCGTGCGCGGCGCCGCTGTGAATGCGAAATGCCGTCTGGCACGACCTCATAGTCCAGAGCGCCAATACGTCGGATGACCTTATAGGGTCCGAAATAGCGTCGGAGTAGTTTCTCACTGAGTCCTCGTCGGCGTATCGGGGTCCAAACCCAAACACGATCGCCGGGCTGGTACTCAACAAAGCGTCGTCGGAGGTGGTAGTGTCGGCTGTCGGTCCTCTGTTGGTTCTTGATCCGTAGGCGGGCGAGCTGTCGGGCTTCTTCGGCGCGCTGGAGATAGCTAGCGACGTCAACATTCTCTTCGTCAGTGACGTGGGGCAGCATGGCGTCGAGGGTCGTCGTCGGGTTCCTGCCGTAAACCAGCTTAAACGGCGTGATCTGTGTTGTTTCTTGCACCGCCGTGTTGTAAGCGAATGTAACGTACGGCAGGACGGCATCCCAGGTCTTGTGTTCGACGTCGACGTACATCGCTAGCATGTCGGCGAGGGTCTTATTCAGCCGCTCCGTAAGACCATTCGTCTGCGGGTGGTAGGCCGTGGTCCTCCTGTGCCTTGTCTGACTGTATTTCAGAATGGCTTGCGTGAGCTCCGCTGAAAAGGCCGTTCCTCTGTCGGTGATGAGGACTTCTGGGGCGCCAGGTCGAAGCAGGATGTTTTCGACAAAGAATTTCGCCACCTCGGCTGCGCTACCTTTCGGCAGTGCTTTAGTTTCAGCGAAGCGGGTGAGGTAGTCTGTCGCCACGACGATCCACTTATTTCCGGTTGTTGACGTCGGAAAGGGTCCCAGCAAGTCCATCCCGATCTGCTGGAATGGTCGGCAAGGAGGCTCGATTGGCTGTAGTAATCCGGCTGGCCTTGTCGGCGGTGTCTTGCGTCGCTCACAGTCTCGGCACGTTCTGACATAACGGGCGACGTCGGCGGTCAGGCGCGGCCAATAATACTTTTCTTGTATCCTCGATAGTGTCCGGGAAAAACCGGTGTCCAGCGGTCGGATCGTCATGTAGGGCGTGCAATACCTCTGGACGAAGTCCTGACGGGACAACAAGAAGGTAGTTGGCGCGGACTGGTGAAAAGTTCTTCTTCACGAGGAGATTGTTTTGAAGCGTGAAGGAAGATTATCCGCGCTTAAATGCCCTGGGCACAACGTCGGTGTGCCCTTCCAAATATTCCACCAGGCTTTTCAGCTCCGGGTCTGCCCGTTGCTGTTCAGCGAAGTCTTCCCCGCTTATCATGCCAAGGAAGGCGTCGTCATCTTCGTCATCTTGCGGCGGCGGGTCAATAGGGGCGCGTGATAGGCAATCGGCATCGGAGTGTTTTCGTCCGGACTTGTAGGTTACAGTGATGTCGTATTCTTGTAGTCTGAGGCTCCACCGTGCCAGTCATCCTGAAGGATCCTTTATACTCGCTAGCCAACACAACGCGTGATGGTCACTGACGACTTTGAATGGCCTGCCATAAAGATAAGGGCGAAATTTAGCTGTAGCCCAAACGAGGGCGAGGCATTCCTTTTCGGTCGTAGAATAGTTGCCTTCCGCTTTTGACAGCGACCGGCTAGCGTAGGATATCACCTGTTCGACTCCGTTTTTCCTCTGGACTAGAACGGCACCGAGGCCTAGGCTACTGGCGTCATTATGGATTTCTGTATCGGCGTACTCGTCGAAGTGCGCAAGTACCGGCGGCGACTGCATGCGTCGTTTGAGTTCTTCAAATGCGTCGGCCTGCGGCGTTTCCCACCTGAACTCAACATCACATTTAGTTAGACGTGTCAACGGCTCGGCGAGGCGTAAAAAGTCCTTGACAAAGCGCCTGTAGTAGGCACACATGCCAAGGAATCTACGCACTGCCTTCTTGTCGGTGGGCTGCGGGAACTTTGCGATGGCAGCTGTTTTCTGGGGGTCGGGGCGTACTCCGGATTTACTGATGACGTGGCCTAGGAACAGAAGCGAAGCGGCATTTTTCTGGCTTCAGAGTGAGCCCTGATGACTTGATGGCCTCTAGTACTGTGGCAAGCCGCCTAAGGTGATCGTCGAAATTTCCGGCGAATACAACGACGTCATCCAAGTAAACGAGACAGGTCTGCCATTTCAATCCCGCTAAAACCGTGTCCATCACGCGCTAGAACGTTGCAGGCGCCGAGCACAGTCCAAATGGCATAACCTTGAACTCGTAGAGGCCGTCTGGGGTGATGAAGGCGGTCTTTTCGCGATCTCTTTCGTCGACTTCTATTTGCCAATAGCCAGACTTGAGGTCCATCGAGGAGAAGTACTTAGCGTTGCAGAGCCGATCCAATGCGTCGTCTATCCGTGGAAGGGGGTATACGTCCTTCTTCGTGATCTTGTTCAGACGACGATAATCGACGCAGAAACGTAGGGTTGCGTCCTTTTTCTTCACCAGGACAACAGGGGATGCCCACGGGCTTTTCGACGGCTGGATTATGTCGTCGCGCAGCATTTCGTCAACTTGTTCTCTTATAGCTTCGCGTTCTCGCGGCGAAACTCGGTAAGGGCTTTGGCGGAGTGGTCGAGCGTACTCCTCGGTGATTATGCGATGCTTGGCGACTGGTGTTTGTCGAATCCTCGATGTCGTCGAAAAGCAGCTTTTGTATCGTCGGAGCAGACTTCTGAGCTGCTGTTGCTTAATCACTGGGAGACTTGGATTAATGTCGTAGTCTGGTTCGGGAACCATGGTCGTCGGCGTAGATGCGGCGGAATCCGAGAGGACAAACGTATTACTGGTTTCCACAATTTCCTCGATGTACGCGATCGTCGTGCCCTTGTTGATGTGCTTAAACTCCTGGCTGAAGTTTGTCAGCAACACTTCAGTTTTCCCTCCATGCAGTCGAGCGATCCCTCTTGCGACGCAAATTTCACGGTCTAGCAGGAGACGTTGGTCGCCTTCGATTACACCTTCTACGTCAGCGGGAATTTCGGTGCCGACCGAAATAACAATGCTGGAGCGAGGCGGGATGCTCACTTGGTCTTCGAGCACATTCAAGGCGTGGTGACTACGAGGGCTCTCCGGCGGTATCGCTTTATCTTCCGACAGCGTTATTGACTTCGACTTCAGGTTGATGATTGCGCCGTGTTGGTCCAGGAAGTCCATACCGAGAATGACGTCTCGTGAACACTGTTGGAGGATAACGAAGGTGACAGGGTAAGTCCGGTCGTGAATGGTAATTCTTGCCGTGCACATTCCTGTCGGCGTAATCAGGTGTCCTCCAGCGGTCCGAATTTGAGGGCCTTCCCATGCAGTCTTAACCTTCTTCATCTGGACGGCGATGCGTCCACTGATGACTGAGTAATCGGCGCCTGTGTCGATTAAGGCGGTGACTGCGTGGCCGTCTAGAAGCACGTCGAGGTCGGTGGTTCTTTGTCTTGCGTTGCAGTTGGGTCTTGGCGTCGGATCACGGCTGCGTCGTGTTGAATTGAAGCTGGTACGTCGCGTCGTCAAGTCGTCTTTCGTTGGTGTAGTCTTGGCTTCCTGACTTCCTTGGGACGGCGGCGCGTCGTCATTATGTCGTCGAGATGGTTTCTTCGGCGCTTTCGTCGGCGGTGGAGGATCTTCGTCAGTTCGACGAACAGCAACCGCACCTCCATCGGTTGCTGCTTTTAGTTTTCCGGATATGGGCTCGCTGACCGGCCCCGGGCTGGGCCAGTGTATGGTCGGCGCTGCGGCGACAGGTAGCGGCCTGGAGATGGCGAACGCGATGGTCGTCGAGAGCTCCATTGAGTAGCGGCGAGGTAGTCGGCGATGTCACGTGGGCGCTCTCCAAGCTGTGGACGCGGCGCGTTGACGGCGAAACCTCGCAGTCCCATCTCTCGGTATGGGCATCGTCGGTAGACGTGACCTGCTTCTCCGCAGTGGTAGCAGAGCGGGCGGTGGTCAGGAGCGCGCCAAACGTCTGTCTTCCTCGGGTAGCTGCGCTGGGCAACGGGTGGGCGTGCTGGCGGCGGCGGTGGTGGTCGACGGAATTGCGTCGTTACGGGGCCCTGGTGCGGTCGTGGAAAGGGACCTTGACGGCAAGCGACGGCGGCGTAGCTCATCGCTTGCGGCTGAGGCTGCGGTGGTTCTGGTTGCACCTCAGGAACTCCAAGCGATCGGTGCACCTCTTCTTTTACGATGTCGGCGATCGAAGCCACTTGAGGCTGCGACGAAGGCAAGACCTTGCGCAGTTCTTCGCGCACAATGGCCCTGATGGTCTCGCGCAGATCGTCCGTGGCCAGTGATTGAATTCCTGCGTAGGGGGTAGAGCTTGTACGGCGGTTGAATTGCCGGTTCCGCATTTCGAGTGTCTTCTCGATGTTCGTCGCCTCACGAAGAAACTCTTCGACGGTCTTCGGTGGGCTTCTTACCATCCCGGCGAAAAGTTCCTCCTTCACACCACGCATGAGTAGGCGAACTTTCTTTTCCTCGGCCATATCCGGGTCGGCGTGGCGGAACAGACGGGTCATTTCTTCCGTAAAGATGGCAACGTTCTCGTTTGGTAGCTGCACTCGGGCGTCCAGCATAGCTTCGGCCCTTTCCTTGCGCACGACGCTTGTAAAGGTGCGTAGGAAGCCGCTACGGAACAGGTCCCACGTAGTCAAGGTCGACTCCCTGTTCTCAAACCACGTTCTGGCGGCGTCTTCTAAGGCGAAGTAGACATGCCGCAGCTTGTCGTCGGAGACCCAGTTGTTGAATGTCGCGATTCGCTCGTAGGTCTCCAGCCAGGATTCCGGGTCTTTAGTCGCTGCTCCATGGAAGGTCGGTGGGTCCCGGGGTTGTTGTAGGATAACGGGGGACGCTGGGGCAGCCATTGAGGTTGTCTTGACCACGATCTTCTTTGTCGCCTCAGGTAGAAGTCCGTGCTCTGGGGGCAGTCCTTGCAGTCTGCGGCTAGCACGCTGGTCTTGGGCGGTGTCGGTTTTGTCCTCTGGCTTCGGGCTTGGATCGCGGCTTTGCGGGGGCGTTCGGTACATGAACGCACTAGCACCTCCACCAGATGTCACGTGGTAGTGACGGTGAAGAAAGAACACAGTAGCAGTACTGTGAAAGAGAAAACTAGCTTTTATTGGGCGAACCTGTGCCCACAAAACAGGCTACACTTAAAGCACAACGATAGCGGCGAACACAGTCGGCGATCGTCGAAAATCTGATCAGCGGGTCAAGCGCGTCGGCTTTTATAGATCAGTCATCGAATGTTCCAGATTAACCGTTGGGACCCGCATGCCTTCTCCAAAGTTCTACACCATTCGTGTCAAGCGATGAAATCAGATAACACAAGGTTCGGCGACAACAGACAGCGGATAGAAGCATCGATAACTTTCCAGAAACTTCGGATACATGCACGCTCGTCCCGCGCTGTGCGATAACATTTGTTAGGCGGCAAAACGTGTCGCCCGATAAAGACAAGTACACGTGTCAATATTCAGACTTGCTCAACCCTCCAGCCGTGGCCGCTGACGTCACTCTGTTTTGACCAACACCTCACGTCGCGCGGACGTTTCCTCAGGTATGCCACGCCGTTCGAAAGACCACGATTGCTAAGCCTGCTGAGCTCCTGAAGTGGCGTGCTGGCGTATGCGTTGACGACTAGAGAGGACGGTGTTTTCTTCTCTGCATTTGTGAACTGCTGCGTCACGATGTGAAGTTGTTTGTTCACCGAAAGTTCCTGTTAGTGTGCGCCTACAAACTCTCATAGGGGGGCCATGCTACATGCCACACTGTCCCAGCAATCATGTCAAGGGACCGAAAGTTCGAGTACGCGTTCTCGTTCCCAGAGTGACCAAAGAGTGACGTGGGACGGAGCCGTTCGTGGAGGTGACATCAATATCTGCGTCCTTGCCTTGGTCCGAAGATATGTGTATGTCTTCCCAGTTAAGTCGTTGCATTTAAGTCGTTCTAGAAAGCATCGCGTCCAATATGTGCTCGGTTCTTGCCATAAAACTATAAAGAAACTGATTTCGTATATGCTTTTGACTTGCTATAACGTAAGCCTTCGTATTGCCACGTGGGTTTCTTTCTGTTTTGAATCCTTTGCTTTCACTGCACCGCTTTGTTGTCGCTCTCCGGTTGTCATGTGGAGAGCGCATTTTTTGCCTTAAGTTATCAGAGATGTCTTCAGTGCTGTCATTCTTTCTATCGAAGCGTTTGGACACATCATCAGTTCGCGCGCACGCTCGAAGTAATCTGTGAAGTGTTCTGGAATGCATTTGCTGACCAGTGCTCCATCGAGGAAATTCGATGACGCATGTACAAAGACTTATCGGGGAGCAAGGAGGCACTCATTCTCTCCGATTGCTGGCGGTGCCGTCTCCTAGTTCTTTGTTGTTCGTTTGTTTAGGGGCACAAGTTCAAGCGCTAAACTCGAAGCGCTCGTTCGCCGAGTTCGCTTTCTTGCGCCGAGCGATAACATTTAACGTTTGTTTACTGAAGAAAAGCGGTCACCGGAGAAAACTAAACCAGTACGCGTATCGATATATATCGTTAGCAACTAGGTAGCCTGAAAAAAAAAAGTCCACTGGTCGAATGTCGAAGTGCCGTAAAGAGCAGAGTACTTTTTGTACACGCGTTATAATAAGAGCGTACTGTGTATTTGAAAGGTATGTTGTCAGAACACAACTTGGATTGCGTATTTTTCTCCTTCCGTTTGCATGAAAACATCTTGAGGGTCGTGAAACATATCGTTCGTTCCCTGGGGCACCGCGCCCTTTTTGTAACAGCTCCGATTACTTGGCTGAAGATAGAGAGGTGGAGGGGGTAGTCTTTCGCGGCAAGTGTTAGGTACTACGTAGTTTATTGCCTACCGCAGCACCAGCGACATGTTTACGGCATTAAAATCACACGCCCATATCTCTCCAGCACTTTCCCGCCCTCTATTTCCTTGGACTATGTATTGCCACAGTTCAGCCGCAATCGGATGCCTGCGCAAACATCTGAAAAATATCATCCTTTTGTAGCTTAGAATAGGAGGATGGATGTGAAGCAGTAAGCCTATAATACAATATAATGTTCATGCTTTTTAGTCAATGGTTTTCATATGTGCGAGCTCCATTTCAAAAACCCAATCCGTGTCTACAGAAATACTTCTCGCCTCTTTCCTCTAACTTACATAAATATGATTGTTGTGTGCATAGCTCCTCTCGACGAAAAATGTCATATAGGATAAACAATAATAAAACGCTTCATGACAAGCTGGGAGAAAGGTCACGTAGAAGTGCGATGCGAGTACTGGGAGTAGGACGCCATATTTCTTTAGCTGCACTGCACGTCAGGAGACACGGTGCTATTTATTAGGTATACTTTGAAACATAAATGTGCTGGGAAAAACAAAAGAATCGGATTTCGAAGTTCAGCGTCGCACATCATATTCGCAGCATTATTTTACCTTGTGACAAAATTTCTTGTCGCAGAGACACAAAGGGTTAACCGAACACCAGAAACCCTCTTTTTTTTTTGTCGAAACTCCTACTTCCCAGCGTTACCACCACGGAATGCGATGCCTGACAAATTTAGAGCCTGTCTACATGAAAACCTCCCAGGTGATCACAGCGCGGCTGTCACACCGCTGCAATCACGTACAGTGAGACACCGGCGTTTCTCTCTTGCTGTCCGCCCCTGCTGCGCGAGTATGGAAGCATAGTAGTGCGCGCACCTTGTGTCGAAATCGCTAACACACCCTTGATTTGTTGAAGTTCCCGTGCGTTGAAGCCAATTTATCATGTCGCACATTGCGAAGTTGCTCCCTCCGTGGATTGTTCCGTTCGTTAACGCCGATGGTCGCCGTACTTATAACAGGCTGTTCGTCATTTTATACGCACTCAGATGAAAGCGTATGGAGAATTTTCTGAGTTAGGCGTTCCGAATCTATTTACCAAATAGACTCTGGTGACCCCAGTAGGGGGCTGTTACCTGAAAAAGGCATTGCAGTTTACAACTAGTAACAACGGGCCGGACAAACTACAACGGGCAGGTTCTGCGACACTTACATGGTTCATGCTGCGGCCGCGAGAATTTTTGGCGCTATTCCCCTTCTCCTTTCATTATCCTAAGAGCGGAATACTTCAAGTCTCGGTATTGCATCTTAAATATTTATTTTCGCCGCGTGCAAGTTGCGTAGGGCACTGCGGTCGATATACCACAATGACTGGGCAATCTGTGCCGATGCTATTACGATGTGGCTCCGCACATGGGTATAGGTGCCACCGCCTGACTCTTAACTATTATATTCAAAATCTGCCCAGGTGAGATTAGTTATTTATGCCAACAAAAAACATGCTGTCTCTCCCGTAATTGAGAGTAGATGTAAGTGTGAGATGACTACTGGCAAAGGAGATTGGTTGGAGGAATTACTACGATTAACCTCAGTCTTCTATCACGATCCCCGGCGCACCGGACAGTGACGGCCTGGTTACTTCGCGTGGCGTCATCTCTCGGAGTTGTGAACGTCGCTATAGTATATGACAAATTAATCCTTAGTGTACAAGAAGCTACATCTTCAGTCATATTGTGAACAAACATAAGGAATCGTGAGCAATATTTTGCTTCCGATTAGGAGTTATTATGTCCCTTTCTTTTAGAATAATGGCAACGCTGTAATTTGTCATTTAAAACAGAACAGCACTTCATACAAAGCGATAGCTGGAATTCTAGGTTGGACGTAGCCCTGTTCTTGTCTAATTTTTTTTTTATCTCAATGTAACATACGACGAACACTAGCGGACAGGCATATCTGCGAAAGGAGTTGAAGCTAATCGCTTAATTTACGATAATATTAACCTTCCGAATTACTCCACCGATAGAGGCAGTTCCTTATTTTAAGAACGGTGCAATACTTCGGAACTAGAATGAACACTCACGAAAGACTTTCTACTCAACACGGTTCTGTTAATGTAATGTTTATTATAATACCGTCAGAAAAAAAGGAAAGTTTGAACTAAGTCTCGTCGCTGAAGACGCCAAAGACTTGATGCGTGGTTACGCAAATGATTCAATGAACAAATGCTGATTGCAGTCATACAGAACATGCAGTCTGCTAAACTGTTTACGATAAGACTCCATGAGAACAATCTGACAAAACAAAGCAACTCGAGAGCTACCCAATTAAAATTAGCTTAAAGGGATTGATTTCCGAGCACCATAACCTAATTCCGCGTTATTTCTGTACTGACTTGCCGCCTTCAGCGCTTTGCGGAAAAGAATTCCGCGAAGCATTAATCATGCTGCAGAAGCAACAGCCTTTAGTGGTTGTACTCCACCAATTCCAAAACGCAACCAGTGCAGGGCTGGGCCTGAACGTGATGAATGACCTGATCACAAGCTTTCACGACGACGGATCACCGGCGGCGATCTGTTGCTTCAGTACTCTACCCACAGAGTGTACAAGTAAGGCAACCGTGCGTGCAGTTGTGTGTGCCCGGGAGATTACTGTGCTGAGCCAAGTGACCGTCCTTGAGCTAATTAAGTCGCGCTCATCGTTTAATTGGCCGCCAGATCAGGATTGTGGTGGAAGAACCATCGCCACTATAGTGTGGATGGACGGTAGGCGGCCCGCATAGAAATGTACACACACGGCGATGTTTTGCTGTGCGCGATTTGCGCTGATTTTTTGGTTTTGAAACGCGCCGACTGCGGTCAAGGTTTATTGTATTGCACTCCAATGGCAAATTGTTTGCACTAAACACGCAGAAAATCGCTAATATGCGCGAACGGAGCGTAACACGCAGTTTGTTCTCTTACATCCATGGAACTTTTTGTTCCAGTTTGACTCGCGTTCCGCTCGTGCTGCTGGCGCTGCCGTTAGGCAACTCACACTTCTGCTAGTCTCGCGATGGTTATGAAAATGTGTGTATTCCTGGGCAATGATGTTAAATTGTCATGTTCTTGCGACGCTACTTCACAATTTCTGTCACATAACTGCCTTTTACTGCCATTGGATTATTTTTCACATGTGTATTTATGGGACTAAGTGCGCTATGAAAGGATCACCATGTGACTTCACAAAGTTTTTGCTTACGTGGTAGCATTAGAAACATGACACTTTAGCAACAACGATGCCTTTGAATAATTGCTTGCGTGAGAGTGATGCAAACGATTTTAAATAATTTTAAATGCAAGCCTTATTCCGTTGTTTTCTTTATTTGTTAAACTAATGGTCGTTATCTTACAACAAGCTAACAAGACCACACTAAAGAGCTCATGATATTAGCCTCAAGCAACTTAGTTCTGAGACGACTTTTGTCTAGCGACGGAAATATTACGCATGATGCTCTTGTAATACTATTTGCGATTCCCTTTCGTACCACCGAAGCGTTTTTAGTACCAAAGCGGGAAAATGCGTTTGCTAAGAAAAATATTTCTGCGTAGTGGAGTAGTCACCAAATAAAAGCGCACCCTCTGAAACAACCCAGGAGTGTCGCATAACCTCTAAACAAAAGTCGTGCAATCATATGACTGAGATCAATTCTATCCTGCAAAATCAAAACGGCGCTCAAGATTTTCTTTCCTACTGCTGTGTTGTCTGAGACTACCTTCTTCATGTTTCGTGGTGTAGTAAATATCACGGAATAATCAACACAATGCTACAAGAAATCTATAATGCGTTGTGTGCAGGTATTCTAGCAGCATTTCATTTGTATACAGTGAAGCCAGGTACCTTTTGTGAAGCGCTAAAATGATCATGCGGCAATAAAATTTAAATCATTGAGACGAAAGGCATAGACGGGTGTGAGGATGCTTTTGGCGCTTGCCCGTCAGCACCCGAAATTGCCTCATCAGGAGATTTTCGATTCCCAACCGTCACATTGAGTTACCAGAGCTGAAACTCGGAAAAAATGTTCAGTTCTTTTCGCGTAAGACGTGATTTCTTTGGTGATAGTTATTATAAAATCTACGTCAAATTTCAAAAAAATAAGGTATCATGGTGAGCATGCATAGGAATTAGTCGCATCGGTTCATACATTAAATTTCCGTAACAAAGATGCATGCGTCCGTGACATTAATAATAAATATCCCGCCTTCGTGCTTCCTTTGGTAAACTGTTCTTTTTCATGATTAAGCCTGGGAGCCATGAATGAAGCAGCTCAGATATTAGGGAGCTCTGATGGAATGCACTTATGCTGAAATGTCGTATAATTAGTAACTGTAGCATACGTGTTTTCATGACACGTAGAGGCAGGCTTGGAAACGTGACAAGAGTAGAACACGACGGACAACACAAACACCGTTGTGCTTGATGTCCTCGTTCGGCTTACGTCACTGTTTGCACACGTGCCTTTGCTTACCATGAATCACTGCCACAATGATCAATTATTCGTGTATATTTATTTACAGCAGCTTAAAACATATACTATACTTTATGTGCGTGATGTCGTAAGCCGACACGTTGTCTTTGACACATAGTTATTATTCTAAGTTCGCATTTAATGCAATCCTAATCTGTGAAGTGCTGAGCACGGACGCCGCACTCGCAATGGAGCCACAATTATTAGATCGGCTCCCACACGCCACGTTATACATCCTTCAAAATGAATATGGCTGTTCCCGTTGTTTACAAATGCATGTTTTACTAACGTAACAAACTTTTGACAGCGACTTCCGAAGAAATTATAAATTTGCCTGCTCAGCACATGTCTTTTATTCTACTGCCTGCAAGAGCGACGAAACCTAAGTCCTCCATTACAAGTACGCACATTTATGTAGTCAATGTAGCACTCGCTTATGCGGCTGTTCCTGCTTGGCATCCTTTCGGTAACTGCCATAAATGTACATATGAAATCGTCGAGAATACCATGAAAATCTGCAGCGAAACGACGCTCAACACTGTAGAAAACGAAATTGAGAAGGTGCCCAACAAAAACATTGGAACCGGCTAGAATATGACAGATTACACTATAGAAACAATAAATCAGGAGGTCCTCAGCAACGGGATGGAAACCGGCAGAGAGCGTTACGAATGTTGGACCGACAGGCAATACACAGTCCATATATGAGCCCAACGTTGGCTCGAGCCTGGACATCGTAATGGTTCCCGAAGCAACCACGATGCCTCACAGTTTGTCGTTTTCACGTTGTTCCTGTGGCCACTATCAGCGTGAAATCCTTCTCGAAAATTACAATGCTAGGTCAAGGGATGTATACACAATTTTTTTTTCTTGAACGTCTTTCGCCAATTATGTGGTTTTCGGTATAGCAACGCATCTGCTTATGGCGAAAGTCAGAACAAATTGTAAACGCCAGTTTTACTGGTCGAATGCGTCTGGATGAAGTGAACTCAAGAAACACTTAGAAGTGTAAACCATTTGATATCAAACACCACGAAATCACCAGTCAGTTCTGAGGAAACGCGCAAAGATGTGGTAGTTTCGTCAAAGTTTGAAAAATTGGCACTACGTCCATTTCAGCGCAAAACTACTATAAAATATAGAAATCCCCTGCGGTTTTGTTGGAAAGAAGCCTTCAATGTTGAAGCGAAGTTTAACTTGGTCAGAGGACAAGACCGGTCAGCAGCGCCTTTCCGAATCGGTCGCTCTACCATCCCAGCAAAGCACTAGTCGGCCAGATTGAAAGCGGAGGCTGAATTGATGGGCAACCCGAAGCGTCGAGACAGCAAATACGACAGCTCATTTCTGGGAAAACGTGCAAAGTGAAGTAATCTTCATAAAAGAGGACGGTACTGCCAAGAAATCATTTTCGTCTTCCGCTTCGTGTTGCTGTAAAGGCGGATGTCAATTTCGCAGCACCCGTTGAAAATACGTAAGATGGTTGGCTTAAGGGAAAGTATCGGTACGTACCATTCGAGCCTAACCACATTGCGAAGCACCAGTACAAATATTAAATATAGAGAGGTGTCTAGAAAACTAGCGAGCAATGCATTTTAGGAAGCCTTTTAGCCACCTTTTATGCATCCATACGAATAAACATCATCGTAAGCGTAAATATTCATGCAATAAGACTATGGATCAGAAATGTTTCAGTCCATATTACTGGAAGCTTTACGTAGTGGTGGTTATCAGAAACCGACAGCAGTTTTAGAAGAAGAAAACCAGCCTAAGCTGCATGCACACATGGGATGAAACAAAAATCACAGGCACAATCGGCTAATTGGCGGAGTGGTAGAGGTATTGCAGAATTGAACACAGCGTCCACCTCGTGAGACGCTGTTAGCGCCTCACTTGGTGGACGGCTCAGTAAGGGTGTATCACCCACCAACGCTGCAGAGCGGGCACCTTATGGTCGGCGTTCTCAGCCGGCGTCTTGGAAGAGAAAAATAACGATGGTGCGTTGTGTGTGCGCCAGACGCTGGCTTGTCACGCGCAGTGTCCTTGTGGATGCATTCCACGTTATTCGCCCAAGTTGTCACTCCACTCGCCGCCATCGCGCTTTTGCGGAAATAAATGTAAGGACGACGGAAAGGTTCGCTGGCAGCCGTCGCGTCCTCCTACGATGGTTTCCTTGATGTATTAACGCGATAGCGTTAAGGAGCTCGTGTCGCAGAAAAGCCGGTGTCGTCGGCGTCGGTGTCGGCGTCGGCGTCCGCGGCGTTGGCCGTGAGCGATAAATCACGGCAGGCACCTCATAAATAAAAAGCAACTTCCAAGCTGGGCTGGGTGGGAATCGAACCAGGGTCTCCGGAGAGTGAGACGGAGACGTTACCACTGAGCCACGAGTTCGATGCTTCAAAGCGTTACAAAAGCGCCTCTAGTGAACGCGGTGTTGCCTTAGAAACGAGCTGTTTCTAAGGCTCAGACGTGCGTCGCTTGCTCAGGCGCACATTTCGTTGTCGCGCCGAACGCTGCGTTGCTCGACGCTCACCGCGTCCGATGCGGGGCGCGTAGTCGCTGCGCCGTAGCCCATTGTCTTACACCCCTTGGCGGGTCGACGGGAACGCTGTCGCGTTCCACTCTTGAAGGCGAAGCTTAAGCGTCCTCCAATTTTTCGAGCATCGGGTATCGCCTGACGAGGCACCATGAAATACTTGTGCAGCCTGTCCATTTGCAGCCGGGAATCCTCGCGAGAGTGGCAGGGGACGGGGCGTTTGACGATTCCGGCCATTTGCAAGAATGCGACCATGTTTGGAAAGCTGCTGACACCGTCTCGAATCATGGCGACGGCGGCCTCGGGCGCACCAACGCATCCTGTATTTTTTAATGCCTGTGCAATCGCTCGCTCCCCAATGAGAGCCGTTGGTGTGCCTTAGTTCAGTGAGTTGCCGCGGTGCGACGTTATCCAGACGTCACAACTAATTTAGCTACGCCTGCTTGCGTAACGCGGGCATCTGAGCGCGCACCACTGCCGTTCCCCATGAGAAGTGATAGACGCTCCGTCCGTACATTTGTCAGGGGTCAGACTATTACCACAGAGAAAAACGTGAACACACTCCCATAGAGCCCAGAAGCCGAATTGACTGTAGCTCACCGAGCGGATTGGGCAACGAGGGTTTGGGCGCGCGCGTTTTGAACGGCAGTTGGTACACGCCACGCCGGCTCCGCTGATCGGCGCGGCATTTGTTTTTTTCGCTTCTACTGCTAAACCACGCACGGCCTTGGTGCGGAATTGTTTAATTATTTAGTAAAAATTATTGCGAACGGTCTTTACAAGCCTCTACCGAATCTGTACCACGTGCAATTTTATTAAAGAAAACTCAGGACGTCTTCTGAAATAATGAAATGTTCACATTGCTTTATATACATGCTCGTTCTGGGCTTCTTGTGCATTCATCCAAAGTTGTGGCACCAGGTAAGAAGCAGTCGTTGCCGTACGGAGCTCCACCGGATGCCATCAGCTGAAAAAATGTAAATTACAAGCATATATCATTTTGGTGTATTGGCCTAACAGGAATATTGCGTGTAGAGGCGAAACGTGCTTAAGTGGGGAACACGAGGCATTACGGATAAATTCACTTTTACATGCATTTTGTAGCAAATAGACTCCCAAACAATGCCATAAAATCTGAAGAAAACATCTGATTTTCAAGCATCCCTACTGTGCCGGGCATTATTCCATGCACTTTAAGAGCACAAATACAGTGGTGACTGCGAGTTTAATAAAAAGTTCATTTCACATTCTTTTAGATTCTGATGCTCGCGTCAACTAACGGATGGAGCTGACACTAGGCATGACGTGTTTCCTGCTACCAGTTCTTGCCGAATGTACCCTCTTGTTGATTTTCTTTCTCTTTGTTATTACGCGTCCGTCACTCTTCCACGGACTTCCTTTGTGAGGAGCCACCTACACGATACTATCCCCCAGGACTGTAAAGCAGGCGCGAACGCTTGCCTACGGGGGAAAGTAGGAAAGGAAGATAGGAGAGGGTGGTGAACGGTCAGATCGGCCGTATCTGTCTGGCATTGAAAAAAATAATTTTGAGTTCTACCCGAAAGGCGAAGCACCGATTGCGATAGCAAATTAGTGGATAGCTATACGAAATAAAGATAGTAGTTTTATCAGCCCTGTAAACTTGTAAACATTTACTTGCCAACTAATTCAACAGTGACAGAATATGCAAGCGTGACAAAGAGGACGTTGAAAGAAACAGACACACAGAGATAGCGCTGTCGTTCCGTCTCTGTTCTTTCTACGTCCTTGTTCAGTCCAGGTAGCCATTCTTTCATGGATTCAAGCCTACTTGCCCGTCAACGTGTTTTAGCTAAATTAACCAGTACGGTGTAACGCGCGCACAGGTAAACTTGAACACATCTCCATGACAGCCGAAACTCTCTGTGAATACGCTGGCGTTGGGATTTTTTTTTTAATACGAGGATAAATGCCTCAGGGCATACAAGGGTATGGGATGGGGGTGAATAAGGATGATTAAATGAATGAAAATAGATTTGCTGACCTAATGAACTCCAAGGGGGATCGATAATGCGGACCCTGCGTCCAAGCAGTGTAATGGCTCAGATTATGCGGCGAGAGTCCCGCTGCTGCGAGGTGCCGGAGCCTCGTCGGTTTCAGTGCAGGGTCGGCTTCAACATTTCATGACTTGCAGAGTGGACACTCAGGACGAGCATATAGCGGGCGAAAGTGCGGCCACTTCCGAGTCACGGCAGGAGTGAGGCCATCCCCGACCCGGATCCTCCGAAGCGCAACCTCCTCTGTACGGGTAAGACCGCGGGGGAGGTTTACCACACGCGGAGGTATGAGAGCACGTGTGTAGCTCCGGAAGTGCTCCTTTCTTGTTAAAAGGAGGGTGGCATCATCTAGGTGAAAGAGTTGAGGCAGTGACGATGGAGAGGTCGCTAGACGGGTCGCAGAATCCGCACGGCTTTGGAAGCTTAGAAGGTCGCGTGGGATCCACTCGACGGATATTGACTGCGGGATGCGTGCCGCCAGAAGATGGATCTGTTGGCATATGTCAGGGCTGCGACTGACGCGTCGCAGAAGCCGCGTCGCCTGGAGGGCATCAGTGCGGATGACGATGCGGGCCGTGGGGACCATGGGAAAGGCGGCCACAGAGCACAACGCTTCTCGGACAGGAAGGAGCTCAGCACAAAAGGAGGAAGGAGGTTCTTGGACTTGAAACCGGGTCGTCTTATTAAGGGCAGGTGCGCATGGGCATTAAATTGCAGTGATTGTTTCACAGCCCTTAATGATTGCATCAACGTAAAGGACGACGGAGCCAAGCGGAAGGTGGGCGTCTTGATCTACAATTCGGTCACGAAGCGACACCGCCGCGTGAGTGGATGTCGAGCGATGTATATCAGTTGGCTTGTTATCACTCAGCTGTACAAAACTCCAGGGAGGAAGAACTGGCGATGGTGGTGGTAGAAACGAATTCGAGAAAGCGCAAGCCCTGAGAGCACACGTTGCGTGTGAAAGGCTCGCCTTAAGCCTGCGAGCATCACGTTGCTGCTGCGCCAGCTAATCTAGTGTGTTGAGCTGCGCATTTTCTTGGAGAGCCACGATCGGAGTGATGCGGGGAAGGCAAGTGATGACCCTCATTGCCTCGCGATTAACAGCCTCAAGGCGATCCCATTGTGCCCTCGTCAAATGCTGGAATTGGGCTCGATAAATAAGGCGTGGTTGCACTACCGCCTTCACCAATTGTCGTGCAACATATGAGCTGGCGCCGCCCATATTAGGAGCAATGCGCCTAATCAGACCCAACGTTCGAATTGCCTGCTTTTTAGCGCTGGAGAGCCAAGCAGTTCCGGTTCCCGACTCGTGTACCATCAGACCCAGAATTTTTATAGTTGAACATTGTTGAAGAGGGGTTGCGTTGGGAATCGCGGCAGCAGCCGCGAGCCCATTGACCTCCGCGCATCTCTCGCTTCGACGCTAACGAAACGCCTAAAGCACAGCGCATGCAAAGTTACCGGCACTACGCGCACTCTGCTAACATCGCAGATCGCTTTGAAGATGAGGTTCGCGCGGGCGCGCACTTTGGCCACGTCGCAGGTCCCTTTCAGGACACACGAGCGCCGACAACGCGTCCCTACGGCGTCCGGGATTCGCGGGGCCAAAGCCGCAGTTGACGCCGCGATCTTTCTGCACTCTTTAAGGAGGTGCGTGCGAGGAGGACATGGAGGCACGCAGGAGGCGCTCATTTGAGGCATCGCCAGTCGTTTGTGTGCAGGCACGAGTAAGAGCGGGTGCGAGAGAGAAAACCTAAGGGCTTTTGCTCCTCGAATACATGACTCTGCCTAGGCACTAAGCAGGAGGTTTCTTAGCGCCTATTATATGCGTTTGTCCCCTAGGCATGCCGGCATTGCGGAGTGCGGTCTAGTTTGCTTACGCTCCGACGCTGGCTGCCCGCGCGGTGACGCAGTGGGCATGGACGACCCATTTGGTGAATGCTGTATCTAAAGGGGCAAGGTTCTGACTGGTGTTGTATAAGACGCGGGTCGCTCTTTCGTCGCGAAGATAGATTAGAATTTTTACAAGCACTGTTCCAGGAGGGCACATGTAACCGGCAAACGGCGGCCTCAGGAGAACACCTGAGGTTATAATAAAGCAGTCGGCTCAGCATCTCCAGCGCACCCAAGGAGTAGCGGGGGATCAAAGCTGGAAGCAGGGCGGCCCGTGGGTTGGGGCCGCGGAGGCGTGCCGAAGCGTGTCAGGGAATGTTCGCATAAAAAATTGGCTGTCCGCGATAGCGGGCGGCCGATCTTATACACTCCTGGCACGCACAGGCCTAGGCGAGCGCCAACCCACGGACCAGTTCGCCTTCTAGCTATGGTGCCCCCGTAGCCGCTTTGATGTCCGAGAGGCACCACCAATAATGCGAAATAATGACACGTTGTAACAATTACTAACAACACACGATTGAATAATCAGAATTACATCCAGCCGCCAACATGCGGTGCTAAGCTCTGCAGTAGCATGCCCCGCGACTTCCGCAACGCCAGTCAGGACTTTGCATGTGAAGGTACGTCGGTCAGACTTTCCCGTGCCTGCGGCGCTGGTGCTGAGTCACTGATCGCCACCGCCCGCCTTTCAGCCACTTGCGTTCAACCGCGATTGCTAAGGCGCTCTGCTTTCTAGATATTCAAACTATGAGGCCCAGGCTCTACTACGCTCGCTACAGCTCCCACAGAAACATCTGTGATATTATTTGCAAGGTGCATATCCGTAATGCGAGAGAAAGCTATGATCCGCTAACACAGACTTATCACGAGCGCATCAGCTGCGAGACAGTCTGTCCGACACAGCATTCACCAAACCGGGCGTCAGTGCCTGCTCTTCACCAATTTCGGGCGCCGGCAGGCATCGTCGGAGCGTTAACTAACTCGACCCCACTGCGCAATGACGGATTCCCTAGGTGCAAAAGCCTACAACACGCGCTAAGAAACCTCCTCAGTAGTAACTAAGCAGAGTGCTATATTTAAGAGCAAAAGCACCCAGATTTTCTCTCTCGCGCCCGCTCTTACTCGCGCCTGCGCGCAAACGACAGGCGTTCCCTCAAATGAACGTCTCGCCGTGGCACGGTGGTAGCCGACGGAGAAGAACGCACCTGCTCCCTCGCCCCATCCCCCTGCCTCGCACGTGGTAGGAGAGGGCACGCAGCCAGGCCGCGTTCCTCGCTCGCGCACGCGAGATTCAACCGCGTTCGCTAGCTGACTCTCACACGCTTTCACTCATACGGAACTTAACGGCGAAGCCGACGGCGGCGGCGACGCCGACGGCAGAAATGCGCCAGGAGTGTCTACGTAATGGCTACCGCAACAATTAGTGAATACAGATTGTACGTCTTTCTTATCTCCCTTCTTTCGCAGTGAAGTTAAAGCCGAATAGCTATTCTGTAGCTTGATCTGGAATTTCTCTATTTTCCCTCTTACCGCTAACTCATTAATCGGCTTCTTATGCACCAGTTTCTTCCGTTCCCTGCTCAAGTCTAGGCCAATTCGAGTTCTTACCCACCTATGCCCACTGCAGCGCACCTTGCCCAGTACGTCCACATCTTGTATGATGTCAGGGTTAGCGCAGAGTATGAAGCCTATTTCATTTCTAGTCTGGCCGTTCGGGCTCCTCCACGTCCGCTTTCGCCTATGCCGCTTGCGGAAGAAGCTATTCATTATCCGCACATAATTCCGTTCTCCACATTCTACTAATAACTCTCCCCTAGTATTTCTAGAACCAATGCCATATTGCCCCAATGACTTGTCTCCAGCCTGCTTCTTGCCTACCCTGGCATTGAAGTCACTCATCAGTATAATGCATTTTGTTTTGACTTTACGCGTCGACGATTCGACGTCTTAATAGAAGATTTCGACTTCCTGGTCATCATGACTGGATGTAGGCGCGTAGACCTGTACAACCTTCAATTTCTACCTCTTATTAGGTTTCACAAGACCTGCCACCCGCTCGGTAATGCTATAGATTTGCGGTATGTTCCAGCTATATCCTTATTAATCAGGAAGCCGACTCCTAGTTCTCGTCTCTTCGCTAAGCCCCGGTAACACAGGACGTGCCCACTTTTTAGCACTGTATATGCTTCTTTTGCCCTCCTAACTTCACTGAGCCCTATTATATCCCATTTACTGCCCTCTAAAGGCCGCCATTGGAATCTGAACCTGGCAACGTTTAACGTAGAACGTTATCTAGAGAGGCGAGTGCAGCAGTGTTATTGCAGGAATTCGTGGGTAGTAAATGGGATATAATAGTGCTCAGTGAAGTTAGGAGGCCGAAAGAAGCATATACATTGCTAAAAAGCGGGCACGTCCTGTGCTAACAGGGCTTAGCGGAGAGGAGAACTACGAGTCGGATTCCTGATTTATTAGGATATAGCTGGTAACATACAGGAATTCTATAGCATTAACGAGAGGGTGGTAGGTCTTGTTGTGAAACTTAATAAGAGGTACAAATTGAAGGTCGTACAGGTCTACGCCCCTACATCCAGTCATGATGACCAGGAAGTCGAAAGCTTCTATGAAGACGTGGAATCGGCGATGGGTAAAGTCAAAACAACATACACTATACTGATGGGCGACTTCAATGCCAACGTAGGCAAGAAGCAAGCTGGAGACAAGTCAGTGGGGGAATATGGCATATTCTCTAGGAATATCAGGGGAGAGTTATTAGTAGAGTTTGCGGAACAGAATAATATTCGGATAATGAATACCTTTTTCCGCAAGCGGGATAAACGAAAGTGGACGACGAGGAGCCCGAATGGCGAGACTAGAAATGAAATAGACTTCATACTATGCGCTAACCCTGGCATCATACAAGAGGTGCGCTGCAGTGACCATAGGATGGTTAGAACTCGAGTTAGCCTAGACTTGAGGAGGAAGCGGAAGAAACTCGTACATAAGAAGCCAATCAGTGAGTTAGCGGTAAGAGGGAAACAAGAGGAATTCCGGATCAAGCTACAGCACAGGTATTAGGCTTTAACACAGAAAGAAGACCTTAGTGTAGAAATATTGAACGACAATATTACGGGCATCATTAAAGAGTGTGCAATAGAAGTCGGTGGTAACTCCGTTAGACAGGATACCAGTAAGCTATCGCAGGAGACGGAAGTTCTGATCAAGAAACGCCAATGCATGAAAGCCCCTAACCCTACAGCTAGAATAGAACTGGCAGAATTTTCCAAGTTAATCAACAAGCGTAAGAGAACTGACATAAGGAAGTATAATATGGATAGACTTGAACATGATCTCAAGAACGGATGAAGCCTAAAAGCAGTGAAGAAGAAACTAGGACTAGGCAAGAATCAGCTGCATGCGCTAAGAGGCAAAGCCGGCAATATCATTACTAATATGGATGAGATAGTTCGTGCGGCGGATAAATTCTGTGGAGATTTATGCAGTACAAGTAGCGCCCACGACGATTATGGAAGAGAGAATAGTCCAGAGGAACTTGAAATCCCAAGTTACGTCGGAAGAAGTAAAGAAAGCCTTGGGAGGTATGGAAAGGGGGAAGGCAGCTGGGGAGGATGACGTAACAACAGACTTGTTGAAGGAAGGTGGACATATTGTTCTAGTAAAACTGGCCACCCTGTATACGCAATGCTTCATGACTTCGAGCGTACCGGAATCTTGGATGAACGCTAACATGATCCTAATCCATAAGAAAGGGGACGCCAAAGACTTGAAAAATTATAGACCGATCAGCTTAATGTCCGTTACCTAAAAAGTATTTACTAAAATATTCGCAAACAGAATCAGGAACACCTTAGGAACCAAAGGACCAGGCAGGATTCCGTAAAGGCTACTCAACAATAGACCATATTCACAATATCAATCAGGTGATAGAGAAATGTGCGGAATATAACCAACCCTTATATATAGCTTTCATTGATTACAAAAAAGCGTTTTATTCAGTCGAAATCTCAGCATTCATGGAGGCATTCCGGAATCAGGGTGTAGACTAGCCATATGTAAATCTACTGAAAGATATCTATAGCGGCTCCACAGTCACCGTAATCCTCCTTAAACAAAGCAACAAAATCCCAATAAAGAAAGGCGTCAGGCAGGGAGATACGATCTCTCGAATGCTATTCAGAGCGTGTTTACAGGAGGTATTCAGAGACCTGGAGTTGGAAGAATTGGGGATAAGAGTTAATGGAGAATATCTTACTAACTTGCCATTCGCTGATAAAATTACCTTGCTTAGTAACTCAGGGGACCAATTGCAATGCATGCTCACTGACCTGGAGAGGCAAAGCATAAGGGTGGGTCTAAAAATTAATTTGCAGATAACTAAAGCAGTGTTTAACAGTCTCGGAAGAGAACAGCAGTTTACGATAGGTAGCGAGGCACTGGAAGTGGTAAGAGAATACGTCTACTTAGGGCAGGTATTGACCGCGGATGCGGATCATGAGACTGAAATAATCCGAAGAATAAGAATGGGCTGGGGTGCGTTTGGCAGGCATTCTCTAATCATGAACAGCAGGTTGCCACTATCTCTCAAGAGAAAAGTATATAACAGCTGTGTGTTACCAGTACTCACGTATGGGGCAGAAACCTGGAGGCTTACGAAAAGGGTTTTGCTTAAATTGAGGACGACTCAACGAGCTATGGAAAGAAGAATGATGGGTGTAACGTTAAGGGATAAGAAAAGAGCAGATTGGGTGAGGGAACAAACGCGAGTTAATGACATCTTAGTTGGAATCAGGAAAAAGAGATGGGCATGGGCAGGACATGTAATGAGGAGGGAAGATAACCGATGGTCATTAAGAGTTACGGACTGGATTCCAAGGGAAGGGAAGCGCAGCAGGGGGCGGCAGAAAGTTCGGTGGGTGGATGAGACTAAGAAGTTTGCAGGGACAACATGGCCACAAATAATACATGAACGGGTTAGTTGGAGAAGCATGGGAGAGGCCTTTGCCCTGCAGTGGGCGTAACCAGGATGATGATGTTGATGATGATTTTGATGATGATGGTGATGAATTCTTCCAATAGCACTGCTAGACTCGCCTCACTAGATAACGTTCTAGCGTTAAACGTTACCAGGTTCAAAGTCCAATGGCGGCCTGCCCGGAGGACCTCCTATATGGTGGTAGGTGGTGGTAACAACTTTATTGACACTCTGCTCAGTGATGACCTGGCAGGCCCGAGTCCTAGAATGGCCCCTCACGAGGAGCGACCCTTTCGGCCCAGGCAACGAGGGCTTTTTGTACTTTTTCTTCCGGCGTTCTGAACAGCTCTTCCCACGTCTGTTGTGAGGGAGCTGGCAGGAGCGACCTGGGAGGGGGTAAGCCCTCGCACCCCCAAAGAATGTGATTTGGGTAGCCAATGTTTGATTTGTGCAATTTTGACATATTGGGTTCCATTGCCCGTTGGTAATTATGGCTAGCCAATGTGGGTTGGAGAACGATTTAGTTTGGATTCGACGCAGGATCGAGGCTTGCGCTCGCGTGAGGCTTGCGTTTGGAGGCGGGTAAATTCGCCTTTTTTGCTTGTAATAGTTTGTTATTTCCTGGTATGTCGTCGGTGCCTCATCCATGGGATCCGAGTCTGAGGGGCTCATCTCCCGGTTGATTAGACCTCGGGCTACCCAGTGCGCCTCCTCATTCCCTTGATTCCCGGAATGGGCAGGGACCCATACGAGTTCAACAGTGTTTTCATTATTAAAGTCCCGTAGGACTCGCGCTGCACAGACGCCTATGCTGCCTCTCGAAAAGTTGACTATTGCCCTTTTGGAGTCGCTTATGATAGTTTGCACGGAGGGATTCATGATGGCCAAAGCAATGGCAGTCTCTTCCGCTTCCACGGTGGACGCTGTTTTTATGGTCGCGGCGTTGAGGATACTTCCCTCTCCGGTCACGACGCTCACTACGTAAGTTTGGTGATTTTGCTTTGCTGCATCGACATAAGCGGTGTGCTGGTTGTTTTGGTACCTTTCCTGAAGGGCCTTGGCTCTGGCAGACCGCCTCTTGTCGTGTCTCCCAGAGAGCATGTTCTTGGGTAATGGTTTTATAACCAAACGGCTTTTGACCGCGCCGAGTAATGTTGTTCTTCCTGCTGAATTCATAACGGGATTCAGCCCGAGTTTACTTAGAATAACTCTGCCAGTTGCGGTGCGGGAGAGTCGTTCACGTTGGGCTGTTTTATGGGCCTCCACGAGTTCGTCTAGGGTATTGTATATACCTAGCTCAAGTAATCGTTCAGTGTTCGCATACCTCGGGAGACCAAGGGCAGCTTTATGAGCTGTGCGAATGACGCTGTTAACCTTTTCCTTGTCAGAAAGGCGTAGGTGGTAGTAAGGGAAGGAATACACGACGCGACTGATCAGGAAAGCCTGCGTCAAATGGCAGATATCAGCCTCCTTCATACCGCGGTGTCGTGTGGCTACTCGTCTGATTAGGCCACATATTTGGCGGGCTGTCGTCCGTAATCGGACAATCGCCTCAGAATTATGGGTGTTATGTTGAATTAACATGCCCAGGACTCTTATAGTCAGTACGGGCGGAACTGGGCCGTCTTCCATACTGACTCGTATAGGGAAGGTGGCGTCCCTTTCGGTGGCGTGTTTGGTTGATTTATCACGGATGACGAGAAGCTCCGATTTTGTCGGCGAGCACGCTAGACCATTCTGTCGCACAAAATTTTGTACGGTATCCGCGGCCGCTTGTAATGCTTCCGTGATTTCTCCATCGGAACCGCTATTGGTCCAGATGGTGATATCATCGGCATAGATGGAGTGTTTGATATGCGGGATCCTTTCCAGTAATGGAGGCAGGTTTCGCATGGTCACATTGAAAAGGAAGGGGGAGAGGACCGCACCCTGAGGGGTGCCCCTTGTACCTAATTGAAATTGTCCGCTTTTAATGTCCCCAAAATGTATTTCTGCAGTGCGATCCTTGAGAAAGCTTGTAATATAGCTATAAGTGCGCTTCCCGACATTCATTTGGGCTAGATTTGTGAGTATTGAAGCATGTGACACATTGTCGAACGCTTTACTCACGTCCAGCCCTAGAATTGTACGGGTGGCTCTTATAGGGCCCGGATGTAGGATATCGTGCTGTATTTGGCACATAATGTCTTGAGTGGACAGATTTGATCTGAAGCCTATCAACGTATGGGGCAGCAGCCCATTGCTTTCAGTGTACTCGTTTAGCCTGTTAAGAATGACGTGTTCCATAACCTTCCCCAGGCAAGAGGTTAAGGAGATAGGGCGGAGATTCTCTAGCTCCAGCTTCTTGCCTGGTTTGGGTATGAAAATTACGTTTGCATGTTTCCAGCTGGTGGGTATAGTTCCCTCTTTCCAGTGGATGTTGAAAAGATTGGTGATTTCAGTAACCGACTGATCGTCTAGGTTCCGTAGCATTTTATTGGTGATGCGGTCCTCGCCAGCCGCCGCTGTTGTTTTGATGTTGTTTAGGATAGCACGTACTTCAGATTCCATAATGTCGCTGTCTAGTTCCCTGTTTTCCTTTCCGGTATAAGCTACGGGTAGAGGAATATCGGTGCTTGTATTAAAGTAGCGGTTTTTTAGAGCTTCAAAAAGGGCATCATTATCTCCCGGGAAAGAGTGTATGATCCTCTGAAGGTTCTTTTGTGATGCTGTTTTAGTCTGACTGGGGTCAAGTAGGTGTTTAAGCAGGAACCAGGTGTTTTTGCACCCTAGCTGGCCATTAAGGCGGTCGCATAGCTGGTGCCAGTGTTCCTGACTGAGCTTTCGTGAGTATTTCTCGATATCCCGTTCCAGTTGCGCTATGCGTCTGCGTAGGCCACGGTTGTGTTTCTGCGCGAGCCAGCGCTTCTGCAAACTCCGCTGCGCAGACCATAGATGGACCAATTTAGCATCTGGAGCCGGGCCGTCCTCCTCCTGGTCTACCTCCGTGGTCGAGTTAGCTGCGTCTTTGAGAAGACTGGATATCCATTCATCAAGGTTTGTAATGGTTGCGGGTTCGCGTCTATTGCGAACATACCGGAAAGCGTCCCATCTAGTGTGCTTAATTTTCACCTTATTTCGCTTGTAGCCTCTGGAGGGTACCATAATGGAAAGAATGTAATGGTCGCTACCAACGTTTAGTTCGGTATTCTCCCAGATGGCATTGTCTATGTTCCTGGTGAAAGTCAAATCAGGCGAGGTGTTTTGACTCACGCTATTGCCTATGCGGGTTGGTCTTTCAGGGTCAACAAGAAGAGTAAAACCAAGGTCTTGAGCGGTCTCCCAGAGTTTAGTGCCCTTCTTTTGACATTTTTGGTAGCCCCAGGCCGAATGGTGCGCGTTAAAATCTCCCAGCAGCACGAGTTGTGCATGCTTTGCAGCTTTATATGCTTTGCCTATTAGTGTAGCTACTGCTAGGCTTTTATCCCTAGGGGGGCTATAAACATTCAGAATGTAGAGCGTTTGGTCCGATCGTCGTGTTGGCAGGATTTCAACGAAGGTGTATGACACCGCCGTGAATTCAAGGTTTAATTGGTTGGCGGTCAGATTTCTGTTCACCATGATCGCCGTGGCCGGAGAGATATCTGGAGCGGTAATTTCGTTGTAAGCCGCAAAACCTGATAATTTTGCCGCTATCCCAGTTTCCTGAAGGGCAACTATGTCAGGTTTGGTTTGGTGATTTTGAAGCGTGTATTCCAGAGACCTGCGTTTACGGCGGAAGCCCCTGCAATTCCACTGCCAGATTACGATTGGTGCTTTGGCCATCACGTTTGTTTTTGCGGTTCCATGCACGGTGAAACCGTGCTAGGTGTTTTTGTGAGCACTCCGGAAGCGCGTTGAGTCACAGAATCGCGTAGCATGTTTGGTTCTGGCGTTGGTGCAGGCGGAGTTACCACCTGAGGCTGAAGGTAAGGTTGCGGTTGGGATTGGGGTTGTGCCGTGGTTAATCCAATGTGGGACATAACTGCAGTCATGGCGGAGCTAAGAGCGGCAAGACTTTCTACCAGCTGTTTGTTTTGGGCGGCTTGCTGAGCAACCATACTCTCGATCACGCGTTCCAGTTTTGAAATTCGGGGGTCCGGCGCGGCGACACTCTCGACGGGTACTGCGGCGGGGCCTTCCGCCTTCCGTTTAGTGCGGCGCGCACCATCTACCTCCATGTCGTTTTCTGCATCCGCTCCACGCTTAACAAAAGCCACGATCTCGCTCGCGTTTTTTGTGCTGGGGGCATTACAAGGAGTATGTCCATTTTCTAATTGTCGAATTTTGTTATTAGCTGCAGCTAATTGTTGTTGGAGTAATTTCATTTGCTCCGCCAGCTCCCTTACCTGCGGGTTTTGGGGCAGCTTCTTCCGGGGCTTCGGCTGAGGCTTGGCTGTTCCCCAGGCGACTTGTGTGCTCTTGGAGCTCGAGCGGTCTCCAGGTGGCCGGGACGTCGACCGGTGCCTCACGCTATCGCTCCGGCCGCGAAGAGGTGGAAAGGACTCGTTTCGGCTCTGGCCGCTCACCTGACCCCGCTCCTGTGGTCTGGACGTTCTCGCCGACGCCTTCTTGCCGTTTTCGTCTCCTCCACATGGCGACGGCGTGGTTGTAGCATTGGCTGGCTTGGCGGGCTGCTTTTTTCGGATAAACCGATATTTGCAACTCCTGCTACCGGTCGGGTGGCCTCCACCGCATACTACGCAAGAGGGAGAGCAGGTTGGCTTTTCTCCGTTGGGTGGCGAAGGGTGTTCTTCGCCGCAGCGCCGGCATCTAGGTTCTGTCGGTCGGGGTTGAGGGCACACGTCTGCTCGGTGCCCCAGCTTCCAACAGTTGAAGCAGGCCTCCGGCCGTTCTCGGAACGGGAAGACTTCAAACGTGAAAGCCAGGTAACGTACGAATTTCGGGAGCTTGACTCCGGCGAAGGTGATCACGAAGTGGCGAGTCGTGCCCATTCTCCGCGCGTTCACAATTGTCAGGTCAGGATTTCTGTTGCGAAGCTCGGCGTAGATCGTTTGGTCCGTTTCATAGCTGTATGCCCTGTACACCACCCCTCGCACCGAGTTGTCGGGCGCCGGAATGTACGTTGTCACAGGCGTATCAAGCTTATGCTGAGCGTGCTGCAGCTTTGTGATGTTGTAGTAGGCCTCGGCACGCTGCCGGTCCGGGGTACTGACCGTGATCGTGTTGTTGGTGGGGTGGATCCTCACCTGGTCAATAGGGAGGGCTTGGCGAACGTCGAGGTTGGCGGCGGCGCATATCGCGTCCGCGAGTACAGCTGGCCCAACCTCGGTCAGGTTGACGGCACCTTTCGGTCGAAAGACCACCTTGTAATCGTCCACTGGTAAGCGTGGCATGGGTCGACGGCGCACGATCGGAGGCGGTCGGGCCCGTCGTCGCGGTATCGGTGTTGGCTCACCCTTCGGCGAGGCTTCTCCGTTGTCGGGCCTCGATGCGGCTCCGGTCCGGCGTCGATATCTCTGCTGCATGTCCAGGGCCGTCTTCCACGTCCCGTCAGACAGCTCGGCTGGGTCAATATAAAATACAACAACCTCAAGATGGGTGCAGGTTCACAAATTAAGCGGTGAAATTCCCGGCATTCTTTCAACACGTTTCCAGCAGTGGTCGGCAGATGGAAGCACCGGGAAAATCAAAAAAGACGGATTGTTTCGCACTGCCCGCGGACGACACTCCTGTCTTTTGAAATAAAAGAGAAGGGTGCGCCTGACCTATTCAAACTAGGAAACTTTAACCAAATGTCCGATAAAAATAACAGAAGGTGTTTTTGCCGAAAGCGTCTCAAGTTGGAAACATAAAGCGGCGGTCGTCCACAGAAACAAGCTGAGTCAGTGCATGTTCGTAATAGGTATCACAGTGCTCTCGCCTTCTCCGGATTCCTGCCCGCTACTTCCATCATGACTTGAATGAGAAGTTGCGGCAGATGGCACCGGCTCGTGCTTCGAGACTTTTACAAGAGGAACGTGTGAGTTCATATTTATTGGAAACTTCCGTTCCTCTCGTTCAAAAGTGTGGCGCGTACGCCATTTTCTTTTATTTATTTATTACCCCATGGCGGCATTCAATTAAAATAATAAACAACCGCAAGCAATTGCGGGAATTTCTATGCTTTTGAGAAGCATAGAGAGTTCTGCGGATGCTTTTTGTCTTCACCCGCAAGCAGCCGTCTTTGTCTAATGGCGATATTTAAAAATTTTCATCGCCAGATTGAATTAGCAGAGCTGAAAGTCCGAAGAAATTCCCTTATCCGAGTAGTGGTTGATTTCTTCGGTGGTAATGAATACCATTGTCCGAAGGAAATCCATCTCGAGTTTTGACGGAATACCTTGCTAATATGACGAGAATTGTGATAATTCGCATTTATCCCCAAATTAACTTTTATGAGCCTACTACCATAGTAGCGGATCATCAAGCATAAATATACTGCCATGCTGCTTCCTTTGGCCAAATGTATTGCCACACTCTCGTGTTGAAGCCTTGAATGAAGCAGCTGGTTTATTCGAGCGACCTGATGGCATGGATTTGTGCTGAAATGTCGTGCAATGAATAGATGTAACGTACGTGCGTTCATGGTGCATAATGCGAAAACACCCGTCTGCTTAGATTTAGGTGCACGTTAAAGAACCCCAGGTGGTCAAAATTTCCGGAGTCCTCCACTACGGCGTGCCTCATAATCAGAAAGTGGTTTTGGCACGTAAAACCCCAAATATTATTGTTATCATGGTGCATAAAGGCAGGATTGCCAGAATAACGAGATGGACAATAACAAACGCCGCGACCTTTTTGGCAATCCGTTCGGTCGCCAAGTCAATGCCAGAAAGCCCTTGCCACACGTGTACAGACGTCGACCGAGTTCTACGTGTCGTACATCCTCGACGTCTCGGCCTTTTGCGCCAAGGCTGACTCGAGCATATCTGAGGACCATAAGGTTAATCACGTCCTCAAAGGCATTGCTGACGATGCCGTCAATTTATTGGTGTTTACAAACGTTACCAGCATCAATACGATCCTCAAGGAGTGCCGCCGTCTCGAGCATGCTAAAAGCCGCCGGGTATCCCAGCACATAACGCGACTTTCCAACACAGCTGCTACGTCATCCTGTGACGACCTCTTCCACCAGCCGTCACGATGTGGCAACTTGACCCGCAACATTCGTCGTGAGGTCGAAGCAGTACAACCGGTGGCCCCTTCATTCTCGTCACCTGATCATTCTCCGGTGACAATCTCCTTGAACCAGGCCGTCGTCCGTCAAGAGTTGTCCAATGTCGGCGTACAATCCATTCGTTCCGTACGCTCGGAACCTCTTTCTCCGTGCACGTCCCCACCCCGCTCTTCTTACTCCTCTTATCGACAGCGCAACCCCTCCGAATGGCGAACCGTGGACGACAAGCCGATCTGTTTTTACTGCCGACACATGGGACATATCGCTCGCCACTGCCGCAGCCACGGGACTTCTCCGACGCGCTATTCTCCTGATTACCACCTTCGTCCCTCTAGCGCGTCTTTTCCTTCGCTCCTTCTATGCCCGCCCCATCATCTGACACTGCAACAACTTTGACGCCATCCCGCTACTCCCGCTCACCTTCTCCCACCCGTCGATTATCTCGTTCGCCCTCGTCACGCCGTGCTCCTTCTCCGACCTGCTCGCCGCAACGCCGACCGGCAAACTAGATAGAGCAGCTTCTTGAGGTGAAGATGCAATGACGACATTGGCGCAAAATCCTCGCTTCACCTTACCAACGAAAAAGAATCTTTTGGACGTTCTCGTCGACAATGTTCCTGTGTGCGCGTTGATTGACACCGGGGTGCATGTGTCCATTAGGAGCGCTGCTGTTCGCCCTCGGCTCTAGAAAGTTCTGACGCCTGCTCCGAACGGAGTTGTACAAGTCGCCGACGGAGAGACTGTCCCTATTGTTGGCATGTGCTCTGCCCGACTCACCATTGCTGAGAGACACACCGTCGTTCTCTTCACCTTCACCGAGTATTGCCCTCACGAACTCATTCTCGCTCTGGATTTCCTTGTTAATTATTCTGGCCTCATTGACTGTTCGGCCGTCTAACTTCGCCTTGACTTGCCTCTTTTTGCCGACCCTGTGGGCCCGCCTCCAAGCCATTTGAGCTGCATGGATTTTATTCGCCTACCGCCTCATTCTGTGATACACGTCGACTTGTTGTCCTCACCAGCTGTACCTGGGGGCAATGCGTGGTTGCACCTATTCCGACCGTTATACTTACACATGGTGTTATCGTGCCGCACACTGTGCTGACGATTACTGGCTACCGCACCTGCCTTTCCCTCGTCAATTTCGCGCTAACCACGCAAGTTCCGCCTCAGGGAACTCATTCGCTGTAATTAGCGCTTTGCAGGATTATGAGGTCGAGCCAATCACAGTGGAACATCATTACAGCTCAGCCCATAGCGTTACGTCATCGCACGGTACAGACGTCGACATTAAAAGACCCGGTTTCCTCTGACCTTACACTTGCTCGAGCTAAAGCCTGTTGCCGCGTTCTTGAAGGCTATCGGGAAATTTTTGACCTTGACAATCAACCGTTAGATCAAACGTACATCCGTGAGCAAAAGTATACGAACCACGGGAGCGCGTGCCAAACTGCATCGGCGCGCTGTCTACAGACGCGGTGCCTGCTGTCGAGAGGGCCGCTAGAGCAGCGGTGCGCATGCGCGTCCCATCATATCTGCTGGCCTGACATGTAGCTTTGGCTGACGTGGTTATGGTGCTCTAGACTAAACGTCCACTGAGCGTCGTTTTCTCTGCTCCCATGCATTTGGGCCGTCGTTTTACGTAGCGGCTGCGGCTGGGCTGGCACGCGCGTCCGCCGCGCTTTGCTTTCATTCTTTCTTTGGGGGGGGGGGGGGTTATCGCGACCCGCACTGCCTTCTCTGACGCCTTTAGATGACTCGCGCAAAATGGCTTTCTGCGGCGTTGTATTATCTCGAACTGTTCCAATGTTTGCTGCCGCAGGTAGAAGCAAGGTTTTGCAATCGGTGTCCGCCGTCGCGTTAAGAAGTACAACTGAGACGCAGGCGCTACTATCCTCCGCAACCAGCAGGAGCCTGAAAGGAAAAATTAGCAGCACCGTGCGGCCTTCATTTCGTGAAACCCTTCAACAAGGCTTGAACAAGAAATGCACGTTAGGGTGTCACTACAGGCAGCTGCGGCAACGCTGACACATGCGCCAGAATATAAAATCAGGTGCAGCTGTGCGGTGCACGCTGCCATGAAGTTCCAATTACAGTTGCCCCCTGACGAATTCGGTCGGGTTGACCGACCTTAATGACTGGTCGGGGTCTCCTTATGGCACCGCGTTACGAGTGGATACCACGGCACCTCCGAGGCGTCATCGCCGCCTACCGAAAATTGACTGCGTAGTGAAGTCATGCATACAGTTGTCAAAATTATATTATCCGAAAATAACAGCAGCACGTTGGCTCGTCGCAAGTGCCCTCAAGAACGGAATCTGTCGGCGGTCACCACGACCAGTAACGCGGCGTGACTTATTCGTAAGAGGGCAACTCTAATTGAAACTTCATGGCAGCATGCACCGCACAGCTGCACCTGATTTTATATTCTCGCGCATGTGTCAGCGTTGCTGCAGCTACCTGTAGAGACACCCTAGCATGCATTTTGCATTTCTTGTTCAAGCCTTGTTGAAGGGTTTGAAGAAATAAAGGCAGCTGCCGCTAGTTTCTCCTTTTACCATCCTGCTGCGTGCGGAGCATAGTAGCGTCTGCGACTCAGTTGCACTTCTTAACGGGACGGCAGACGGCGATTGCAAAACCTTGCTTATACCTGCGGCAGCAAACATTTTAACAGTTCGAGATAATACAATGCCGCAGAAAGCCATTTTGCGCCGGTCATCTAAAGGCGTCAGGGAAGGAAGTGTGGCGTGCGATAACCCGCCCAAAGAAAGAATGAAAGCGAAGCGCGGCGGACGCGCGTGCCAGCCCAGCCGCAGCCACTGCGTGAAACGACGGCCCAGATGCGTGCGAGGAGAGAAAACGACGCCCAGTGGACGTTTAGTCTACGAGCACCATAACCACGTCAGGCAAAGCTACATGTCAGGCCAGCAGATATGATGGGACGCGCATGCGCATCGCTACTCTAGCAGCCCTCTCGACAGCAGGCGCCGCGTCGGTAGACGGCGCGTCGATTGAGTTTGGCATTCGTTCCCGTGGTCCGTATACTTTTGGTCACGGGTGTACGTTGTGACCCATCGCATAAATACTGGCGCTGCAAACCCTATTCACCGACGTCCATATGGTGTTTCTGTTATTCTGTTTCTGTTAGCCGTTATCCAAAAGAAAGTAGAGAAGATGCTTTAAAAGGACATTATCGAGCCTTCCTGTAGTTCCATGGGATTCTCCCGTCGTACTTGTCAAAAAACGCATGGAACGTGGCACTTTTGTGTTGATTATCGCCACCTGAACAAAATCACAAGAAAGGACGTGTACACTTTGCACTGCTAAAACATATACAGCATATACAGTGCTAAAAAGCGGGCACGTCCTGTGCCACCGGGTCTTAGCGGAGAGACGAGAACTAGGAGTCGGATTCCTGATTAATAAGGATATAGCTGGTAACATACAGGATTTCTATAGCATTAACGCGAGGGAGGCAGGTCTTGCTGTGAAAATAAGAGGTACAAATGGAAGGTCGTACAGGCCTACGCCCCTACAACTAGTCATGATGACCAGGAAGTCGCAAGCTTCTATGAAGACTTGTAATCTCTGATGGGTAAAGTCAAAACAAAATATACTATACTGATGGGCGACTTCAATGGCAGAGTAGGCAAGAAGCAGGCTGGAGACAAGTCAGTGGGGGAATATGGCATAGGTTTTAAGAATAGCATGGGAGAGTTATTAGTAGAGTTCGCAGAACAGAATAATGTGCGAATAATGAACACCTACTTCCGCAAGCGGGATAACCGAAAGTGGACGTAAAGGAGCCCAAATGGCGAGACTACAAATGAAATAAACTTCATACTCTGCGCTAACCCTGGCATCATACAAGATGTGGACGTGCTAGGCATGGTGTGCTGGAGTGACTATAGGATGGTAAGAAATCGAATTAGCCTAGACTTGACGAGGGAACAGCAGAAACTGGTGCATAAGAAGCCGATCTATGAATTAGCGGTAAGAGGAGAAATAGAGGAATTTCAGATCAAGCTACAGAATAGGTATTCGGCTTTAACTAAGGAAGAGGACCTTAGTGTAAAAGCAATAAACGACAATCTTATGGGCATCATTAAGGACTGTGCAATAGAAGTCGGTGGTAACTCTGTTTGACAGGATGCCAGTAGGCTATCACAGGAGACGAAAGGTCTGATCAAGAAACGCCAATGTATGAAAGCCTCTAACCATACGGCTAGAACAGAACTGGCAGAACTTTCTAATTTAATCAACAAGCGTAAGACAGCTGATATAAGGAAGTATAATATGGATAGACTTGAACATGCTCTCAGGAAGGGAGGAAACCTAAAAGCAGTAAAGAAACTAGGAGGAGGCAAGAATCACATGTATGCGTTAAAGGACAAAGCCGGCACTATCATTACTAATATGGGTGAGATAGTTCAAGTGGCTGAGGATTTCTATCGAGATTTATACAGTACCAGTGGCACCCACAAAGATAATGAAAAGAGAATAGTCTAGAGGAATTTGAAATCCCACAAGCAACGCCGCAAGAAATAAAGAACGCCTTGGGAGCTATGCAAAGACGAAAGGCAGCTGGGGAGGATCAGGTCACAGCAGATTTGTTGAAGGATGATGGGCTGATTGTTCTAGAGAAACTGGCCTCCCTGGACATGCAATGCCTCATGAATTCGAGCGTACCGGAATCTTGGAAGAACGCTAACTTAATCCTAATCCATAAGAAAGGGGACGCCAAAGCGTTGAAAAATTATAGGCCGATCAGCTTACTGTCCGTTGCCTACAAAGTATTTACTAAGTTAATTGCAAATAGAACCAGGGACACCTTAGACTTCCGTCAACCAAAGCACCAGGCAGTGACAGTGACAAGAACTTTATTAGAGTGTCCTGAGGAACTCGATTGGGGGGACCGAAGGCTCCCCGATCAAGTTGGTGGCTCCGCCCACGACGGGACAGGGAGGTGGTGACTCTCCGCGACGTCGCGGGCCCTCTGGACGGCCTGTAGTTGGTTTGTGAAATCCGAGCTCTTCAGCAAGGCGTCCCACTTGGACTTGTTATGAAAGTCGGAGCCCGCGTTGTACGGGCATGTTGTCGAAGGAGCAGCACGTGTGACCGCATTTGGAGCACGATTGCGGGAAGTTCGGGTCTATCCAACTAAGCGCTCTCGGGGTGAGGTAGGATCTCGTCTGTAAAAGCCTGAAAGTAACAGCCTGAGCCCTGTTCAGTTTCGGGCTGGGGGGAGGGAATTTTCTCCTGCTGTGTCTGTAATGTGATGTAATTTCATGAAAGGTCGTAAGATCTTTGAAGGGGCAATCCTGCGGGAGAGCCGGACCGTTAGCTCGGGCGCAGTTCGTGAATTCACGCGCCAGGCAGTTGGCCCGCTCCTTAGAGTTGCAACCCGCTTGGTTAGTTACATTGTTCATGTGCGCCGGGAACCACGCTAATGTATGACCTCCAATGTCTTCTCGCGTAGTAATACGAAAGGATCTGTTGACGATGTCGGCTGCGTGTTTACAAACTAGAGCTGACGAGAAAGCCCTGACCGCCGTGCGCGAGTCGGAGAAAGTGGTCGCCGGGCCTTTTGCGGCTTGAAGAGCCAAGGCTATCGCGGTTTCCTCCGCCTCGTTCGCGTGTTTAGCGTGAATTGATGCGGCGCTGATGAATGTTCCGCGCGCGTCAACGACCGTGATTGCAAACCTGTCTTCGCTGCCATATTTGGCGGCGTTGACGAAGCACCAGGCAGGATTCCGTAAAGGCTAGTCAACAATAGACCATATTCACACTATCAATCAGGTGATAGAGAAATGTGCAGAAAATAACCAACCCTTATATATAGCTTTCATTGATTACGAGAAAGCGTTTGATTCAGTCGAAACCTCAGCAGTCATGGAGGCTTTACGGAATCAGGGTGTAGACGAGCCATATCTAAAAAATACTGAAAGATATCTATAGCCGCTCCACAGCCACCACAGTCCTCCATAAAGAAGGCAACAAAATCCCAATAAGAAAGACGTCAGGCAGGGAGATACGATCTCTCCAATGCTATCCATAGCGTGTTTACCGGAGGTATTCAGAGACCTGGACTGGGAAGAATTTGGGATAAGAGTTATTGGAGAATACCTTACTAACTTGCGATTCGCTGATGATATTGCCTTGCTTAGTAATTCAGGGGACCAACTGCAATGCATGCTCACTGACCTGGAGAGGCAAAGCGGAAGGTTTGGTCTAAAAATTAATCTGCAGAAAACTAAAGCAGTCTTTAACAGTCTCGGAAGAGAACAGCAGTTTACGATAGGTAGCGAGTCACTAGAAGTGGTAAGGGAATACATCTGCTTAGGACAGGTAGTGACCGCGGATCCGGATCATGAGACTGAAATAATCAGAACAATAAGAATGAGCTGGGGCGCATTTGGCAGGCATCTTTCGGTTATGACCAGCATCTGGCTGTTATCTCTCAAAAGAAAAGTGTATAACAGCTGTGTCTTACCAATACTCATGTACGGGGCAGAAGCCTGGAGACTTACGAAAAGGGTTCTACTTAAATTGGCGACGACGGAACGAGCTATGAAAAGAAGAATGATAGGTGTGACGTTAAGGGATAACAAAAAAGCAGATTGGGTGTGGGAACAAACGTAAGTTAATGACATCTGGTTGAAATTAAGAAAAAAAATGGGCGTGGGCAGGACATGCAATGAGGAGGGAAGATAACCGATGGTCATTAAGGGTTATGAACTGGATTCCAAGGGAAGCTAAGCGTAGCAGGGGCGGCAGAAAGTTACGCGGGCGGATGAGATTAAGAAATTTGCAGGGACAACATGGCCACAATTAGTACATGACCGGGGTAGTTGGAGAAGTATAGGAGAGGCCTTTGCCCTGCAGTGGGCGTAACCAGGCTGATGATGATGATGATGATGATGATGATGATGATGAGTTCAAGTGGCTGAGCAAGTTGGGAACCAATCGCTGTGGCCGCCCCAGGTGCTCTACATGCAAACCATATTCAATCTACTACTACAGTAAAAAGTACAGCGTCAAATTACGCGCACAAGGTAACTTCGGCTTTCACCTGCATATCAAGCAACGTAGTCCACTGTCTAGAATGCGCCGCTTGTAGCAAACAATACATAGGTGAGATGGACAACAAATTCATACAAGACTCAACGGTCGCCGCGCGGACACAAAACCCAATTTAACCCAATATATTTGACAAAGCAAGGCTCTATATACTACAAACAAATTTCCGTTCCCCTCGCGAAAGGAAGTATGCGGAATCCTAACTCATACACAAGTATAATTGCCTACACCCAACGGGAATTATTTGGCGCGCGGCAACATAGAATCTTTAAAAGCGGTAACTTAAATCTGAAATTCTCATATCATCAACCAAGACACAAAACACATTATGCCACCGGCTAACCTTAATTCTTAATCTCACCTACTCTTCCATACCGAAAAATTTTTGCCTGCCTAATACCTAATTTATATACACTTTCAGGTTTTTACGTCTATATCAACTGTACGACCCCCTTCTCCCATGTACACTTGCCCCCGCCCTCTTCTGCGCACGTCACCTTGCTGTTTGTTATTCCGGTTTCGGTCCCCCCCTTCTCTTTTTCCTTCTTTATTTATATATATTTTTGAAACCTCCACACAAACACATTTCGAAGTCAATATGCCTTTTTCGGTGCCTCAACCCAGAGTATCGCCATTTCTGGATGCCGCCGTAACGACACCTACGTTGAGCGACTGGGGCAATGCCCCTTGAAAGACCACGCCGCTGTCTTTCACTCACCCCGTACATTGCACCGCAGACTCCTCGTCACCATCTTAACTATTTCAAAATTACTCGACGTATTGCTGCTATGCTACTCAAGTCACTCTTTCAACTTATGTTTTTCTTTTATTTTATTTAACTTTTTTTGTCTTTTCTGTTATTCGCGCACTGACCGCCTGACCGGGCTCTAAGGCCACAACAACATGCCATAACTGAGGTGCCATAACTGAGGACACGCCCTGAATGCTTCCTAACCTCTCGCACCCCCAATACGCTCCCAGGCCCCCACATTTCTTAAAACTTTGTTTTTCTCGTTCTTGTTCTTTCTCTCTCTCTTTTTTTCTGTCTTGGTGTCACCTTGGCTTCACTCCCGCCTTTTTTCCTTTCTTTTCTCCTCCTTTCTTTCTATTTTTTTCTCCTCGCGCCCCCACTCTTCCGCTCTTGTCCCCCCGTCCTGGTAACGAAGCTCAGAGACGGCGGACGACATCGCTCGTTTCCTCTGAAGTCTCTCTCTTTAAAACCAGCCGCCAGCGACAACACCCGCACGTGACATCACTGCACTAACCCTTTAAGACTACCATGGCGAGGATGACGATGCCGCATTTGACGAAGATAGATCCTCCTATCGAAACGTTGGCCAGCCTTTCTGAGGCACCTTATCCCTGTATACAAACTTTATACCACAGAGGACTTCCACAGAAATTTATACAATACTAGTGGCACCCACGACGATAATGAAAGAGAGAATAATGTAGAGAAATTTGACATCCCATAAGTAACGCCGGAAGAAGTAAAGAAAGCCTTGGGAGTTATGCAAAGGGGGAAGGCAGCTGAGGGGATCAGGTAACAGCAGATTTGTTGAAGGATGGTGGGCACATTGTTCTAGAAAAACTGGCCACCCTGTATACGCAATGCCTCATGACCTGGAGCGTACCGGAATCTTGGAATAACACTAACACAATCCTAATCCATAAGAAAGGACACGCCAAACACTTGAAAAATTATAGACTGATCAGCTTACTGTCCGTGGCCTACAAAGTATTTACTAAGGTAATCGCAAATAAAATCAGGAACACCTTAGACTTCTGTCAACCGAAGGACCAGGCAGGATTTCGTAAAGGCTACTCAACAATAGACCATAATCACACTACCAATCAATCAATCAAACTATCAATCTAGACTATCAATCTAGACAATTAATCTAGACTATCCATCTAGACTGCCTGTAAGGTGCCACCTATATTTATTCTATCGACTTATGGTCCGACTACTCGCAGATATCCGTCAACGGCATGCACCGAGAGAAGACTGCGTTTGTTACCCCTGACGGTCTTTGTCAGTTCCAGGGGATGCCTTTCGGTCTCTGTAACGCGGCCGGCACCTTCGAAGTAATGATGGACTATTTGCTGCAGGGGTTCAAGTGGCCCCCCTGTTTGTGCTATCTGGACGACGTCATCATTTATTCGCCCATATTGGACACGCACCTAGAGCGTCTTACAGCGATTCTTGACGTGTTCCGCCACGCCTGTCTCCAGTTGAACTCGTCAAATTGTAACTTCACCGGCCACCAAATAACTGTCCTCGGACACCCCGTGGATGCCAGAGGCGTGCGACCTGACCCGGACAAAATTTGCGCCGTTACGAACTTTCCTGTTCCGAAGTCTACCAAGGACGTTCGTAGTTTCGGAGGGCTGTGCTCTTTTTTTCTACGCTTTGTGAAAGATTTTGCGACCGTCGCACGTCCCCTTACCGACCTCTTCAAAAAGACACTTCATTTTTTTGGAATCCTGAGCATGCCGCTTCTTTTTGCAGCTCATTACTCCCCTTACCGGGCCTCCAATTCTTGCCCACTTTGACCCGTCTGCCTCAACGGAAGTTGAGGCAGACGGGTCAAAGTGGTCACGGCATAGGAGCAGTGTTAGCACAACGCCAGCATGGACGTGATCGCGTTATAGCCTATGCCTGCCGACTTCTATCACCCGCCAAGCGTAATTATTCAATGGAGAGAGCGAGTACCTCGCTATTGTGTGGTCTGTTGCGAAGTTTCGTCCATACTTGTACGGATGCCCATTCTGTGTCATCACTGATCACCCCGCTCTCTGTTGGCTATCCTCGCTCAAGGACCAGATGGGCCGACTCGCTCACCTGGTGTTACGCCTGCAAAAATATACATTCTCCGCGGTATATAAGGAAGGCTTGCACCAAGTTGCCGATTGTTTGTCCCGCTACACCGTCCACGAACCCGCTGATGCGGACGCCATCGCTTGCGTTTTCTCCGTGTCCCAGTTGCTTCAAATCGGCAACGAGCAACACCGCGATCCTTCATTATGAGCACTCATCGACCATCTGGAGTTAACGCCTGGTGACGCCTCTCTCCAGATGTTTCTCATCAAAGAGGGTACATTATACCGCCGCAATTTCGATCCACACGGCCCTGACTTTTTGCTCGTGATTCCGTCACACCTGCGTTCGACTGTCCTCCACCAACTTCACGACGCTCCCTTGGCTGGACACTTGGGCGTCTCGCGCTCATTCGACCGTATACGCCATCTATTCTTTTGGCCAAGTCTCGCCCACTCCGTGTGGTGTTCGTTGTCACTTCTTAGCCCTGTCAGCGCCACTTCCACACTTCCACACTTCCAGCTGGATGTGTCCAGCCGATCGAAATCCGACCCGAACTCTTTTTCCGTGTTCTTCTAGACCTTCTCTGACCATTTCCTCTCTCGTGCTCCGGAAATAAAGGGGTAGCCGTCGTTACTGATTATGCTACGCGGTACGCAATCACCACAGCTCTCCGGATAAGTTGTGCTACTGATGTTGCTGACTTCCTTTTCTATGACATCATTTTAGTGCACGGTGCTCCGCACCAATTACTCACTGACCATGGCCCTAAACATTCTCTCGACAGTCGTCGAGGACATCCTCCACTCCTGCTAGACAAAGTACAAGTTCATCATGTCCTACCACACACAGACCAACGGCCTCACCGACATGCTTCCGAAGTACGTTGCGACCGACCACCACGACTGGGATTTTCTCTTACCATATGTGACGTTCGCGAATAATTCACCGCGTCACGACACCGCCGGCCATTCACCATTCTGTATCCTATATGGCCGAGAACCCGCAGCCCTTGGACAGTTTGCTGCCCTCGCCCGCACGTTCAGCTACTGAATGCGCCCGCGACGCCATCGAACACGCCATCTATGCGCGCCAGCTCGCCCACACCCGTCTCGAGGCCTCACAGGAGCATCATGGACGCCTCTATGGTTGCCACCATCACGACGTGCACTTTTCTCCGGGTTCTCTGGTGCTTCTCTGGTCACCCTCGATGTGTGGGAGTTTCCAAAAAGCTGCTGTCACGCTACACTGGCCCATACCGTGTGGTGCGACAAGTGACCTATTTCGCGTATGTAATCATCCCCGCCGATCTCTCAGCGTCATCGTCAGCTGCAAGTTACACCGTTCACGTGGCGAGGCTAAAGCCATACCACTCACCTTTCACCGCGGATGTGTAGATTAAGCACCGGGATGGTGCTTCTACTGCCGGCTGTGTTGATACGGAACAGCCGCCACAATGTGGCTTCACTGAGGAGGAGGAAGACCACATGTGTGCACGTTTGATATAGAGTCGCCATTTTGGTCTTCGTTAGCTCCTCTGTAAATAAATTGTTAATAGCATTGGGCATCAGCTACATGTGACAACATATTATACGTCATTCGTGTGATCTAGTAAGCCCACATATTCTTCCTTTTCTTATTTTGAGGCATCAATATTATTTCTACTTCCTTATTTTCATACACTGTGTTTATACCATCGCTATTTGCCTGACCGTCAATGGAGCCACTTAGGGATAGATTGGCTCGCCCACGCCACATTACGTAACCTTCAAGGATAATATGGCTACTTGCGCTGTTTTCCCAAAAAAATTTTATGAACATAGCAAACATTTAGGATCTAATGAAACAGACCTGATTACCTTTCTTATCAGCGCATGCCTTTTAATCTACTGTCAGCATCAGCGAAGGAACGTAAGTGCGCCATTCGCATTGGCCACATATATGCAGTGCGCGTAGAGCTTGCTAATGCGGCTATCATGGCCTGGCACCCTTTCGGTCTTTTCCATCCGGGCTTAGGAACACTGAGACAGTCCGGTTGTTACAGCACCTCCTAGAGGGTTCGACGATCTTACAGCCTTCCCCACTCGCAGGCTACATGAATGATCGCGACAGGCTGAATGCGCGCTTATCTGTCGGGAGGCTATGGTGATCTTAGCTACCCGATGAAAAAAGAATATTTCTGCGCAGATAAACCATATGGGATCGTCTGAAATGACAAGAAAATCTGCAGGGAGCTGACCAATAACACTGTCGCAAAAAATGAGGTCCCCAACAAAGAAGTTCCAACCGGCTGGGATATGAGAAATTAACCTATAACACAATAATGGAGGAGCTCCTCAGCGAAGGCATGGAAACGGGCAGAGCAAATGACAAGCGTTCAGCTGAGGAGCAATACGCAGTTCATATATGAGCCCAACCTTGCCCCACGTTACATCATCGATGGCTGCAGAACTACGGAAAATTCGAAACTGGAAGATGTCTTTTCGCCAGACCTAAGCGTTCACGAATTTAACAAAAAATTCACTGAGGTGAATCTCAGCGGCAGAAAAGGCGATACCCCAGTCATCGGGTATTGTGCGCAAAAAGCTAAACCCCTGGTGGAGGAAGCAGTGTACCAACGCTAAAAAAGAACAAAATAAGGCCTGGGGAATCCTACGGAGGCACCTTACCTATTGCAACCTCTTAAACTTCAAACATGCCAAAGCCAAAGCACTATTCATTAGAAGACAGGCTGAAAAATCATCATGGCAAAAATGTATATCTTCAATTAATAGTACGGTCACATCGAAACGAATGTGGTACCACGTGAGGAAATTTAGAGGACAGTACTCATCTTACATAATACCGTTACGAACAAGTACAGGCACACAAACAACAATACAAGAACAGGCAGATATACTTGGAGAACATTTCCGCGATGTATCCAGTTCAGGGAATTATACAAAGGAATTTTTACAATACAAGCAGTCGGCTGAAAAACATAAGCTGCCCACTGCTGGCGCATCGAATGCACCGTACAATTCCCCCCTCACACAACAAGAAATAAACAGAGTTCTTTCTGCAGGGAAAAACACAGCGCCAGGTCACGACCGTATTCACTACGCCATGCTGGCTCATCTATCGCAAGCATCTGTAGACACTCTCCTTAAATTTTTTAACTTAATCTGGGAATCTGGCATAATGCTGGAAGAGTGGAGAAAGGCAATAGTAGTTCCATTTCTAAAAGCCGGTAAATCCTCAACATGCGCAAGCAGCTACAGACCTATTGCTTTAACAAGCTGTTTGGCAAAATCATATGAAAGCATTATCAATATGAGACTCATTTATTTTAGAATCAAGAAACCTTATTGACCCCCACCAGTGCGGATATAAAAGGGGTTGTTCAATCACTGACCACCTTGTCCGTCTAGAACATGAAATTCGGCATGCATTATTACACAAACCACACTGTCTTGTAGTTTTCTTCGATTTAGAAAAAGCCTATGATACCACATGGAGATATGGAATTTTAAGAGACCTGGCTCACCTCGGCATCCGTGGTAAAATGCTGAACTGCCTAGCTGATTGTATTTCTAATATAACATTTCAGGTACGTCTGGGCTCACTACTATCTCATACATTTAAACACGAAAATGGTGTTCCACAAGGCTGTGTTCTCAGCACGACACTCTTTATAGTAAAAATGAATTCGGTTAATAAGATTTTACCGTCATCTCTTATCCACTCTGTTTACGTAGACGATCTCCAAGTGGCTTGCCGTGCCTCAAATTTGCTAACCTTTGAAAGGCAGCTTCAACACACAATAAATAAACTTACACAATGGGCTAACAAAAATGGTTTCCGTTTCTCCACACAGAAAACAGTTACTGTTTTGTTCTCTCAGAAACGAGGGCTACACAGCGATCCCGCCCTGAAATTGAATGACGTCATACTGCCGGTGAAACAAGACCATAAGTTTTTAGGAGTAACCTTTGACACCAAACTTAACTTGCTAACTCACATAAAAGCACTAAAGATTAAAACAAATAAAGCTCTAAATATCCTTAAAGTTTTCTCTCATAAGCACTGGGGTTCCGACCGAACGTGCCTTTTATGTGTTTACCGGTCTCGTGTGCGTAGCCTTTTAGACTACGGCTCCGTGGTTTACGGCTCAGCCAGACAGTCCTACATCCAACGACTTGATCCTGTACATAACCTAGGACTGCGACTGACAAGTGGTGCCTACAGAACTTCACCTATTCAAAGTTAATACGTCGAGTGTAATGAACCCTCCTTGCAGCAGCGCAGAGCATTACTCACTTTTTCCTAGGTGCTCAGAATTCAGTCATCACCGCAGCACATACGCTACAATATCCTCACACAATCCAACTCACACTTACACTACACAAATAAACCGAACATAATTAGGCCACTTGTCCAGCGGTATGAGCAATACTGTCGGGATTATGACATTCCCCACGAAGTCCTCCAGGTTGCCAAGAAACCACAACGGTTGGCCCCGTGGTACGATTTCACACAGTTGTTCGACTGGACATTAACACATTTAAGGAAAAGAGACACTCCACGCGAACACATTTACAAGAATTCCATGCTATTCAGGACAAATATCAAAATCACATGGAATTCTACACTGATGACTCCAAAACAAAGAACACGTGGGTGTAGGGCTCTTAACAGAAAATTGGGAAAGAAGTATTCATCTACCAAAACATGCCTCTGTTTTCACTGCTGAAGCTTATGGTGAATGGGTCGTAGTTAAAAAGATTATCACTGGCAAGCACAAAAACACAGTCATATACATTGATTCCTTATGTACACTAAAGGCTCTAAATCTGAAATCTGTGTGAGCCCTTGTTAGGGGTTAAACTAAACATGGTCGCGCTTAACAAATACGGGAGATCAATCCGCTTCTGCTGGGTACTAAGTCATGTTGGGATACCGGGTAACGAAGCAGCCGATAGATATGCATCGATGGCAGCGTACAAAGAGATAACAAACACAACACTTCTATACAAAGATAGTATCCGTGCGATTAGAAAAGCATTAAAGGCAAAGTGGCAACGCGAATGGGACCGTTGTGCCGACAACAAGCTACATCTCACTAAACCCATATTTGTCGAGTGGAGGTCATGTTATCATCAGGAGCAGTTCATCGAAGTAGTTTTATGCCGACTACGCATTGGGCACACACACCTCGCACACAATTGTATACTTACTAAAGAAGGCACACCAGCATGCGAGAAATGTCAAGAACCACTAACAGTTATGCATATATAACTGACATGTACGCATATGGAAACACAGAGACGAGCACTTTTGCACAAATTATATCAACTACACATACCTTTACACCCTGCTCTAATTTTAGGTGATGATCCGCTAGTCCCATCATGTGACGTCCGCAAATTTCTAGATGACACTGGCTTTTTACACAATATATAAATTACTAACACAACCTTTTCCATCATAAACTAGACTTTAACACTCCTCGTGAGTGGCGCAGCATAGCCTCAGCCGCTTCTGAGCCATTAAAGCCGATTCAACAAACTCACCTTCCACCAAGGTTGCAACAAGCGGAAGTAAGACTTCAGTGCCGCCTATGGCTCGGCGTGGCATTCACGAATTCCTTTTCCTTCCATATTGGAATGGCCAACAGCCCTGCTTGCGACACCTGCGGCGGTGAGGAGACGATAGCGCACCTCCTGTGTGACTGTCCACGTTACAATGTGCAAAGAAACGTGCTCGCGACCCCGCTCGAAAACTTGGACAATTGCCCATTCACAGAGGAGAAACTTCTAGGACACTGGTCTAGAAGGATTTCGGCAGTCAAGGCCTCAAGGGCTTTGTAGAAGTTGTTAAGGGCCTGTGAATTGTGCAACCGCCTTTGACTATTGTTGCGGGTAACATCACGTTACTGTGTGAATTTTCTTGTTTTTTCTCTCTCTCCTTTCTCCTGTTATTCCCTTTAACCCTTCCCCCAGCACAGGGTAGCCAGCCGGTATTTACACTGGCTAACCTTCCTGCCTTTCCTTCCCTTTTGTCTCTCTCTCTTGCCTCGAGCCTGTACATTGTAGTTGCTCACAAAGCAACCATGCTGCCTCACAGTTTCCCGTTTCCAACGGGCTCCAGTGGAGTCAACTTGACCAGCGTTTAATCCTTCTCGAATAATACAACTCAAGAAAAAGAATGAATAGACTATTCTTTTCTTTCGTAAGTCGTCCTTCGCCATTATTTGGTTTTCGTTTTAACAAGGCACTGCATCAGCTTATGGCGAAACTCAGGACAGATTGTCAACGACAATATTACCGGTCGAGTGCGTCTGACTGAACTGATCTCTGAATACACTGAGACTGGAAAGCTTTTCAATATCAAACGTCGCCAAGTGGCAAGTACGTCCTGCGGAAACCAGCACAGCGGCGGATGTTTCATCAAAGGAAAAAAAAATGCCACTGCAGGGACTGTAGCGCCAAACTGCTTAAAATCATTGAAACACCCACGAGACTTTCTCCGAAAGAAACATGAAAGTTGAAGGAAAATTCGCCCTGGTCTCGAGATCGTAACCGCGACCAATGTCTTTCCGCGTTGGTCGCTCTGTAGCAGTAGTCTTGCAGATTGCAAGGGGAGGCTGAAATAATGGGCAACCTGAAGCTTCAAGACACTGAATGCAACAACTGAATTCCACGAAAGCGCTAAAATTGATGAAAGTTTCAGAAGAGACAACGAAACTGCAAATAAAACTATTTGATTTCCTCTTTAGCTTCGCGTTACAGAAAAGGCGGCTGTCAATTTTCGTATTTCTCTAAATATTGCCGAACCCGTTGAAAGTCCGTGGGATAGGTGTCATGGGGAAAAGTACAGGCGTCTAGCACATCAGTCTAGCACGTCGCGAGTTTCCAGTACAAAGTTTAAGCAAGTAAAGCTTTATAGAAAACAAGAGACGAAAGCTCTTTTAGAAAGAATTTTCGGTAAGTTTCGAGCATTTACGCGAATAAACATAATTTTAAGGACAACATTAGGCAGAGAGAGCAGCCGAGCGAGAGAGATGCAAATGAGAAAAGACAGGGAAGTTAACCAGAGTTAAAACCTGCGCTTTGCTACCCTGCACTTGGGGGAGGAAAAAGGGAAGAAGGAAAGAAGAGGGGTGACAAAATAAAAGCGTGAAAAGAAAGTAAAAAGGGACGGAATAGGATCAGTATAGTCTTTCTAATAGGCCACTGCCACGTATAAAGGTCAACAAAGCCTTGACCGACTGTCGATGCCACGACACTTCATGTCGGCATTCGAAATAGCCTTCCAAATTGCAAATAGTAATAGCAGCAGGGATCTGGAGTGTTTCAGTCCATATTACTAGAACCTTTCCGTAGTGGTAGATATAGGTGACCACCACCGGTTTTAGAAGAACAATGAAATACACTGTAAATTGCATGCCCACATGGCAAGAAACGAAATCGTGGTCGCTATCGGCTGGTTGGCTTTATTGCAAAGTGGTAGACGGTCAGCCCAGAGCGTCTCAAGGGGTGGACGGTTGAGTAGCGGTTTCTTTTATGTAATCAACCGTCGGGTATCGTCTCACCAGGAACCAGTAATCCTCGACCAGGCCATCCAGTTGCAGATGGGAATACTCGCGAGTATGGCAGACGACGTGGCGTTTGGCGATGCAGGACATTTGCATGAAGGCATCCATGTCTCGAAAGCTCCCGACAGCATCTCGAATCATCGCGGCTGCCTCGACCGCATTGACCGACGACAGCCGGGCAACCGGCTCCGTGAATGCGCTGTGACGCTGGACATGTTCGAGCGTTTCGGACGAGCACGTGCAGCAAGGCTTCCAGAGTTTGTGATATCAATGTCGGAATATATGTGTGACATCAAGTTTGCTATTTTGAAGCTTTTTGCCTTTTTAACCTGTAACGGCTCGGCCTTTACAAGCATGTCACTCGTGTACCCGATGTACATTTTTCGGCACCCTCAGCATCAGCGTCACCGCTTGACGAGGCCGAGAGAGTGCGCGATTGAAAAAAAAAACACGAACGTAAACCAGCAAAGCTGATTGTGAATATCGAGCGATAGAATCCCGTTATACCTACAGAGATGCAGTGGTAATGACGCTTAATAGTTAACATTATTGGCTAAGGTCGTGAATCGTATTGTTGCTTTGACGTTGTAGTGCTTCCAACTTTTCGCGCATGGCAAATTATGGTAACTGCTTTCCAGGGCACCTATCGGGCATTGGTGTATCCGGATCGGTCCATAGAGTCGCAGCCTATTCCCCAGCGGTTGCTTAGTGGCTGTGGTACTGGGCTGCTGGGCCCATGTCTCGTGATCGAATCCCGGCCACAGTGGCGTGCATTTCGATTGGGAAGAAGTACGGAAACACTCGTGTGCTTGCATTTAGGTATCACTAAAGAACCTGTCGAGGTTCAAATAATTCCGCAGTACCCTACTACGGCGAGCCTCAGAACCAAATCGTTGCCTTGGCACGTAAAACCCAATAATTTATTTTATTAAGCCTCAACCGGTTAACGCACGGTTGGCGAAATGAATCCGGGTTACTCAGATTACTGAGTCGACGTAAAGTCGCAAAAAACCAAGCAAAAAGAAAGAAACACTTAGTCTGCCTATTATGCCTTCAGACTCACATAAGCCAACCTTGTCTCAGTGCCGAATGCACCTCTGATTTTCGATTGCACTTCAGTGGCCAGAGCGTCCATTGACGCGGCACGAAATGAAGTGTCTTTACATCAAACGGAAGTAGTCCTTAACCAATATTGAGCTCGGGCGTAATTCCAATTCCGCCTAGTCAAATGCTTGCAAAACGGAGAAATGCTTTACTGATATAAACCAAAGGCCCATTTTGCCTAAATTTGTGCGTTGGTGACAAAGATAAATTCCAGTGACTGTTGGTGCAGCTGCAATATTTAGAGTCCGATTTCTTTCATTTGCGGGAAAGTGGTAAGCTTGAAAGAAAATAGAAGCACGAAGACTACAATTTCCTGACTCTCTACCAGAAGAAGTAACGCAGTTCTGTAAATTTCACCCCTTACAACATCCAAAACAGAAAAAAATTTCCAAGAATATATATCTCTGGTAATTGTATAACAGTATGACCGTATTGTATAATAGTATTGTATAAAAGTGTATAACAGCTGTGTCTTACCAATACTCACCTGCGGGGCAGAAACCGGAAGGCTGACGAAAAGGGTTCTACATAAATTGAGGACAACACAACGAGCTATGGAAGGACTGGTGGGTGTAACGTTAAGGGATAAGGAAAGAGTAGAAAGGGTGAGGGAACAAATGCGACCTAATGACTTCGTAGTTGAAATCAAGAAAAAGAAATGGGGGCATGGGCAGGACATATAATGAGGAGGGAAGATAACCGATGGTCATTAAGGGTTACGGAATGAATTCCAAGAGAAGGGACGCGTAGCAGGAGCGGCAGAAAGTTAGGTGGCTGGATGACATTAAGAAGTATGCAGGGGCAACACAGCCACAATTAGTACATGACCGGGGTAGTTGGAGAAGTATGGGAGAGGCCTTTGCCCGGCAGTGGGCGCAGCCAGGCTGATGATGATGATGATGATGATGATGATGATGCTGCTGATGATGATGATGATGAATTTGTTACTCTTTTTAAGGATATTGTAAAATTGCTACTCACGTTTATTGGTGCAAATAACATGCATGTAAAATACACCAGTTTCGCTCCATTTAGAAGCAGTACAGACTGCAAGTTACGGAATTGGGACCTTATTTTTCACTGCTGAGTTGCAGAGTTGTAAACTTCATACTTTCGTTTGCTGAAAATTTGCAAATCTCAACGATGTATAATAAAAAATTGACGCCCTAATTCGAAAATTCGCTAGCAACAGTGACTGGATTTTAACTTTTTTCTTTTTCGTGAAACAATTCTTATGAAGTAAATGCAGTGGTAGGCGAGGAAAGTTTTCTCCTTCGCCATCTATTTAAATTGGAGCCAACGTGCTAAAGCTTTCTCTTTAGCAGATAAAAACCAAGGTAGTTCGAATTGTATTCAAACTTGCAATTGTCTAAATAAATGTTTGGAAAAAGCAATGCGTGAGCGCTTCCCTAATACACATGCTTCCCCCGGTAGGTCTACAGAAACAATGTGGGGAAGGCTAACCTGGTTGCTCAATAGCAAAATGTCTGCGGTAACAATATGATCCTTTTTGACAGGTGGCAGGGAAATGAAGAGAAAGAGAAGAACAGTGCTTTCAACACGCACTTCTCTATTAAAGCCTGTAAAACCACATCTAAGAGTCTAAACACATCCAAACCACATCCATATAGATAAGTCGTCGCTGTTTCTATACAAGTTCTGCGCATGAAAGTAAAGTAAATAGTGTTATTTACAATAGAAAGAAAAGCAACGAGTGAAATATTTATGGCCTCCAATTAAAACCTGTAAATATTTTAACTGATCTGATAGCACCGTTCATTAGGCATAGTATGAAAGTTAGGTTTATCGAAACTATTTTGTTCCAAGATATGCAGAGCCGTGTATAACATTACGATGACAGAAAGTTCAGCTTGCTGGTAGGGATTTACATTAGCAAAAGCCAGGTGTTCCGACGCAGACACAAGTAACGGAAAGCGGACTTCACACTCACCCGCATAACCGGAAGATTGCGCAATAACGGAAAAGACGGTAGGCACAAAACTTATCTATGCATGCTCAGGAATGACCGCTCGCATGCGCGAGATTGACCCGCGTTCGACGATAAAATCACCGCCGCGAGCTTCGCGCTCGCGGCGGTGATTTTATCGCCCTTGAACTTTATACCGAAACTCACGGCGACGGCAGAAATACGTCTGGAATGTCTACAGAATTGATATCGTAATAAAAGAAACAAGGTTGAGAATATGACGTCAGGCAGTCAGCGTTCGCAAAGCGGCCTCGACTATAGATGTTAGCTTCATGCTTTCTGTAGCCAAATGCGCACACCTGACATTGAACCCTGGGGACAGTACGCAGTCGGTGACACCGCACATTGCTTGGTTCGTGGGATCAGTTTCAATAGCGCTCGCCGCTGTAGTACGCGCCGCGTTCTGCGGCTCGAGCCGCTCGCTTCCTGCTCGCCACATTTGAGACCTTTAGCTCTCCGCCTCTGTAACTGGAAGCATTGACGCCATTGCAACGACAACGTTTATGTCTGAGCACTTGCGCGGTCGGCCGCGCTCTGTCACTCTTGAGCGGCGCATTAGTCGGACGTGCAACCAAGCACCCTTGCGCTCTGTATCGCCCCCCCCTCCCTCAGAAAAAACGAGAAGTGTGGAAAGGAATGCTTCCATCACGAGCTGTGGCGCTTTTCGCCTGGTTTTTTGCTGTTTTTACTAGGCTTTAAGATCGTCACGTGACGCTTTCCCGCAAAGAGCTTTTTTTTTCCTCTTCAAGCATTCCGGCTCCTTTCTCGTGGCTGCCACAGATGGAGCCCAATTTTTGCGCACGCACCATGTGTGACACTGCTCTCATTGTTGGAATAAAGAAGAAAGTTGCGCTTGACGTAATCAAGTTCACAAACTTTAACTAAATACACGTTTGGAATAAAAGAGTACATGCTCTCGAAAGCGAGGCAAATGCCAAATCACATAAAGCTGTGGTCAAGCTAACAAACAAGCTGAGTCCAGGTGTGTTCATGAAAGTTATAACTGTACCCTCCCCTTGTGCGGCTTCGCACCGACTTATTTCGGGCTGTTTTGAATGCGAAGTTTTGTCAGACTCCACTGGTTCGTGCTTTGCCATATTTACGATAAAAACGCACGACAAAGAAAACATTGCGGCTACGGCACCTAAATAATAGGAATATCTCGAGGAAAAATAAATCGTTAATCGTTGTGTACTTCCCTTCCTCTATGTGCAAGGTGCAGCCTGTCATTTTCGTTTCTTCATTAATCAGGCCATTGCTACATTCGATTAAAAATTTCAAAACACAAACAAGCAGTTGCGGCAATTTTAAATGCTTTGGAAAGCTTAGACGGATAGCATAGGCTTTTCACGCACCTGACATTGCTTCATGACGAGACTTTAATTTCCTCACCATCACATCGACTTGCCAGAGCTGGAACTCGACAGCAATTCCCTTTTTCTTTTCGAGTAAAGCTTGATTTATTCCTTGGAAATCAATACCTTAGGGCAAAGTAACTCCATCTCAAGTTATCAAACAATACGGTGCAGATATGAACTTGAATGGGGATTATTCTGATATGTCCACCGATTAACCTACCATTGCATATAGGTCCATTGGTTCGTGACATCAAGTAGAAATTTCGAGCCATGCTGCTTCCTTTAGTCAAATTAATTTCATGACCACCTGCTTGAAGCCGTGAAAGTGCGGTGTTAGGGCGCTCTGATGACATGCGGTTATGTTGTGTAGCGAGGAAATGTAACACCCGTGTATTCATGGCAGGCAAAAACAAGCTTGCAAGAAGAATGAGCTGTACAATACAAACACCGTTGTTTTTGTCGTACTCACTCCATTTACGTCGCTGTTTGCACACCTCCCTTTACACACAATGAATCCCTGCAACATCGCTTTCTCATTTCAGGTATATTTATTTCTGCGTTTAATGTTCCATAATTGCCAACAAACTTTAGCGCCGAATAGCTATATGAAGAAGCAACACCAAAGAAATGTGCAGTAGGGTCAAGAATATATTTACTTTACCTTACACTGGCCGTCAAGTAACCTTACACGTTGTCTTCGAGGCATCGTTATTTTCCTACTTTTGCAATTTGCCGTCAGTGTTGCAGTACAGAACCCACTGTCTATGGAGCCAAGTTTAATAGTTAGGTTCACAGATGCCATTTATTACGAGCTTCAAGGCGACTATGGCTACAACCGCAATTTTAAATAAGTATTTTATTTATCTAATAAACTTATGAGATAGACTGCGTTAACAAGCTTTGTTATCAGCAAACTTTTTTTCATCTAATGTCTGCAGCACGGAAGAAACGCAAGAGCGCCCTTCGCATTAGCCACATTTATCCAATAAACGTAGCACTCGGTAATGAGGGGATCCGCGCGTGGCAGCCTTTGCGTTTTTGCCAGGCGGGGCTGTAAACACTGAGACAGCCCGGCTAGGGTCAACACCTGCTCGAGGGCTGGACGCACTTGCGGCCATCCCCAGTGGCAGACTACTGGCACGAAAGCGATGAGCTGCTTGAGCACTGGTTTGGCGGAAGCCTGAGGGGACCTTAGCTACCTTATGAGCAGATAACCAATCTGTGCACAGATACGCTATGGAATCGTCCTAAATGACATGAAAATCTTCAGGGATCTGGCCGATAACATCATGCAAAAAAATTTTATAGCTGAGGTCCCAGTCGAGAACGTTGAAATATGCAGGAATGTCCCTCCCAAGTACTGACCGAGCCCAATGCTGCTTAGCTTCGGGGATCGGACGAGAACCGGCGTATTCAGCGTGGTATGGCCGATGGCGATATGCAGGAATGTCAAAGATTAGAGTGTAGAAACAGTAATGTTGAATTCCAATGGCGGAGTCGGAGCAGCCGATGGACTCCGCGAGCGAGCACTCGACTCTGGCGCAGAGCAACGCCTCCAGATCCGCGAGTGGAACACAACCTGCGCCGCCGGAGCAAGGCGGAAGCGGAACTTCTATCGCCGAATTACCCAAGATACCTTGCGTGTTGTCATTTCCTTCCGCTATTTGCTCCCAGCACCGCCGCACCGGTCACTTGTCTCTTCAGCGCCGTTCGCCTGTTGTTTTTTTAAAAGTGCAGAATGGATATCTCGCCAAGCGTGCAGCAGCTTTTGCTTCCTCGCGAGTCGTGAACGGTGGCGCCTCCCAGCAGACAAACGTGGTAAAGGAAATACGTCACGCAGAGTTCCGGTCCACTCCGCCGATTTTTGCGGAGCATCTTTTTCTGCTCCACGGACCGACTCCCGCTCTGAATCCCCTCCGACTCTCTCATTGGAACACCTTACTCCTGCCCTCGCTCTGCCATTGGAACAAACTTGATCCGAAACGAGCAGAAAAACTTGCTCCGACTCCGCCATTGGAATTCAACATAAGTGAGGTAGTCCTCAGCGACGGGAGGGAAACCGGATGAGAACATTACGAATGTTGGACCGATGAGCTATACGCAGTTCATATATCAGCCCAACGTTGGCTAACAGCGCCAAGTCCTTATCGAAAAATTACGACGCTATAGGACAGGGAATGACTAGACTTGTTTTTTTCCTAAGTCGTCCTTCGCCCATTATGTAGCTCTCGTTGTAAGATAGCAACGCATCAGGTTATTGCGACAGTCAGAACACATTTTAAAAGCCAATTTTAACGTTTGGATGCGCGTGAATGAAACGAACTCACGAGAGACATATGAGTGAAGCGCACGAAGCTTTAGGTGAACCCTTTTTATATCACACGCCGTAAAATGGCAAACTTATCCTGCTGAAACCCGTAAATAGTTGGAAGTTTCATCAAAGAAAATAAATCGGCATTACCTCACTCTAGCGCGAAACTACAAAAAATGCTCGCGCAGCATTCCGAGAAAGAAAGCTTCAACGTTGGAGGAAAATTTGCCCTGGGGCATAGATCTAACACAGTATCGACGCCTTTAAGGTCGATCGCTCAGGAACCAGTGAACCAGCATATCAGGAAACCTGGAGCCTAGCAGATTGCAAGGGCAGGGCGAATTGACGGCCAACCCGAAGGTTCAAGTCGCCCAATACGGCAAGTTCAAGAAAACGGAACGAAGCTGCAAATCAAACATTCTGGTTTTCTATTTATTTCGTATTACAGTAAATTCGGAGGTCAATTTTTTCCCATTCTCCGAATATTGCAGCACCCGCTACAGGATCGTAATATGCGTGGCTTGTGGACAAGTATTGATCTCTGCTACTTGAGTCTAACCACGTCGTGGATTTGTGGTAAAAATATTAGGCAAATAAAAGTTTCTAGGCACTAGCGAATATTTATATTTAAAAACAGCTTTCGCTAAGTTTCATGCATACATGCGAAGAAATGTAACCGTAAGCGCAAATAATGGTGCATTATTAGCCTTATGAATCAGGAGTGTTTCAGTGTATATTACTTGAACCTTTCCGTAGTGGAGGTTATTGGTGACCAACCCCACTTGTGCAAAAGAAAAAAAAACACGCTAAGTTGCATGCACACATGGGAAGAAACGAAAGCACAGGCGGAAGCGGTTCATTGTCTTAATTGTAGAGTGGTCGATGGTCAGGCACAGCACGGTTTCATGAGCTGCTCGGCTGGGTAAGGGAATACTTGATGCATTCGAGCATCAGGTATTGCTTGACGAGGCACCAGCAAACCTGATTCAGGCTGTCCAGTTGCAGACGAGAATCCTCGCGAGAATAGCAGGCGACGGGGCACGTGACGACGTCGGCCATTCGCATGAAGGCGTCCATGTCTCGAAAGCTCCTGACAGCGTCTCGAATCATGGCAGCCACCTCGGCCGCACTGGCCGACGACAGCCGGGCAGCCTGATACGTGAGTGCGCTATGACGCTGGACACGTTCCAGTGCTTGAACCGAGGACCAGCAGCAAGGCTGCAAAATGTCGTAAAATCAATATGAACATATGTGCGAGACATCAGTTGTGCAATATTGAAGCGTTGGGCCTTCGTTGCACGTGTTGGTTCAGTCAATTTCTGCATGTGGCTCGTCCACTCGATGGACGTTTTTTCGGGGCCCTCACACGACCCCGTCATCAGCGTTGCCGAAACTAACATAAACCATCGAAGCTGATTATCGACATCAAGCGACAGAATTCCGTTTTATCTGCAGAGAGACAGAGCTAAGGAAGCATAATAGTTAGCATCATTCGTTAAGGCTGTGAATGGTGTGGTTGCTGTGACGTTGCAGTGATTGCATGATTTGGCGCATTGCGAATTACGTTAAAGGGACACTAAAGGTTATTATGAAGACAAGTGAAAGTGCTAAATCAATTCTCTAGAACGTCTAAGGCGTGAATATAATCGCGAACAGAGCTTTAATAACCGAGAAACTGAGGTAAGTGCATGACACGATTTGAGACCCCCCAGCGACATACCGGTGCTAGCCCGATGACGAAGGCACTCCTCATCATAATTTGTGTCACTAGTACGGAATTACTCGTACTAAAAAGATCGTTTCATTAGGTTGTTAGACGGAAGAAAATGCTACTTGTCTACTTCTGTTCGATTCTAAAAAAAAAGCATTTTGACGTTACCCTTCAGTAGTTGGGTGTTCAAAAGCTTTCGTTTTCGCTCGACTCAGCACGTTCGGCTCTGCGCCGCGCGCGCTTTGGAGTTTCGATTGTTTCGTTATTGCGTCATGCTGCGCTAGTCCTGCTGGCTCCCGAAACTTGCATTTGGAACAAGCAGCAAAAATGCCACGTCCATGTGATGTCGTGGATTGCGCGAACGGTCCGCGGAACTTGCCCAAGGGCAGTTGCAGTGGCGAATCCAACGTTACTTGTCACTGTGTGCCAACGAGTGAACCTCTCCGTTCCAAGTGGTTAAGTGCCGTACCTCTGCCACACTGCGTTCGCAAAGCACCGAAAAATCGCATATTGCGCTCGCTGCACTTTCGTCCAGAGGATTACGAGTTCAACGCCGACTTACTGAAGTCGTGTGGACTGCCTTTCAATGCAATCCTTTCCCATAGCGCTGTTCCGTCGGTCTTGCTTGCATTCTCCGAAGCGCAAGAACAACTGCAGGTCAAAGACGGGGCGGTGAGTGCGGCATTTGGTTTCCACGAAGGAAAAGCCACAAGTGTGCGAATATGTACAGTCATGACATACAGTTGCCGTCGCAGTAGTACGCAACGATGCCGGCAGAGCGACCCCACAGCAGCAGGTCATGTTCATCAGTGCTTACATCGCTGAAGTCGAGCCCAGCATCGCAAGCCAATGTGTCGTTGTCAGGGTCGTCCATTGCAACGAGCGTCAAAGTTGGCGTCATAAAATAAAGAACCAGCTTATCATGGCGCGCTTTCCCTTCCGCTAGCCACCATAGTTCCGCTTTCGCTTTGCTGTCGGCTCTGTCTTGGCTCTGTTTCTGGCCGCGCGTTTGCGTTTTGCGCAGAAAAGCCGTAGCGCCGTCTGCGGGCGCCGTTTTGCTTACCGACGGCGCAAGGTCACTATGACACCGTGATGTCACCACTTCTCGATCGGAGGGCGGGCGATTTGAACTGCGCTAGAGGCATGCAGACGCTTCAGAACGCATTTTCTCTTAAAATAAGCCTCTTCTTCGCATGAAACAAGCGTTTCGAGGTTTCTGGGATGGTATTTGAACAGTCCACGTGGACTTAATATTAACCTTTAGTGTCCCTTTCACTGATTTCCAGTGCATGTGTCGTGCGTTGGTGCATGAGGATCGGTTCACCAAGTCACGATCTATGGTTGCATTGTTTCCGAACAGAACCTAGTTTACTCAGCCAGATCACTCAGCTGAAGTAAAGTAGGGAGAAAGTAAGCAGAAAAAAGAGGTTCGCTTGCAAAATATGCCTTCAGACTCGCATAATCCAACCTTGGGGAGATGCTTGTCACTGGTCCGAATGCACCTCTGCTTTTCGATTTCACTTCTGTGTGGAGATCCTTCGTTCGCGGGGCATAAAACGAGATGTGTTTACATCAAAGCAAGCGGTCATTCACCAATATTCAGCTCGCGTATAACTGCGGTTACGCCGATTCTAAATACTTCTGAAACGCAGAAATCCTTTTCGGAAGAAACCGCTTGGCCGATTTTACCTAGTTTAGGCGCATTTCAGAGAGTATGTTACGTTCTAGCGACAGTCGAAGCAGATGCGTTACACAGAGCCTCTTTTTCTTTTATTTTCGGAAAATCGATAAGTATTAAATAAAATAGAAACACAAAGTTTGCAAATCCATAACTCTGTACCAGAACAGATATCGGTGTTAGGTAAATCGCATCCCATAGAACAACCGAAGCGCACAAATTTAGTGGTATAATATATATTTTACGTAATTTGCTACACTGTTTACAAAGATTTTTCAACAGTCTAACTAACATCATAGTGGCATAATGTAAAAGCCATGAATAATACCCCAATTCTGTCCGTTTTAGACGTGCTGTTAGGCACAATTTACAGTATTGAGATCTTTTTCTTGCTGAGTTAGAGTTGTAAACCTAATATTTTTGGTTTATGGAAAATTTGCGTTCTTCAACATCTAATAAAATAATTGACATCATAATTCAAAAATTCGCTACTAACAGTCACAAGATTTTAGCTTTTTCTTCTAAGAGAAACGAACCTCGTTAAATATGGTGTCGTGGTTATCGAGAAAAAACATTCCTCCTTTGTCATGTATTTAGATAGAGACCCAAGAGGTAAAGCTCCCTTATGAAGAGCACTTCAAATATAAATATCAACAAACAGCTTACCTGACCCATTTCCCACCACGAGTTATTAACGACAGGTCAACAAATACTACAGGACCAACGGCTCGGAAGAACGCAATACGCTCCCCCACACAAAGCTCAATAAACTCCAGGCAAGAGACTGGCGCCGCCTGCAAACTAACACATACCCACACTTGTCTCGTCTACACGCAATCTGCCCAGACAGTTATACGTCCCGAACATGTCCCTGGTGTAGCAACCACACAGCGACACTCGCGCACATAACACACGAATGCACCGACCGTCCGGGCGACGCAATTTCGCCACGAGTCACAACACACACACTCACTACGTGGTCTTGGGAGGCGAGACTCTCCGAACTGGACCTGGGAAGCCAACTGGCGACCCTCGACCAGGCCCTGCGAGCCGCGATCGCCAGTGGAGCCCTGTCAGAGGGAACCACCCAGGAGTAAACCGCACAACGGTTTCTGCAATAATTAAGTTCCTCCTCCTCCTCCTCCTCCTCCTCAAAAATGAAAATCTTGCATCTCTTCCAGAGGCAATCGCGCAGACATCTTGGCACACAGTCCGTATCGGTGACTACCAGGAGAGAGCTTACAAATATAGTTCAAGTATCACCAAGTCAACTCATGATGCTGATTTTCTATTTAAACGTATAATAAAGAGAAAAAATTACAATCCCTTGTTAATAGGGGCACTATCCAGAAGAATGCGCAAGATAATGCATGGACCCTGCGAGTGATTTTTAAAGACCAAGAACAAAGGACTGTATGAATCGTTTACAAACATTTCAATTATGTAAATGGAGCTTTGGAAAAAGCTAGGCGCAGACACTTCGCTTATACGTTTACTTCCGCTGCAGGGTCTTCAGAAACGATGTGGAGAAGTTTAACCTCCTTGCTAAATAGTAAGATACCTTCGGGGGAAAATACGATCATTACAGACAGCAGACATTGAACTTTTAACCTCCTTGCTAAATAGTAAAATACCTTCGGGGGAAAATACGGTCATTACAGACAGCAGACATTGAACTGAAGACAAAGGCAAGAAAAGACGCTTCCTACAAGCTCTTTGTTAATAAAGTCTTTAAAAACACTTCTGCAACAAACCTTGGGTTCATATTGTTGTTGTTTTATGGGGTTTTACGTGCCAAAACCACTTACTCATTATGAGGCACGCCGTAGTGGAGGACTCCGGAAATTTCGATCACCTGGGGTCCTTTAACATGCACCTAAATCTAAGTACACGAGTGTTCTCGCATTTCGCCCCCATCGAAATGCGGCCGCTGTGGCCCGGATTCGATCCCGCGAACTCGTACTCAGCAGCCCAACACCATAGCCACTGAGCAACCACGGCGGGTCCTTGGGTTCATATAAACACATCATAGTTGTTTATATATATATATATATATATATATATATATATATATATATATATATATATAGAATACTGCGCATAAACGTAGGACAATTAGTGGTACTTACAATACAAGGAATAGTGACGACAGAGATGTTTATTGCATCCAAGGTCGCGCCATCACTGGAACGCCGGTAGGCACAAAACTTGTCTGTGCAAGCTCAACAACAACGCCGCCACACGTCAATCATGGACTGCCTTTTTCTGACGTGGCGCGACTTTTCATTTGATAGTCGTTTCAGTTTCAGTCCTTGTTTTCCGTTTCCTTGTAAGTACGCCCATATCCACCCACACCTACATTTCCTATGACATAGAATTGTTTTGGTATTAAAAGAAAAGGGAATAAATTAACATGGGACTCCATCGGCCAAGCTCTACTACCAGAGTTCGTTTTTCAAGGATAGTTGAAAAAGTTATTTTTCAATGGAGTTCAGCGTAAACGTATTCCGGTATCGAACTCTGAACATGAATTGCCCAAAGGTGCCAGTATTAAGCACGCACTGCTCTCTGACAAATAAACTATTTCCCCAATATCAAGATATAAATTTTGCATACAAACTTTTTGCAGAGTGGCCAAAAACTTTAGACGAGATATCATTTCTAATATTTTGTTACGACAACATTAAAGATGTGGTTTACGCGAGAAAGGCTTATCTCTAAAACGTTATTACCAGGAAGAACGCACGGAAACAATTTCAATTACTGAATCACTTTACGACTCTCTTCATTTATCTCAATGAAGATTTTTAGGACCGTTTCTACTCAATATTTTTATTTAATAGTAGCAATATAACCCGTAAATACAAAGTCGCATTTCGTCATGTATGCCGACGATACCAGTATGAATTTTTAACAGGCAAATGAGTTCACAATGTAATTGATGCAGTTATCTCACTGTAAGAAAATTACATGAGTGGTCTTATTGTAATAGCCTCCATAGCAAACTTGGGCACAATACATTCTTCTACAACACCTTCTTTTATTATAGAGTGTTATTTCAGAGTTGAGAATTGTGAGATTCTTCGGGCAACGATGACGCATGAAAATAACCTAGGCTAAATCAGTTGCAAAAATAGTGCCTTTACGCAGTTGAAGACGTGCCTCTGTATTATGAAATGACCAGCCTATTGATCAAGTATAACGTATTACCTGGGACACACTCATTTGATTATATTTCTGTAGAAAATTTAAGACTCACACATTTGTTAACAACGCTTATCTAATACCAAAACAAGTACGTTACAAATGATAAGGCACGTAGCATGGAACTATCGAAAATTAGAACATTAGAGACGATTTAAGACTTACAAGCAACGAGTAATAGGCTACAAAGACTATTGTTATCGTAAATAATAAAACATACATATAGAAAACCTGACATCAAGGGCCCCGCAGGGGCGTCTGCGTCAGCAGGCGTTTGGTGTGTTGCGACACCACGGACCCGAGCACGCACACGAGGGTTGGACCCTCCCGCGTGTAGTCGTGCGCGGCTTAGCCGTGTCCGGGGAAAGGGGGATCCTGGGGGTTGAGCCAATGCCGGGTGTTCGGACCTTTAAGGCCCCCCGGCGGAGGCAACACACCTCTTTGGCCTCTGCTTCACGTAGACGGCACCCCCGGACTGACCCACCCGGGGGAAATCGGCAGTCGCCTTTTCCTGTCTCTCTCTTCCTACAACCTTCGTCTTTCCCTTACTTTCCACCTTTCCTGTCTCCTTCTCTCTTCTATTTACTTCCTTCTTCTTGGTCGCAAGGGTTAACCCTGTGTGGCTATCCAACCTTGGGTACACCATATTTGGTTATAGTGGCGGCGTACGACTGGCGTCGTGCAGACTTGTATGCAAGCTCTGCCGCGTCCCCTCGTTGGGCTCCGTGGTGGGCGGTCGGCGCTGCTGCCGAATTTTCTATATTTTCATGGAAACTGCTTTCCCCAAACTTCCTGATCGCCCTCAGAAACGAGGGCGCACCGAAGATGTCTTTCAATTTTTCGGACGACAAGACCACAACTTTCCCCGATTCCACGTGATTCACTCAGAAAAGCCAGACAAACTAGTGCGTAACATTTCACCGTTCCTTGTTTCGAAGTGTTTGACTGATGTTTTTGGAACAGGATATAAGGCGTCGAGAATGACAAGTGGTGATCTCCTCTTGGAGCTCCACGATCAGAAGCAGTACGAGAAACTGCCGAAACTGTGTCATTTGGGGAGACCCAAGTAACAGTAACCCCGCACCGTACCATGAACACCACTCGCGGCGTCATCTCGGACGATGACTTGCTAGAGCTCACTGAAGCTGAACTCTTGGAGGGCTTCAGTGAACAGAATGTCATAAATATTAAGCGAATTAAAATGAGGCGAGACGGTAAAGAGATCAAGACGAGACACCTTATACTCACTTTTGGTTCAAGTGTCCTCCCCGAGTCCATCGATGCCGGTTATATCAAACTTCGTGTTAGGCCATACGTGCCCAATCCTCTTATATGCTTTAAGTGCCAAAGGTTCGGCCACAGCTCACAGAACTGTCGAGGCCGATGACTTGTGCCAAGTGTAGTGAAAACGAACACTCCTCTGAAACATGCGAGAATACCCCACACTGTGTCAACTGTGATGGCGAGCATGCCGCATACTCGCGGTCATGCCCGTCTTGGAAGAAAGAAAAAGAAATAGTCACAATCAAAGTAAAAGAAAATATCACCTTCAAAGAGGCACGCAGGCGGGTTGCATACCTTCCTAAGACCAGCTTTGCCGAAGTGGCGCGTCAGGGGGCAGCGTCACGACGGCCTCCGGCGGCTGTCCGATCCACAAACCGTGAGTCGGCAGTTACGCCATCTGCCCCCGCGGCGGTTGCAGCTAGCGCTGCTCCGTCAACCGAGGAGAAGGGACCATCGACCCCGAAGGTGGGCGCAGCCGAGGCTGCTCCAACCCCCTCGGCCCCTTCCAGCGCTGGCAACAGCCGGCGCAGCCAAATCCCTCAGGGAGCCCCATCGACCTCCGGGCTGGTGGGCGCAGGGGTCTTGCCCTCCACGGCGGGACTCCCCTTGAAAACCTCTCACTCGCAAGAGCACGTGTCCGGAGCTTCACTAGAGGCAATGGACACAACACCTATCCTCAAGGCGCACCAAGCGCCTAAGGAGCGCCGAGGCTCCTTCGAACGCTCCAGAAAGGGCAGAACTCCCGTTACAGGGCCCCGAAAGGGCTCTGTAATTTAATCTCTGTAATTTACATAATCACTACTTCTGTTTCTGTACACACAGCACCTGTTGAACTCCAATATGGATACAAAAATCATACAATGGAACGTCAGAGGTCTTTTTAGGAACCTTGATGATGTTCAAGAGATTATCCACAAACACAATCCAATGGTGCTGTGTCTACAGGAAACACACCTAAAATCACAACACACGAACTTTCTCAGACAGCATGTTACTTTTCGCAAAGATCGCGATGATGCAATCGCATCATCGGGCGGTGTTGCAATTGTAATTCAAAAGAGCATAGCGTGTCAATATTTGCAGCTACGAACGGCCCTTGAAGCAGTGGCGGTTCGAGTTGTTTTGCTAAACAAACTTATCACTATTTGCTCGCTTTATATACCCCCACACTACAAACTAAGCAAACATGAATTTCAGTCCTTCATAGAAGAATTGCCAGAACCTTATGTTGTTCTTGGGGATTTCAATGCGCATAACTGCCTGTGGGGCGACTCTCGTGTAGACGCGCGAGGTCGTCTTGTCGAACAGTTCCTTTTCTCTTCTGGTGCGTGTCTGCTGAATAAGAAGGCACCAACATATTATTCTCTAGCAAGCAGAACCTTTTCTTCAATAGATCTTAGTATAGTTTCCCCGTCCATACTGCCTGAACTCAAATGGGAAGTTACGAACAATCCTTACGGAAGCGACCACTTCCCTATGCTATTAAGAACACTTAAAGAAAACGAATATCCACCACAGACTCCCAGGTGGAAGCTTGACACAGCAGACTGGGAGAAATTTCGAAACTTAACTAGTATCTCATGGGCTGAGATATCTCCGTTAGGAATTGATGCTGCTGTGGAGTTTTTCACAGCCTTCATAATAGATGCCGCATATAAATGCATATCACAAGTAAATGGCTTGGCATGTAAACGGCGTGTCCCGTGGTGGAACGACGATTGTAGGATCGCTCGAAAGAAGCAAAACAGGGCGTGGGGGTTGCTGCGCGCCTCCCCCACTGCGGAAAATCTTATCAACTTTAAAAAAGTAAAATCACAGGGCAGGCGAACCCGCCGACAGGCTAGAAGAGAGAGCTGGCAGAAGTTTTTATCCGGTATCAACTCGTATACAGACGAGGCCAAAGTCTGGAACAGGGTTAATAGAATAAAAGGGCGACAAACATATTCACTTCCTTTGGTAAACACACAAGGTGAAACACTGAAAGATCAGGCAGACTCACTTGGGCAACACTTTGAGAGCGTGTCGAGTTCAAACCATTATTCGCAATCCTTCTTGAAATACAAACAAATAGAAGAATGTAAGCCAATAATACGAAAATCTAGACATAATGAACCTTATAACCGGCCTTTCAATATTGCTGAGTTGACAGCTGCCTTGAATACATGCAAGAGCACTGCACCGGGACCTGATAGAGTCATGTATGACATGATCAGAAACTTACATAGTGACACCAAACTTACACTACTCACATTTTTCAACGCTATTCGGGCTACGGGATACCTCCCATCCATATGGAAAGAAGCGATTGTGGTCCCTGTTCTTAAGCAGGATAAAGGCCCGTCCTTGGCGGCCAGTTATCGTCCGATAGCTCTAACAAGCTGTCTGTGTAAGATTTTTGAGAAAATGGTTAACCGCAGACTTGTATATTTCCTTAAACTCAGCAATATGCTCGATCCCTTTTAGTGTGGCTTTAGAGAAGGGCGGTCCACAATCGATCACCTTGTGCGCATTGAAAGAAATATCCGCGATGCATTTATACATAAACAGTATTTCCTATCGATCTTCCTTGACATGGAAAAAGCGTATGACATGGCATGGCGTTACGGGATCTTGCGAGACCTGTCGGAAATGGGCATCCGTGGAAATATGCTGAACATAATTGAAAGCTATTTGTCAAACCGTACCTTCCGTGTAAAAGTCGGTAATGCACTGTCACGTCCTTTTACCCAGGAAACTGGTGTACCCCAGGGAGGCGTGCTCAGCTGCACTCTCTTCATCATTAAGATGAACACACTACGTGCTTCACTACCACCTGCCATTTTTTATTCCGTATACGTAGACGATATACAAATAGGCTTCAAATCCTGCAACCTCACAGTATGCGAAAGACAGGTACAGCAGGGCTTAAACAAAGTGTCCAAATGTGCAGATCAAAACGGATTTAAGGTCAACCCCCACAAAAGTTGTGTTCTCTTCACAAGAAAGAGAGGCCTGGTCCCAGATCCTTGTGTAGAACTGGGCGGACAACAAATTCCTGTCAACAAAGAACACAAATTCCTTGGTGTTATTCTTGACTCCAGGCTCACTTTCATTCCTCACCTAAAACATCTTAAAGAAAAATGTCTTAGAACAATGAACTTACTTAAAATCCTATCCCACACAACGTGGGGTAGCGACAGACAGTGTTTATTGAATATTTACAAGAGCTTAGTTCGATCACGGTTAGATTATGGTGCCGTAGTATATCACTCTGCCGCACCGAGCGCGCTTAAGATGTTAGATGCCGTTCACCATCTGGGTATCCGTCTGGCCACTGGCGCATTTAGAACAAGCCCTGTTGAAAGTCTATATGTAGAGTCAGATGAGTGGCCACTCCATCTTCAGAGAACAAATATCAGCTTAACGTATTTTCTCAAGGTTTTCTCTAATAAGGAACATCCGTGTTTCGCAACTGTCAACGACTTGACGTGTGAAACACTTTTTCATAACAGACCCTCTATTAGACTTCTTTTTTCACTGCGTGCAAGAGAACTTAGCACGGAAATGGATATCCCAGCTCTCGAACAACGCCTAATGCCTCCAGCTAAGCTAGTACCGCCCTGGGAGTGGCAACTGATAGAGTGTGACACATCCTTTATAGAGGTCACTAAACATGCGCCAGAGACACATATAAAAATGCACTTCTTGGAGCTCCAGTACAAGTACTCCTGCACAGAGTTTTACACAGACGCTTCTAAGTCGCACGCCGGGGTGTCCTACGCAGCCATTGGCCCATCCTTCTCGGAATCCGGTGTACTGCACCTGAAACAAGCATATTTACGGCTGAGGCCCATGCACTATTGTCGGCTGTGAAACATATCAGAAAATTAAATCTTCAAAAAGCAATTTTATTTACAGACTCCCTAAGCGTCGTAAAAGCCTTGAAGTCACACTGTAAACACAGAAACCCCGTAATTACTGAGCTCTATTCCATTCTCTGTAGAGCGTATATGTCTAACCAACATGTCATTATATGCTGGGTGCCTGGACATAGGGGCATCGAGGGTAACGTTCTGGCAGACCAGATGGCTACATCAATTTCATTGCATACAGTTAATCCTACAGCTTCGGTCCCTGTCACAGACCTGAAGCCTTTTTTAAGAAAGAAACTGCGAAACCACTGGCAACGTAAGTGGGACACAGAAGTAAATAACAAACTCCACGTGATAAAGCCACAGCTAGGTTCTTGGCCCTCCGTAACAAAATCATGGCGAACAGGTGTACTATTCTGTCGCCTCAGAATAGGACACACATTTGGCACACATAACTTTTTACTCACTGAAAATGATCCTCCAACCTGCGGTAGATGCGGGGAGAGGCTGACCGTCCTCCACGTCCTCCTGGAGTGTCGGGCAGCCGAATCTGAGAGAAGGAAACATTTTTCCCTAGCATACCAGCAGCCCATCCCCCTTCATCCTGTTATGTTGCTTGGTCCAGAACCACTCTTTGACACCAACGCCGTCCTAGGTTTTTTGAAAGATGTTGTATTGCATGTTCTTAGCCCCACACGTTCGTAGCGGGTCCTCTCTTCAGAGGATGCCGCTGTGATAGCTCTTTGGTATAGCACATGCCTCTAGACCCTTGTGTTTCAAGGGCTCTGGCGATTAGTGCTCTATGTGATTATACCATCTTATATATTTTATATTTTGCATAATTCTTCTACGATGGATTTTAAATGATCATAATATTCGTCATTAGTCATCGCCATAATTTTATAGCACGTAGATTTTACGCACTTTACAGCGAATATTTTTAGGCCACTTTACAGCCAAGTCACATCTCCATAATACATCGTCAACATCACCACTTGTCATGGCGCTCTTTGGCCAAACATGGCCCTTGCGCCATTAAACACCACATATCATCATCATCATCATCACATCAAGGGAACTTTGAAAGGAAAGCGCTTTCGCATGTTGAATAGTGGCGCCGACTGGTGCCGTGTACCCGACTTAAAGGTAGAGGATCCCGCTGGTATTAGGTCAGTTCGGTTTCCTGAACCACATGCCCAGTTCACGGCTGGTCGTGAGACGTTCCGAAATTGCAGAATTCGGTTTCTTCAGTGCAATCACAGCGCGACCCTCGAAACGAATGTCGAGGTGCAGACACGGTGCAGTATTTTTTTTTTCTTTTTCCGACCACAATGGACGGAGTGCGTATGGTTCAGAAGACTGCTGTTATGACGACGCACGCAAGCGGGATTATAACGGTGTCTGTGCATGTTTGCCGATCCGTCTGCTGCGTTGCCGTTTCGCGCCTGTACGTCTGTACCAAGTCGGCACTGACAGAACAGGGTTTGCAGCAAAATCATGGACCAACCCTGCAACTTTCCTTCAACTTTTGAAATGAACGGGGTGGTTCAGTGGGCAGTATTGCTACACCGCTGAAACAAATGACAGAGCGCAGCACCTTCTGACCAACTGGTTCATGTGGAGCAGGCGAATCGAACGTAGCTACAGTTTCCGACGTAGCCCCTTTATGCTTGCTTTCACCCTCTCTTCAAAGCTGAAAGAGGAAACATTTGTTTCTCGAAAATAATCCTAACAGAGCGGTGGTCAACTTTTGCGGCTATCTTGGTGTCCTTCGTGTATCTGGAAATAAAATCTGCCGCCACCTTACAATTTCAAGGCCACCTCACCCCTCCTCGATACCACCATGATCACACAGGTCTTGCATTGCAGCTCAATGACTACATTTTTCCTTTTCCCTTTCCGCGCGGAATCGCAATATATGCAATATAAATAAACGATGCGGCGAACTCGTTGTCTCGTATCTGCAAAAGTTACATGGCGGTATTTTGCGTCGAACGTTGATCCACGCATAGCTGCCAGTGAACGAGGCCACTGGCTGCCCTTATCCTTTTCGTCAGATCAAGACGCTGCGCACGGAACTGGGTGAGCGAGGCAAAGCCAGACATGAAAGGGGGGGGGGGGGTTCACGAGCATGGCCCGCCAATTTGCGCGAACGAACACTCGAGTGATGCTTTGTAGATGGATTTGTCTGATATGTTTGCTTACGACTTCCGGTGTTTTGGCGGCTTTCTTCATTTCGCCTTGTCTGCCTTTATTAGCCTAAATTTTTAAGGAAATCTGTACTTTCTAAACGCATGAAGACTCAGAAAGGTAAATATCCTAAATTAAATTATATTCTGCGGGTTTGACGTGCCAAAGCCACGATATGATTATGTGACACGCCGTAGTAGGAGACCCCGCATTAATTTCAACCACCTAAGGTTCTTTAACATGCCGCCAATTCACGTTAAATGCCGCGATTGAATCCCGCTCCTTCGGACCGCAGCACATAGATGTCTCTGAGAACTCTTATCGTGCCTGCTAGTTGCACTGATTCCGGCTATCGAGGCATCCGTGGTGACATAGAAACGCGACAAGATTGCTGAAGCGACTCCGCGCCGCTGGCTTAATTACCCCAAGAAACTTAGAGATGTTTTATTCCGCCTCTCGATGCCAGCGCCCATGGCGTATAATGATTACAATGCGGGGCTTCCGTGATAACGGTCCTCTGATCCAATGCGGTCTAGCACAATTTTGTATATGTTTATATATTGAATTATAGAAACGCAATATTCGTTGTAAATAATCAGCTTCCGAAGTCAGAAAGCGTTTCAAACCTTAAGGACCAAGTTTAGGAACATTCATGTACGAAGCACCATTCTGGGTTACAAACCTGAACATTCTGACCAAACACCACCGTATTGTCAAATTCTATACCTGCATTTTCTGAAAGTTAAGCAGACCAGCCATAGCAGGCATCTTGGCCAATCAATGCTAACGAGAGCGGAAATTCAACAAGAAAGCAGAATTCGACAATGTCTTGCAAGAACTTCTGGCTGAATGGCCCGGTTTCTACATAAACTTGCGCCAGAGTTCCTTGTGGTAATTTCAGATTGTTGGTTTTGCACATAAAATTCCAGAATTCAATTTTTCTTGCGATTGTCGTACAAAACTCTGGCCACAGCAGGGCGTACACTTTCAGAATACTTTTAGAAAACTTCGTCCCCGTTCAGAAACAGCGCCCTCTAGAATATATTCAGACTTGCTCACCCCTCCTTCTGTGGCCCCTGACGTCACTCACTTTTGACCAACACATCACGTATCGCAGACGTGTCCCCAGGTATGGCCACGCCATTCGAGAGACCATGATTGCTAAGGCTGCCGAGCCCCTGAAGCGGCGTGCTGGTGTTTCTGTTGGCGACCGGGGAGGACGTGTTTCCTTTGCTGCCTCTGTGAACTGCTGCGTCACGATGTGAATTTTGTGTTCGCGGAGTGTTTACGTTAGTGTGTGCCTACACATTCTCACAGTGGGGCGATGCCACGTGCCATACTGTCCCGGCAACTATGACAAGGGACCGAAGGTTCGAGTGTTCTCGTCTCCAAAGGACGGACCAAAGAGTGACGTGGGGGCTTCCCTTCGTGAAGATGACATCGATACTGGCGTTCTCGCTTTGATCCGAAGGTATGTGTACATCGTCGCAGTTAAGTTGTTCTAGAAAGCATCGCGTCCAACATGTGCTCAGTTCATGCCATAAAATACTGATTTCGTATATGCTTTGGACTTACTATATCGTAAGCCTTGATATTGTCTCGTGGGTTTATTTCTGTCTTGAATCCTTCGCTTTGACTGCACCGCTTTGTTGTCGCTTTCCGGTTGTGACGTGGAGAGGGCACCGTCGCTTTAAGCTAGCGCACGTGTCTTCAGTGTTGTCGTTCTTTCTAAAGAAGCGTTTGGACACATCATCAGTTCGGCCGCACGCTCGAAGTGAGCTGTACAGTGTTCTGTAATGTATTTCCTGACCAGTGCTTCGTCGAGGGAGTTTGATGACGCAAGTATAAAGACGTATCGGTGAGTGGGCTGGCACTCATTCTGGCCGATTGCTGGCGGCGCTGCCACCTAGTTCCTTGTTCTTCGTTTGTTTCGGGGTGAAAGTTCACCAATTAAACTCATAAGCGCTCGTTCGCCGAGTTCGCATTTTTGCGCCGGGCGATAATGTTTAACATTTGTTGGCTGGTGAAAAGAGGTTACCACAGAAAAATAAAGGAGTACAGGTGTCAATATATATCCTTAGCAGCAACGTAGACTGAAAAAATTTCCGTTGGTCGAATCATAACAAGGGCCATCAAAAGCGGAGTGTTGTTCTGTTTGCACATGCCATATCGTACGAGTGTCTCCTGCCTTTGCAAGGTATATTGTCGGAACACAAACTTTATTGTCTCTTTCCTTTTTTCCGTTTATATGTGAAAACCTTGAGAGCCGTGTAACGTTTCGTTGTTCCTTTGGGCACCGCCTCCTTGTAACAGCTCCGATTACTTGGTTGACAAAAGAGGGAGAGGGGGGGCAGTAGACGGGGGCGACAAGTGTTATGTACTACGAAGTTTATTTCCTACCGCAGCTCCCGCGACATGTTTACAGTATTATAATCCCACGCCAGCGTCTCTACAGTACATTTTCCTCCTCTATTTCTCTGAACTGCGAACTGCCGTACTGCAGGCGCAATTGGATGCCTGCACACACATATCTCAAGAATTTCCTCCTTTTGTAGCTTGATATATGGGGGTGGACGGGAAGCAGTAGGCCTATTATTTATTTATTTATTTTATTTATTTACCCTCAGGGCCTTTCGGCATTAGACAGGGGAGTGGGCCGCACAACAAATAAAAAGAAAATGAATTACGAGCTATTACACAATATTTGTTAATTATACAATGTTAGCTGAAATTATGATATATACAGTAATACAACACGACATATAAAAGAAACGTTAAGCGAGAAAAAAGCAAAACACCAACACTAGCTCGTACAAATGTTTGCTTATAAGCAGTATCAGCTGGTGCTTTTCGAAAATTGTCATTGTTATTAATCGAAACAATGTGAGAAGGACGTTCATTCCAATCTTTCGACGTACGTGGCAAAAATGAGTGTAAAATATATGTCGTGTTACGTTGACCAATTCTAACTTTATGCTGATGATCAGTACGGTGAGATAAGTAATGTGGTCGTGACATGAATTTTGGATGGAGAGTTGGGTGGTGATACAGCTTATGAAAAACTGAAAGGCGGGGAATTCTTCGACGTGTTGCTAACGGTTGAAGACCAAGATTTGATTTCGTTGAAAATGCGTTCGCACCATGGTTGTAGTCCCAAAGAATAAAACGAGTGGCGTTGTTTTGTATTAGTTCAAGGGAATGTGGTAGGTTTTCGCAAAAAGGGTCCCATATAGCTGCAGCGTTCTTATATAGTATACTGTTCATGGTTTTTTTTTTTGTCAGTGGTTTCGACAACCCATTGGGTGTCCAAAAAAATACTTCTTCCTGCCTCTTTCCTGTAAGAGACATAAAAATGATTGTTATGAATAGCTCCTCTCTGCAAAAAATGTCATAATAGGACAAAAAAAAACGATTCATGCTAGTTGGGAGAAAGGTCAGATAGAAATGCGATGCGAGTGCCCGGAGGAGCACGCTATATTTCTTTCGTTGCACTGCTCTTCAGGAGACGCAGTGCTATCCATTAGCTATACTTCGAAACGTCGAAGTGCTGGGGAAAAAATGCCATTTGAAAGTTCACCGACGCACACGATGTTCGCAGCATAATTTTACATTGTGGCAACATTGTTACCTCTGGGACACAAAGGACTAACCAAACTCCCGACCCAGACATTGAATGCATCAGCAATCGTTCTTTTTTTTTGTCGAACTTCCTGCCTCCCAACGTGTCCGCCAGGTAAAGAGATGCCCAATAAATTTGCAGCCTGTCTACTTGAAAACCGCCCAGGTGATCACAGCCTGGCTGTCACACCGCTGATATGGCGTACAGTTCGACACCGGCGTTTTTCTCCTGCTGTCAGCCCCTGCTGCGCGAGCATGGAATAATGGCCGTGGGCACATCTCGAGTCGAAATCGCGGATGCACCCTTCACTGTTGAAGTTGCGGTGCGTTGAAGCCATTTTATTATGTTGCACCTTGGGAGGTCGCTCCGTCCGTGTGTTCTTTCGTTCGTTAAAGCCGTCGGCCTCAGTGCCCTAAACAATTCGTCTGTCATTTCAAGCACTTTCAGCCAAAAGTAGCTGAACAAGTTCTCGAGTTAGACGTTCTGAATCCGTTTACAAGAATAGACTCTGGTGACCCCCGTAGTGGGTTCTTACCACGTGCAGAATATATGTTCGTGTATTTCAGGCAGTTCGTTTACCTTTGAAAGGGATTTTATTTTCAGTCTTACCATACAGGAAGACGTCCGTCTGTAGCCGTTTGGAGGCATCTCAAGACGTTTTCAAGTAGTGCTGTGTTTGGCGGGTGTTGGGGATAACTTCGGCGAGAAGGACAGCACAGTCCAAACACGATGAGATCCAGCAGTAAAGGAGCCTGCCAGATCGTAATGCAGCAGTAAGGTTTTATAGTAAAGAAAACAGAAGAAAATATCCATATTGTAACTCGCAACGGCGTCGCAACAGCATGATGGTCTCAATAATAAAGCTCGCTTTATTCACACATTTGATTATATAGGCGCGGGACTGTGCGCCGAGAGTGTCTGAGCATTCAAGATGCTCAGCCATGCTACGGTAGCCTTGTCGCATACAGCCCGTGCAACCCACAGAAGTCGCGCACTCTCGGTTTTGATTCAATAAGATCGTTTCATTTTTGTAAACTTCCGTGATTTCCCGCGCGTCGCGCGAATTGCTTTGACTGCTCGTGTTGCATTGATTGCTCGGAATTTCTCGTGTCACGTGGCACAACTCACAGGGTGCTCTTACGAGAGATCATCCCATTTACCCATATTTCTGCCCCAATACACCGCATAAAACAATTACCGATTGACGTAATGTTGAGACACCGGTGACAGGTTGATCCATCACACTCCAAGGATGGACCGATGACCTACATGACAAGATTGAAACATACAAAAGCTGCACGACACAACGGCGAGCCTGCTATTGACTTTCACGTCATCCATCCTTGCAAAGCGAGGTATTGGATCCTCCGTCTCTGGCGCAAGTTCAAACGCAATATGTCGCTGCCGAAACGCATCTCGCAACCGAATGACACTATTGCACAATATGCTCACCATCGCACACGTGAGAAATGACATTTAGTATGTTATCATATGAACAATACCTTACAACTTTGTGAAACGTGACACATAGTTTGCGAACTAGTTGGCCCCTCAGAATCTTAGACTGCCACTACTGCAGAATTCAGCAGCAAGATCCTCTTGTAGTATGCGTCCAATACGGAAATTTTTGGTGCACTTTGTAAAAAACATGTCGCAGCCGCAGACACTTCTATTCCGGACATGTGGGGGCTTCTGCGTCCCATTTAGACGGCGATATAACGCTTGCAGAGCTCAATCAGGCAATCGCCGCTGCCTGAACAAACACGGCCTCCGGCCCAGACCACGTCATCGTGAGCTGCCTCCCCAATCACTCCGAATCCGACTAACAGCACGTTCATCACCTAGCTCGGGAAACAGTATGACACCGATAACCTACGCCCTATTTCTCTCACATCAGGCGCGCACAAGCTCCTAGAAGACATAATGTTTAGTGTAATTAACCACCATCTTCGGTAAATGGACCAGCTATGCTCACGACTCATCTGCAACTCAAGATGTGGTGCTCAAAATTTCCGAACAAACCCAGAATTCCTGCACGGCCCAACTTAGAGCCACACTTGCTTCTTATCTGAAGAAGGCATTAGAGTACACAACCCATGACAACGTGCAGAACGAGCTACAACGGAATACTGGATACAATGGGACACGTACGTGCAATAATATCCATGACATAATGCAAAAAAGAGGTGAGGTGTGCAGACAGGACACCAGCGTAGAGAAGTGGAAAACACGAACGCCAACTATCAACTGAAGGCAGCACTGAGTCGAAAAAAGAAGACACAAAACTCATCTGCGCAAGCGCTGGAATGGTATCACCACGTGTCAGTCGAATAAATGCGCCGGTCTATGTCAGAGATATCTGTTAAGGTACTAAACAGTTATCCTAACAGTTATGCCGAGTCTTATGGTAGAGGCATAGCATATCTGCAATGGTGGAAGCGCGTGCATGAGTCAGCCTTCGATTACATTACATAAGAAAGAGATCAAGACACACAACAAAGATGTGCGCATCTTGCACTACTGCTGCAAGACTGGAGTTAATAGCCGAGCTTGTGCTGACGTAGATTTTACGTGGCTTGCCTAAGTTGTTTGTAAGCTTTGCGATGTTACGCTAACCTTTGCTAAGCTGTTGTCTCGGCGGGCCTGACGCTGCAAGTTTTCGAGCAGTCGCAAGCCGGGATCGCGTTCTCGGCGACGTTGAGCGTTGAGGCGCCAACGGTCGCGTTCCCTGGACTGAAACTCAAGATCCTCGACTCCTCGTTGCCTCTTCTCAGCCAGAGCTTCGGGTCAGTGTTCCGGATCAGCTCGTTGTTGAGACATCGTTTCTCGCTTGGCCATACGGTGCTCATCTTGGTAAGCCGCTTCTTATTTGGGCGTCCGGACTTTCTTCGGTCTTCCCATGGCAGCAGCACGTAAGCGCGGAGTAGAGGAGTCCAGATGTGTGTGGCCGCGCAGGCTGTTACAAGCTTTTACCCGTCTGTGACGTCACGACTCCGCTTTACGCTCGTGGGGTGGGAGGAGGTTACGCGGCGCGGTGCTGTCGCAGCTGGTTGCTAGGCAACTCGATACGACGCACAGCTGGGCTGAATTTTCTGGTAAAGTTTGACCGCAGAACTGAAGCTTAAACAGCTCCACTGTTAAAACGTAGGTGCAAGTGCAGGAATCAGCGAAACCTAACTACAAGGCGGCCGCGTCGGCAAATGCTACTCATCGAGCCTTTATCGACCGCACTGTTAAGAGGAACCTTTAGCTCGGGTGCTCCTACGTGCCCGAGCTAAAACTTGGTTTTAATGCCACAGCGCACTTGGGCCTGCTCACCCAGTAGCCAGTGAGTACTACATGGCTTCCACGAACGACATGTTGCCCGGAGGAGCCATTAATATTCAATATTCGTGGTCACAATATTCAAGCGCACAAACGACGCCCACTCAACGTGGGTCCAAGTTCACAAATCAACGGGTGAAAGAGAGAGACAGAGAGAGAGAAACAACTTTATTTGCCATTGCAGGGTAGGAAGTTAGGGCAGGTAGGCCTAGTGTGGCTTCCAGGTGGGAGCGACGACTCGCCCGAGAAAGATCAGGCGCTCTTCCACAACGTTTCCAGTGGCGTTCGGCAGATGGCAGAAACGGAAAAATAAAAAAAAAGACGGATTGTTTCTAGCTGCTGGCGAAGAAAACTCCTATCTTTTAAATAAACAAAGGTTGCGCCGGACCTATTAAAACTATGAAACCTAAACCAAATGCCCGCTAAATATAACAGTGTGTATGGTGTTGAAAGCGTCCCAAGTTGGAAACATAAAGCGGTGTTCGAGCACAGAAACAAGCTGAGTCCGTGAGTGTTTGTGAAAAGTATCACTGTGTTCTCGCCTTTCTTGATTTCTTGATGTTCTTTGATTTAGCCATTAGCCCAATGCGGTATTCAATAAAAATTAATAAACATCCGCAAGCAATTCCGGCAATTTCAACGTTTTTGCAAAGCTTAGACAGGTGTGCGCATGCTTTTCGTCTTTGTCCGCAAGCAGCCATCTTTTTCTAATGGCGATACTTTCAATTTTTCACCGTCACATAGAATTAGCTGAAAGTCGGAAAAAATTCCCCTATCCGAGTAACGCTTCATTTCTTCTGTGGTAATCAATTCCACATTGCAAAGCAAATCCGTCTCGAGATTTGAAAGAATACCTTACTAATATGAGGACCTCTCTCATATTTCGCATTTATTCTTAAATTAACTTTTTGTAGAATACTACTATTAGAGCGGATCATCATGCATAAATATACAGTCATGCTGCTTCCTGTGCCCAAGTGTATTTTCAAGGTCCCGTGGTAGAGCCTTGAATGAAGCAGCTGGATTATTCGAGCGAGGTGATGGCTTGCATTTGTGCTGAAATGTGCAATGCGGAGATCTGACATGTGCATACATGGTGCGTAAAGGCAGGATTGCAAGAATAACGAGGTGGACAGTCACAAACGCCGTTGTTCTTTGTTGACCTCGTCCTACATACGTCCCTGTTTGCACACGTGCCTTTACATACATTCAATCCCTGCCACGTCGCCCAGTCATTGAGTGTATGAATCGTTGTTCATTTAGAGCAACATTAGGCCAATGCATAATTTGTAGTGAGGAACGGATGGGAACAATAAGATCAATGAAATGTACAGTAGTTTAAAGCATATATTACACTTTATGGGTGCGATCTAGTAAGTCAATACGTTTAGCTTTTTTTAGCATCATTATTAATCTAACACCTCACCGCGCAAGGACGTCAATGGAGCCGCTTTTAGCAGATCAGGTCGCCCACGCCATATTACACTACCTTCAAGTGAATATTGTCGCAACCTAGTAGGAGACGGGAAAGCCGGCGTAGAGGACGTGTAAAAGCACATTTATGAAAGCCGTCAACGCGACGTCCGTTGTCGTCTCCGTTTTTCCACTCCCGCTATTTCAGCGTCGTTCTCATCGCCTTGCACATACCCGCGGTGACCATATAGGATGTGGCATGTGCCCCCCTTTGAAAAAAGAAGGCATCGTCCCGATGCACCAACCGCCGCAGGCTGTGCTCATACGGTGCAAAGTTGAGGTCATGAGGAAATGTATGGCTTCATACGAAGCACGTGCACAACCTCGGGCAGATGCCTCCCTCGTTTGGAGCAGTTATGGCTGTCGGGGAAAACTTCATAATCCACATCGCTGATGCGGCGCAGAACTGTGTACGGGCCGAAGTATCTTCGCAGGAGCTTCTCAGACAGCCCCCGCCGACGAATCGGAGTCCAGACCCACCCTTGGTCACCGACGTTGTATGTGACGGGTCTGTGCCGAAGATTGTAGCATCGGGCATCGTATTCCTGTTGTTCTTTGATTCGCAAACGCGCAAGCTGCCTGGCTTCCTCTGCACGTTGCGTAATCTCCTCGGCACCAGTCTCGTCGTCACCGCACTCGTGTGGCAGCATTGCGTCCAACATTGTTGTCACTTCGCGTCCGTAAACGAGGTTGAAAGGCGTCACGCCTGTTGTCTCTTGGCGAGCCGTGTTATACGCAAATGTAACGTATGGTAAAATTTCTTCCCAGTTCTTGTTGTCGACGTCGATGTACATACTCATCATGTCTGCCAGAGTCTTATTCATACGTTCTGTCAGCCCATCGGTTTGGGGATGATAAGCCGTGGTCTTTCGGTGAGTGGTACCACTTACTCGCAACACGGTATGCAGAAGCGCAGCCGTGAACGAACATCCTCTGTCTGTTATGACCACTGCGGGAGCGCCATGCCTTATAACGAGGGCTTCGACGAAAAATCGCGCTGCTTCAGCTGCTGTTCCACGTTGCATAGCACCTGTTTCGGCGTGTCGAGTAAGATAAGCCGTGACGACGATTATCTATCTATTTCCGGCAGTAGACAGTGGAAACGGACCTAAAAGGTCCATGCCAATTTGTTCGAACGGCGCTTGCGGTATCTGAACAGGATGCAGCAGCCCAGCTGGCTTGCCGGGTAGGGCTTTGCGGCGCTGGCAATCCAGGCATGTCTGTGTGTAACGTTTCACGATCGACGCAAGTCTTGGCCAATAGTACTTCAGCCTAATTCTTGCCAATGTGCGGGTGTGTCCCAAGTGACCAGCGGTCGGTTCGTTGTGACAGGCAGTAAGACTTCGTCACGAAGAGATGCGGGAATGACGAGTAGGTAGCTGCTGCAATTAGGTGAAAAGTTCTTTTTATAGAAAATGTCGCGGCGTAAGCAAAACGAAGGCAGCCCTCTCGCGAATAACCTCGGCACGCTACTTGTTTTTCCCTCTAAGTAATTGAAAAGAGGAACCAGTTCTGCGTCCTCGCATTGGTGGCGTGAAACGTCGACAATATCTAGCACGCCTATAGAAAACCCGCGTCACCATCGTCGTGGACTGCAGTCTCAACAGGAGACCGAGAGAAGCAGCCGACGTCGGTGTGTCGTTTCCCCGATTTGTAGACTACCGTGAAGTCGAACTCTTGGAGCCGAAGACTCCAGCGCGCAAGCCGACCAGCTGGATCTTTTAAGTTAGTCAGCCAGCAAAGTGCATGATGATCACTGACAACGGTGGAACTCCGACCACACAAATTTGGCCGAAATTTCAGGACGGCCCACACCAGTGCGAGACATTCTTTTTCTGTAGTGGAGTATTTAGCCTTCGTCCTTGATAGCGTCCTGCTGGCGTAGGCAATCACTCTTTCGGTGCCGTCCTGCCGCTGTACAAGCACTGCACCAAGGCCGACTTTACTAGCGTCGGTATGAAGAATCGTAGGAGCGTCTTCATCAAAGTGTGCGAGGACGGGAGGCGCCTGCAGCCGTTGCCGTAGGTCGTGAAATGCCCGTTACTGGTCTTCACCCCACACGAAGGGGACATCTTCTCTGGTGAGATGTGTTAATGGCCATGCGATGCGGAAAAATTCCGCAATAAACGGTCGGTAGTAGGCGCAAAGGCCCAGAAAACGCCGCACGACCTTTTTATCGGATAGTGTCGGTAAATTAGAAACGGCAGAGATTTTTATCAGGGTCAAGCCAGACACCTTCACGACTAACAACGCGACCGAGAAATTGAAGTTCTTCAAAGCCAAAATGGCACTTTTCAGGTTTTAAAGTTAGACCAGCTGAGCGTATTGCTTCAAAGACCGTCTTTAGTCTCCGTAAGTGTTGTTACGTTTCGCCTACGACGCGCGGTAAAGCCGGCGCGGATGCAACGGACGCCGGGGCTTCGTTCAAAGCGGCAGACATTCTGGCCCGTTCGGCGCCGCCGCTACGCCTCCCCGCCAAGCGCGTCCAGGCATGTTCCAATGCCACGTGTCTTCATGTGCGTGTGTGTGTGTATGTGCATGTTGGTGCCCACGCTTGTCGAAGCGCGGCAGCCGGGGAGAGGAGCTCCCAACAACTGTGAAGCGAGGGGGTCTGACAGGCGCCGACACGACGGATGCGTCCACCTTCTCTTCCCATTGTGCCCCAGCGGCGCCGACACGACGTATGAGCCACCTTATCCCATTGTGCCCGAGCGGCACAGTCACGTGCTCGTTTATAGAGGGGTTCCTTCTTGCCCTCAACTGCGAGAGTATAAAAGCAGCTGCCCCCGGACGCCAAAAAAGGCTCCGATTTCTTCTGTTGAGTAACGTGCTCTCCCGTCTCTCTACTTCGGTCGACCTGACCGCCAACTCTTTGCGATGTTAGAATAAACAAGTTGTTTTGTTGTTACCAGTCGACTCATGCTTTGCCGGGACCTTCGGATGCTTCCAGTTGTACCCCAGGCCGCCAGGCCAACGCTACCCTTGGGGCTTGCGACCCAGGTGCAACAACGGGCGTCAGCGCCGAGTTCCCAACAACTCGTGCCATTGGTGCGATTACAACAACTGTCTGCCAGCGGTGAGATCGCGACAACGGAGGCCAGCAGCGAAGAGATGCAGTTGACTGTATGCTGAGCAGCTCAACGACCATCCGGGAGCAGTGCAACGAGCCCTGTGTGATGACTGGTTGCCTCCAGCGGAACGACTGCGCTGAATTCTTGGCTGCGAGGTTTGGTGAGTGCGGGACTTTCTTCTTCTGAGCTTTGCCAGGCTTTTGTTAGTGTCAGAAACAGAGCTGGTAATTGTGGTTGTCGTTGCTGCCGGGTTAGATTGCGGCAAGACAATAATAGGCAGTAGAGAAAGCAGCATTCAGAGCAGCCATGGGTTTGAAGTCGTTGCGCAAACCGAAATTGTTGGAGCTTGCAAGAGAGTTGGGTCTGGATGTCTCGGACAAACTCAGAAAACCAGAACTGCTAAAGGCTATTCTTGAGTTAGAGGCTGAGGATGACGAGCTGTCGGAATGCCTTGAGACTATTGAGGAGAGGTCAAAAAGACAGGAGCGCGAAATTAAAGAACAGAAAGAAAAAGAAGAGCGTGAACGTAAAGAACAGAAAGAGCGAGAGCAACAAGAGCGCGACCGTCAACACGCTTTGGAAATGAAGCGTCTTGAGGTAGAGATGGAACGCGCTCGTAATGGAAGTCAGGCACACGGTGCAGGAGAACGCGTATTGTTCAAAATGACTGACCTGATGCGGCCGTTTAAGCTTGGAGAGGACATTGGTTTGTTCCTGGTTAACTTTGAGCGAACGTGCGAGAAGCAGGGGTTCTCTCGGGAAACGTGGCCACAGCGCTTGCTCACTTTGTTACCCGGCGAGGCGGCCGACGTAGTCGCTCGCTTGGATAGAGAGGAGGCAGAGGATTTCGACAAAGTGAAATCGAGTCTGCTAAAGAAGTACAGGCTGTCAGCGGAGGCGTTCCGTCGGAAGTTTCGGGAAAATGAGAAAGGCAAAAGTGAGTCATATACAGAGTTTGCGTACAGGCTTATGTCAAACATTCAGGAGTGGCTCAAAGAAGAGAAAGCGTTTGGTGACCACGATAAAGTTTTGCAGTGCTTCGGGCTGGAACAGTTTTATAGTCGGTTACCTGAGAACGTGCGGTACTGGGTCTTGGATAGGCCAGACGTTTGTACGGTGGCTAAAGCCGCTGAGCTAGCCGAGGAGTTTGTGACGCGTCGAGCTCGCGGAGCTAACGACGGTCAAAAGGGTGAGTTTGGCTTGAAGTTTGAGAGGCCGAAGTTCACACCCATGAGAGCAAAGGGGAACACACGTAGTGCGGATGCGAGTGAAAGCAGTGCGACCGAACCTAAGGAGACGGCGGCAGCCGAATCCGAACGCAGAAAGCGGTTCGAGACGAGGCAAGCGCGCGTTTGTTATACGTGCCAGAAGCCGGGTCACTTTTCGGCGCAGTGTCCGGAAACAAAACCAAAAGTTGTGTTTTTTCAATATGCAGCACTGACGAGAACATGAAGCTTCTCGAGCCTTACATGCGAGACCTCCTCGTGAACGGGAAAGAGTGCCGAGTGCTTCGCGATTCCGCAGCTACGATGGATGTAGTTCACCCCTCCTATGTAGAACCCGATATGTTCACAGGCGAGTGCGCATGGATCAAGCAAGCCGTAGAAGCTCATAGCGTGTGTCTGCCCGTAGCAAAAGTGCTTATTGAAGGACCTTTCGGAGCACTTGAAACGGAGGCCGCAGTGTCATCTATGCTGCCCCCTCAGTACCCGTACCTATTTTCGAACAGGTCCGATCACCTTCTGCGCGAGAAGGGGCTTTTGTTTGGTGAGGCTAGCGTTCAGGCCTTAACCAGATCGAAGGTTCGGGAGCTCGCTGCAAAGGCGGTAGTTGCGGGGCCGACGTTATCAAACAATGAAAAAGGGTCAGAGGCGCAGCAAGCTGATATTCAGAGCACGCCTGAACTGAATAAAATTGAGTCTGTAACGTTAAAGGCACTAGATACTGGAGAGGAAATTCCCGATGCGGGAAAGTTAGAAGAGCTATCTGCAGATTTGCTCATCGCGCCTACGTCAGACGGACTTAATAGGTTGCTAAAAGTCAGCCGGTCGGCTTTGATAGCCGAGCAAAAGAAGGATGGCAGCCTAGAAAACGTGCGCTGCAATGTCAAGGAAGGTATCGCCAAGAAAAATGCTCGCTTTGTGGAAAGAGGTGGGGTCCTGTACCGGAAGTATCTAGACCGCAGAGGAGTGGAGTTCGATCAGCTGATCGTGCCTCAATGCTATCGTCAGGATCTGTTGCGCTTGTCGCACGGGGGTTCGTGGTCCGGACACCTAGGAGTTAAGAAAACTAAGGACCGTCTCTTGCAAGAGTACTATTGGCCAGGGTGTTTTCGGGACGCAGACCATTTCGTGAGGACATGTGACACCTGTCAGCGGGTGGGCAAACCAGGGGACAAATCGAGGGCGCCCTTGAAGTTGGTACCTATCATTACGGAGCCTTTTAGACGGCTCGTTATTGATACAGTGGCACCTCTGCCGGTAACAGCCACGGGGTACAGACACATTTTGACTGTGATCTGCCCAGCGACAAAGTTCCCTGAAGCAGTGCCGCTTAAAAAACTCAGCTCAGTTGAGATAGTCAATGCACTACTGTCCATATTTGCGCGAGTTGGTTTTCCTGCGGAAATCCAATCAGATCAGGGCACAGTGTTTACTAGCGCTTTGACGACAACTTTTCTCGAAAGGTGTGGGGTAAAGCTGTTACACAGCTCAGTGTACCACCCACAGTCGAATTCCGTTGAGAAGCTCCACTCCGTCATGAAGCGCGTGTTGAGAGCATTGTGTTTTGAACATCAAACTGACTGGGAGCTGTGTCTGCCTGGGGTGATGTTTGCATTACGGACCGCGCCGCATGCGGCTACGGGGTTTTCGCCAGCTGAACTGGTGTACGGTCGCTCGCTGCGATCTCCGCTTCGCATGCTTCGAGAATCGTGGGAAGGCAGGGGCGACGACCCAGTCGTGGTGGAGTACGTGCTTAAGCTCCTCGAACGCTTAAGAAGGGCACAGGAGTTCTCAGGTGAAGCAATGGCAAAGGCCCAGCAGAGGGCCAAGGGTTATTATGATCGGACCGCCAGGGCCCGTCGTTTTGAGGTGGGCGATGAGGTCATGATATTGCGCACATCGCTAAACAACAAACTAGACGTGCAGTGGGAGGGCCCAGCACGAATTGTTCAGAAACTGTCGGACGTTAACTACGTGGTGAGTCTGCCAGGAAAGCGGAAAGCACAGCAAGTTTACCATTGTAATCTGCTCAAACCTTATAGACAAAGGGAAGCAGTAGTGAGCATGATGGTAAACGTTCCTGAAGAGCTTCCGGTCGAGCTTCCGGGACTAGGCTCAGTGACGAACAGGAAAGACACCGATCAGGTCATTAGTGACTTAGTCAGTGGAGCATCGCTGTCGCCTGAGCAGAAAACCGAACTACACCAGCTCTTACAAGAGTTTCAAGGTCTGTTCTCTGAGAGGCCTGGTAGGACTTCTGTCCTTACTCATGATATAGAACTTACCTCCCCAGAGCCAGTACGATCCAAGGCGTATCGGGTGTCACCCCGCCAGAGCGATATTATGGAGGCTGAGGTAAAGAAAATGCTACAGCTCGGTGTTATTGAGGCAGGTGAGAGTGATTATACTTCCCCTTTGATTTTAGTTGAGGTACCGGGCAAGGAACCTCGTCCTTGCGTCGACTACCGCAGGCTTAATTCCATCACTAAGGATCAAATTTATCCGATCCCTAACATCGAGGAGCGCCTTGAGAAAGTTAGTAGCGCTCAGTTTATTTCCACCCTAGATCTTGTCAGGGGTTATTGGCAGGTTCCACTTACAGAAGAGGCTAGTAGGTATGCAGCGTTCATTTCACCAATGGGAACATTCCGTCCTAAAGTGTTGAGTTTTGGTTTGAAGAACGCGCCATACTGCTTTTCAAGCCTCATGGATAAAGTGTTGCGGGGACAGCAAGAATTCGCTTTACCGTATCTAGACGACGTGGCGATATTCTCCGCATCCTGGTCTGAGCATATGGCACACTTGCGGGCAGTGCTAACCCGCCTGCGCGAAGCGGGCTTGACAGTCAAGGCTCCTAAGTGCCAGTTAGCACAGGCCGAGGTTGTCTACCTCGGTCACGTGATTGGTCAGGGTCGTCGCCGCCCCTCTGAAATAAAGGTGGCCGCTGTGCGAGACTTCCCGCAACCGCGCACGAAGACCGATATTCGGTCGTTCTTAGGTGTCGCCGGCTACTATCAGAGGTACATCCCCAGGTACTCTGATATCGCGGCTCCCCTGACGGATGCTCTAAGAAAAACAGAGCCCCAAACAGTCGTATGGGACGAGACAAAGGAAAGAGCTTTTAGCGCCCTAAAGAGTGCCCTAACAAGCCAGCCTGTGCTACGATCGCCAGACTATACAAAAGGGTTCGTTGTTCAGTGCGATGCTAGTGAGCGAGGCATGGGCGTTGTACTGTGCCAACGGGAAAATGGAGAAGTAGAACACCCCGTCCTGTATGCTAGTCGTAAGCTGACCAGTCGTGAGCAGGCGTATAGCGCCACCGAGAAAGAGTGTGCGTGTCTCGTGTGGGCCGTTCAGAAATTGTCATGCTATCTAGCCGGCTCGAGGTTTATCATTGAGACGGATCACTGCCCTCTCCAATGGCTGCAGACCATCTCTCCCAAAAATGGCCGCCTCCTGCGCTGGAGCCTCGCTTTGCAACAATATTCCTTTGAGGTGCGTTACAAAAAGGGGAGTCTCAACGGTAACGCCGATGGCTTAAGTCGAAGCCCCTAACGTAGGAATCAGCCTCAAAATTGTTTGTTACTGATGTTTTTCTTCCTGAGGCAGGATTTTTAACATATTGCTTTTGTTTAGTGTTTCAAAGTGATGACATGCTTTCTAGTGCAATTTTCCAAATTGTGGACGCGTGCTAAGTGCTGCTAGGCTACTGTAAGGAACTAGGCAGTGGTATAGAAGGGGAAAGAGCCTGGCAGGGCTTAGTGAGGGTTGTGCCGTGCTTGCTGACTGAGCGGTTGAGTTTCAGCGTAGTTCTAACGCTTGCCGGGAACGAGAACAAAAATGTGAACTCTCCCGAAGTCACCTTGCAGTGTCCTGTGCGAACCTGAACGAGAGAACGAGGCCTTCTCTGTGCGCTGCGCTCAAGAAACGTCGAGGGACGCCCGACTTCGGTTATGAGCATCATCGAGCGACATCCCTCCGGACAGCGGATGCAGTCCCCTGACCATCGGGATCTCCTTCCCCCGGCGGGGCGGTCTGTTACGTTTCGCCTACGACGCGCGGTAAAGCCGGCGCGGATGCAACGGACGCCGGGGCTTCGTTCAAAGCGGCAGACATTTTGGCCCGTTCGGCGCCGCCGCTACGCCTCCCCGCCAAGCGCGTCCAGGCATGTTCCAATGCCACGTGTCTTCATGTGCGTGTGTGTGTGTATGTGCATGTTGGTGCCCACGCTTGTCGAAGCGCGGCAGCCGGGGAGAGGAGCTCCCAACAACTGTGAAGCGAGGGGGTCTGACAGGCGCCGACACGACGGATGCGTCCACCTTCTCTTCCCATTGTGCCCCAGCGGCGCCGACACGACGTATGAGCCACCTTATCCCATTGTGCCCGAGCGGCACAGTCACGTGCTCGTTTATAGAGGGGTTCCTTCTTGCCCTCAACTGCGAGAGTATAAAAGCAGCTGCCCCCGGACGCCAAAAAAGGCTCCGATTTCTTCTGTTGAGTAACGTGCTCTCCCGTCTCTCTACTTCGGTCGACCTGACCGCCAACTCTTTGCGATGTTAGAATAAACAAGTTGTTTTGTTGTTACCAGTCGACTCATGCTTTGCCGGGACCTTCGGATGCTTCCAGTTGTACCCCAGGCCGCCAGGCCAACGCTACCCTTGGGGCTTGCGACCCAGGTGCAACAACGGGCGTCAGCGCCGAGTTCCCAACAACTCGTGCCATTGGTGCGATTACAACAGTGTTGACTCAGAAGGGTTTGGGTGCGAGCTAGTTGGTAGGGATCATTCATATTTAAAACAGCGCAAATAACACGGACAAGGGAGGACACAGGACGAGCGCTTACTGCCAACAAAACCTTTATTAGAGCATGCGCAAATATATACAATTTGCAACAGGCATAAAGAGAGTGAAAGAAGGGGAGGGGAAGGCGAGTCATCGTCGGTCAACTACTGCTGCGCACGCGTCAATGACATTAAACAATATAAAAGAAACCATAACATGGTGGACACAGGCCAAACTGCTTAAATTCTAAGGAACTTAAGTTCTTTATCACAAAGTGCAATACAAGGGGAACTAACACAGGTGGCTCCTCACTGACACATTGAAGATGCCTCAAAGATTTCTCTGGCCATCTGATTGCTGTACCTTTTCAACACACGTGTGTGGTCAAGGAGTGGAGTACAGCCACACTTGGCACAATGAACAGCCAGATTACTGCCAGTCTTAATCTTGACACAGTGAGCATGCTCGCGCAAACGTTCATTAATACAGCGTCCTGTTTGCCCTATGTAAGTGCAGCCGCCAGTGGTGGGAATGGAATACACTACAATGGTACTGCAATGTACAGGCTTGGCGACATGTTGCTTATTGCACGGTCCAGGTGTTCTCCGGCTTTCCTTTATTTTTTGCACAGCCTTCCCAACTTGTTAGGCGCAGTGAACACGACCTTTATACCAGCCCGGCCTGCGGCTTTCTTGATGCGATGGGACACACCATGTATATACGGTATCGCAACAGTCTTGGTTAAGACATCACCCGCTTCGCGCTGTTTCTTGGGGGAACGAGCCTCTTGCAATAAAACTTCCGCCGAGGATGACAGCAGTTGTTCAGGATAGCCACTTGTTTTAAGCCGCTGGACTTGATTGGAGAGGTTGCTGGACATCGAGTGGTGGCAAGAGCGAACGACCGCATTTCTAAGGGCCCCTAGGGCGATGGAGCGCTTCACCACTTTAGAATGGTTGGATGTGAACGGGAGAAGGTGTTTTTTGGAACGCGGGGCATACATCCAACACGTGTGCCCTTCCTGGAGGTGTAGTGCAAGGTCTAAGAAGCGGATTAGGCCTTTTTTCCGGCAGTTCTCTTGTGAACGTCAAACCTCGATAGATGCACTTGAATTTTTCAAACACTTCGTCGACCAGGGTTGTGGCTTCATTAGGGTGGGCAGATAGGATCACCAGAAAATCGTCGACGTAGCGAAACACCTTCTTAACAGGAATTGTGCTGAGTTGCTCTTGGAGGAGTCTATCATAGTGCGCCAACAATAGATCACTCATTATGGGCGCAATACGAGAGCCTATGCAAATCCCGTTCTTTTGCACATAGAACTCTTCATTATTCTGGATGACGGTAGATCTTAGGTAAACCTGCAGCAGGCCCAGGAAATTGGCGACGCTGGTGCCAACCGCATTCTGGAACCGGACTTTACCTATCGTTTCTATGCCTTCCTGCACGACGGCGAAGAGGTCATCTTGAGGTAGGGAATAATATAGGTCCTTGATGTCTACCGAGAATGCCTGTGCGCTATTGATGCTTGACTCCTTTAGGAACTGGTCTACCTCTGTGGAGTTGCGTACTAAAAGCCGGTCATTTATTGGAAGCTGCCTTGTTACTTGTTACTTGTTGCCTTGTTACTGCCTTGAAGCGTTGTCACTTGTTAGAACGACTGCGAGTAGAGCCGCTTCCCCGGACTGCGAAAGGGTGATTCTGGAGTGTGTTGATGCACTTTCCTTGGGATCCTCCGGTCCTAGTCGACCGAAGGTATCAAGCATCATGGAATCGCTGCGGAGTAGTGACTTAAAGTTCCTAGTGTCAGATAAAGAAGGCGGCTTTGTTGTATGCCACTCCCTGCAATTTCACCTTTCAGCAGAATGCGCACTCAAAGAAAATTTCAAAGTGGCCGATGGGTTCAACCCTTCCAAGACCAAGAAGTTCGCCGTAGGCAGATGTGAGGAAGCCTGTCTAGAAAAGTTGTCTAAGGCGATCAAGCGCTCCAAAGGAATCTGCCTTTCCGCCTTTTTTACTGTTAAAACTCACAAGATGGGCCACCGCTTCAGAGCCATTGTTTCGGAAGTGGGTACTTGGCAAAAGTGCCTAGGGCCCTACCTTCTGGAAGGTCTCAGGCTGCTTCCAATAAATGACCCGTTTTTAGTACGCAACTCCACAGAGGTAGACCAGTTCCTAAAGGAGTCAAGCATCAATAGAGCACAGGCATTCTCGGTAGACATCAAGGACCTATATTATTCCCTACCTCAAGATGACCTCTTCGCCGTCGTGCAGGAAGGCATAGAAACGACAGGTGAAGTCCGGTTCCAGAATGCGGTTGGCACCAGCGTCGCCAATTTCCTGGGCCTGCTGCAGGTTTACCTAAGATCTACCGTCATCCAGCATAATGAAGAGTTCTATGTGCAAAAGAACGGGATTTGCATAGGCTCTCGTATTGCGCCCATAATGAGTGATCTATTGTTGGCGCACTATGATAGACTCCTCCAAGAGCAACTCAGCACAATTCCTGTTAAGAAGGTGTTTCGCTACGTCGACGATTTTCTGGTGATCCTATCTGCCCACCCTAATGAAGCCACAACCCTGGTCGACGAAGTGTTTGAAAAATTCAAGTGCATCTATCGAGGTTTGACGTTCACAAGAGAACTGCCGGAAAAAGGCCTAATCCGCTTCCTAGACCTTGCACTACACCTCCAGGAAGGGCACACGTGTTGGATGTATGCCCCGCGTTCCAAAAAACACCTTCTCCCCCTACACATCCAACCATTCTAAAGTGGTGAAGCGCTCCATCGCCCTAGGGGCCCTTAGAAGTGCGGTAGTTCGCTCTTGCCACCATTCGATGTCCAGCAACCTCTCCAATCAAGTCCAGCGGCTTAAAACAAGTGGTTATCCTGAACAACTGCTGTCATCCTTGGCGGAAGTTTTATTGCAAGAGGCTCGTTCCCCCAAGAAACAGCGCGAAGCGGGTGATGTCTTAACCAAGACTGTTGCGATACCGTATATACATGGTGCGTCCCATCGCATCAAGGAAGCCGCAGGCCGGGCTGGTATAAAGGTCGTGTTCACTGCGCCTAACAAGTTGGGAAGGATATGCAAAAAAATAAAGCAAAGCCGGAGAACACCTGGACCGTGCAATAAGCAACATGTCGCCAAGTCTGTACATTGCAGTACCATTGTAGTGTATTCCTTTCCCACCACTTCCGGCTGCACTTACATAGGGCAAACAGGACGCTGTATTAATGAACGTTTGCGCGAGCATGCTCACTGTGTCAAGATTAAGACTGGCAGTAATCTGGCTGTTCATTGTGCCAAGTGTGGCTGTACTCCACTCCTTGACCACACACGTGTGTTGAAAAGGTACAGCAATCAGATGGCCAGAGAAATATTTGAGGCACCTTCAATGTGTCAGTTAGGAGCCACCTGTGTTAGTTCCCCTTCTATTGCACTTTGTGATAAAGAACTTAAGTTCCTTAGAAGTTAAGCAGTTTGGCCTGTGTCCACCATGTTATGGTTTCTTTGATATTGTTTAATGTCATTGACGCATGCGCAGCAGTAGTTGACCGATGATGACTCGCCTTCCCCTCCCCTTCTTTCACTCTCTTTATGCCTGTTTCAAATTGTATATATTTGCGCATACTCTAATAAAGGTTTTGTTGGCAGTCAGTGCTCGTCCTGTGTCCTCCCTTGTCCGTGTTATTTGCGCTGTTTTAAATATGAATGACCCGTGGGTGTTCCTCGAACGTTACGGAGAAAATAACCACGTCGTCAAGGGGGACCAGACAGGTTTGCCATTTGAGGCCTGAGAGTACAGTGTCAATTAGTCGTTGAAACGTTGCCGGCGCAGAACACAAAGCATCGTCTTCACTTGTGTTGGGATTGCCTCGCGCTCTTTCGGTGCCACACGATAAGGATTCTGCCGAGTTGGTGTGGCGTCGGCTTCGGTGACAATACGGTGCTTAGTGAGCGGCCTCTGGCTAACTCGTGACGTAGATGAAGAGCAGCTCTTAAACTCATCGATTAGCTCAAGAAGGCTGCTGCGTTCGACGGGCGATAAGGTAAGACTGATATCAACCACAGGGGCAGGCATAGCCACGGTGAATGTCGCGTGCTCCACTGGGAGGCAGTCCTGTATTGAGGTAAATTCGTGGAAGTAAGCAACAGCCGTGCCTTTAACAATGTGTCGACGTTCCGTGATAAAATTCGTCAGCAGGAGTTCAGCACGTCCGTCGTGTACTTTAATTACGGCCCTGGCGATCTACTCAAATTGAGGACGACACAACGAGCTATGGAAAGAAGAATGATAGGTGTAACGTTAAGGGATAAGAAACGAGCAGATTGGGTGAGGGAACAAACGCGAGTTAATGACATCTTAGTTGAAATCAAGAAAAAGAAATGGGCATGGGCAGGACATGTAATGAGGAGGGAAGATAACCGATGGTCATTAAGGGTTACGGACTGGATTCCAAGGGAAGGGAAGCGTAGCAGGGGGCGGCAGAAAGTTAGGTGGGCGGATGAGATTAAGAAGTTTGCAGGGACGGCATGGCCACAATTAGTACATGACCGGGGTTGTTGGAGAAGTATGGGAGAGGCCTTTGCCCTGCAGTGGGCGTAACCAGGCTGATGATGATGATGATGGAAACGCCTTGACTCAGTACCAGTGTGTCGATGTGTTCAGCAACGCCAGTCCCAGTGTTCAAGTTGTCGCAGATTACAGGCACGAGGGAACAGCTTCGCGGCGGAAGCGTGACGTCGTCGTCGGCTATACGTAAGCGGGGTCGCTAGTGTTCCGCGGGGTCGACGTCGTCTGAACTCGTAGAAAATGTGACGACGAGGTCACGGATATTAATCACTGCACCATACTTTCTAAAAAAATTAATCCCCAATATAAGTTCTTTACAGCACTCAAAGAGAATGACGGGGGTGGCGACGAAGGTTGCACCGGCGATTATTATTCTGGCTGTGCATTTTCCGATAGGCGTCATCAACTGGCCACCGACAGTTCTGATATTGGGCCTGGTCTACGGCGTCTTCACTTTCCGCAGCCTGTCGACCAGCTTTTGACTGATTATAGAAAAATGCGAACCAATATCGACGAGAGCGGCCACTTGGTGGCCGTCAATGCAAACGACAAGATCGGCGCTGACGGCGTCGGTTACAGGAGGTGTGATTGGAGTCGTCGGAGTTCTAGAGTCGTCGATCGTCGGAGATGGGGGCTCTTGGGTAGCTAGCCGGTTTGTAACCTCACCCCCGGAGGTCGCTGCGTCTAGTTTCCCCGCCGCGGACTAGGGGACCTGCCCCTAGAGGCGTCAGAAAAAATGCGACGGGTCGGTGGGGTGTAACGAGCCGGAGATGGGGAACGCGATCGAGGCGTCGTTGAACCTTCTGGCGGAAAGTTTGTAGAATTTCCGTCGCAGCTACGTGCAGCATCAGACACAGGGTAATTGCAGCTGGGAAATCTTGGATACCCAGCCGCGCGGTAGTGGCACGCGCAGTAAACATGCCCTGCTTCGCCGCAATGAAAGCATAGCGGCCGGCGGTCAGCGGTGCGCCACAAATCGGTCTTTCGAAGCGGGTAGCCGGCAGGGGATTAACTGTAGAAACGAGGCGCAGTGATCGACTGGCGCCGATACGGCATAGTTGGCGGTGGCTGTGACTGTCGGAAATAGGGCGTCGGGGGTGGCGGTGTTGGCTGCGTCGTAGTGGTCGACGGTGTCAGCAGCATCGAAGTGGCGGGAGGTGGACGGCAGACAGCTTCCGCATAGGTCAATTGTCGCGGCACAGCCTACCAGTCGGGCGACGAAAAGGCCTCTCGAACTTCCTCCCGAACGATATCAGCGACAGAAACCACCGCTGGTGCCATGGGAGAGATACAGAGCTGCCGGATCTCCTCTCACACAATCTCTCGGATGACTTCACGCAGAGACGTGCTGCAGCTCTCAGGTAGAATTGAAGCATTCACCGGCGAGCCCTTGCGATCATATTGGCGGTACCGTTGCTGTAGAGCCCGTTCTATAGCGGTAGCCTCCTTGGTAAATGTGGCCACTGTCGTCGGTGGGTTCCTCACGAGCCCGGCAAACAGTTCCTGCTTCACTCGGCGCAAGAGATAGCGCAACTTCTTTTCTTCGGCCATCTCAGGGTCTGCTCTGCGGAAAAGGCGGGCCATATCTTCTGCAAACATGGCAACTCTCTCGTTTGGTTTTTGAATACGGGATTCGAGTAGGCGCTGCGCGTTGTCTCTTCTGTCGCTTCTAGTGAAAGTGTCTAGCAGCTGGGTGCGGAAGGCATCACACGTGGTCAAATTTCTCTCCCGGTTCACAAACCACGTCCGCGCACTGTCTTGAAGCGCAAAATAGACATTAGACAGCTTTTGCTGGGAGCCCCAGTCATTACAACTGGCGACACGCTCAAATTGGTCAAGCCAATCTTGGACATCCTCAAAAGCGTCGCCTTGGAAACTTTCTGGTATCTTAGGATTCTGCAGCGTCACCTGCGATGGAGTTGCAGTAGCCATGGCAGAAGTAGGTTGACGCGTTCGAGCAGGGTCCTGCAAAGGGTTGAACTCGGGCGTCAGGCCTAGCAGGCGGCGACTGTACCGGTGAACAGGAGTTTCGACGAAAGAAGGTGATTCCGCTTTCGAGGTATGGCTCCGCGAAGAGGTGCCGAGCATGAGGCAATCCTACCCCGTACCTCCACCTGTGTTGCAGCCTAGTAGGAGACGGGAAAGCCGGCGTAGAGAACGTGTAAAAGCATTTTTACGAGAGCAGTCAAAGCGACGTCGTTGTCGTCTCCGTTTTTCCACTCGCGCGCTACTTCAGAGTCGTTCTCATCGTCTGGCACATACCCGCAGCGACCATATAGGATGTGGCAATATGGCTGCATGCGCTGTTTTCGAATAAAAATTTTATGAACATAGCAAACTTCTGAGATCTAATGCAACTGTCATGGTAAACTATAATATCAGCGCATCCCTTTTATTCTACTGTCAGCAGCAGCGAAGGAACGTAAGCGCGCGATTAGCATTGGCAACATATATCTAGTAAGCGTAGAGATTGCTAATGCGGCTGGCCCGGCCTGGCACCCTTTCGGGCTTTTCCAGCCGGGAAGCTTAGAAACACTGGGACAGCCCGGGTTGTGTCATCGACTCCTAGAGGGCTCGACGCTCTTACGGCGTTCTCTACCCGCAGGCCACATGAACGAGCGTGACGGGCTGTCTGTGCACTTATCTGTCGGCAGGCTGTTGTGATGTTAGCTACCCGATGAAAAATAATGTTTCTGTGCAGATAACCCATCTAGGATCGACTTAAACGACAAGAAAATCTGCAGTGAGATGACGAACACACTGTTGCAAAAATAGAATGAGAAGGTCCCCAAAAAGACAATTCAACCCGGCTGGGACAAGAGAAATGGCGCTATAAAAAAAACTAATTCAGGAGCTCCTGAGTCAAGGCATTGAAACCGGCAGAGCAAATCAGAAGCGTTTAGCCGAGGAGCAGTACGCAGTTCATATGTCATCCCAACCTTGGTTCGAGCCTGTACATTGTAGTGGCTCACAGAGCAACCAGGATGCTCCACAGTTTACCGTTTCCAACTAGCTCCAAAGGAGTCAACTTGACCAGCGTCAAATCCTTCTCGAATCATGCAACTCAATAACAGGAATGTATACATAGACTATTATTTTTTCGTAAGTCGTTCTTCGCCATTAGGTGGTTTTCGTTGTAACAAAGCAATGCATCAGCTTATGGCGAAACTCAGAACAGATGAAAAACGACAATTTTGCCGGTGAAGGGCGTCTGAATGAAGCGCACTCTGGATGCGCTCAGATTGTGAAGCTTTTGGCTATCAAACGTAACCAAATGGCTATTCTGTCCTGCGGAAACCCGCACAGAGCAGGATGTTTCGTCAAAGGGAACAAATTGGCACTGCAGGGACTGTAGCGCAAAACAATTTGAAAACAAAGAAACACCCACGAGACTTTCTTCGAAAGAAACCTTAAAGTTTAAGGAAAATTTACGCTATGGTGCTATGCAGGATGCGCCGAGTTTGGCGAAACTCGGCATCTTCACGAGTTCTGGCAACACCCCAAGGTGAAAGCACGAATGGTACCGAGACGCAGTTTATCTTTCGACAAGCCTCCAGTTTCATTGGCTTATCTAGATTCACTCTGGCTGGCTATCATTCCTTGGGCGTTGCCTTCTGGGCGGTCGACAAACTGGGGCTCACGTGATCATACCGTCGGCGCATGGTCGTGCCTTCTTTCACTTGTTTGTCGTTGCACCGAGTGCATTACATGCACAAGCGAGTTATAAGACAAACGCATTTAGTACAATATTATTAGTTAGTTTAACGTGGTTTAGAAGCATTTTAAAGCTTACAACATGTACACTGAATGTCCATTAGACTAATTTTTAATTTAGTACGCTTCGCATTATACCACGAGGGAACGCTGTGGTTGCGTCATCACATCCATTCACCGGGCGAGCATGGCGGCTAAACATCGAAGAGGCCCAGTGTAAACAAACTCGTACAAAGAGCTTGCAGTGCGCGACGTAGTGATCAGGCTCGACGATGACCACTATTTCTTGGATAGTTATGTTCCTCCGTGAGCATTCTTTCCATGCACCCCGTAAGACTGCCAATAGCTTCGGCGATTTCACAAATTGCAACGCGCACCTACTGTTCACGGCGCAATGCTGAAGAAACAACTTGTCTGGTGCTGCTTCTGTGAGTGCGCCGAGTTCCTCCACTCTGCATGACTGCGAGCGTCACGAAAATTACATAGTGTGGACAAAAGGCAGACATCCTATATAGCTACGATGCGACAAGGAGGTGGTACCGACGATGGATCTCGCTACCAACACAGCGAAGGAGACATCGACAAACTGCAGATAAGTATATTTCTACTGTTTCGTATTTAGCATAATAAGAGTGCACGGATTAAGTCACTTTCGTAGTAACGAACTGAATGTCCAGCAGTTTAAAGAAGACAGTGAGAACCAATGAGTGTTCGTGCTTTTACATGCAAGTGGGCCCGCGAAAATATGGAAAAGATGAAGGTAATCTTCACTAACTTGGTGAGATAACAGAAATTCATGAGTGACATTAAGCCCGCAAAATTTATGGAAGAGTATCTTTATCCAGGTGCAATATCAATATCAGGTACTCATATAAAGCAGGGAACTTAAAATACAATTTCATGGGTTGAACAGCACATGGAAGGCATTACCGAATCGTGATCGCCACGTTACCGATATCCTTGAAAAACGTTTAGAATCATTGCATTCTACCAGTTATGCAATATGGGACATAAACCTGGAGGTTAACAAAGAAACTTGAGATGTCAAGAACTGTGCAGAAAGCGAAGTAGCAAAAATTGTTGGAGATAGCATTAAGGCAGAAAGACAGTGGCGTAGTAAACCGTGGCAACTTATGTGCTAGTTGAGATTAAGAAAAAGAAAGAAAAGACAGGAATCGGCAGGCAGGCCATGCACGTATTCGATCACTTGTTGCCAATTCATAACAGGTGATTACATAAGCGTGACAAAATGGATGTCAAGGAGAGAGAACTACAGCCGAGGATGGTAGAAAATTGCGTAATGGGGCAAAAATATGATGTTTGTAGGCATAGAATGCAATCAGCTCGTATAAGACAGGATTGTAGGGTGAGGCATTTGTTTTGCAGCGAACAAAAATAGGTTTGTGGTGCTGACAGTAGAGATTCGTGAAGGGGCGGGGCCACCTCAGCTGCTGGCACACTAATCAACATGACAATTGGCTCTGAAAAAGAAAACCCCAGTTATGAAAAATAAAGCAACGTTGTCCCAACACAGTTTTATTATGCATACTACACTAAAGGCTTCCAAAGTTAAGGTCACTTAGTAGTAATAGTGCAACGAGCATTTTTCTTTGTAAATAATGGTTTGTATGTGGCTGATTCATACCAATACACTTCTTTTGCAGCAATACATTCTGCTGCTGGAGGCACTCAACCGCCTGGTGGCAGTAGGCGAGCGCCAGGCACGTGCTCTTGAGAGTGCGGCAGAGGTCCAGAGGGCTGCTCTGCAACAGTAGTATCGGTGCCCTCACTGCTCTCCTGTCGAGCCCACAAAAGGCACCTTATAAAGGAGCTTTCAGTTTAACAGATTGTTTATTATTGAAGAACATGAACAAAATTATTGCAGTAAACATTGTGTTGTGCATATTAGGAGACTTGTAACATGCACTTGGTGTCCCTTCAGGATAGGCAAAAACGTAACACAACCTGTGCCACTCTTGGACCATGTAAATAAAAAATACACTAATGCAGCATACACGTCATTGTGCTGTTTGTTCTTTCTATGTGCAAGAATACAGTGCGTGTTGATTAGCCACAAGATGAACGGTGGGTGAAGTTCACAATGAAGACAGGAAGCAGCAGGAGCTTAATAATGCTATCACCTATAGACTGTGCATATGACTGCAACACTGCCTGATTCAAATGTGCCTTTACATCCATGTTCGATACCACATATTCTTTAACATTGTCTTATAATTGCATGTACTATATTTCACACATCTTAAGCCCTTGCATAGCGCACTTCTGATGTATCCATTTCATAGGCCAAATAATTGTACACTTTGTCGTTTTGTGTTGTATGAAAAGCAGCATCCTTTACAGTCGGATAAAACTTCAGAACACAGGAGAGGCCCCGCCCAGTTGACCAAAGCACAGCAGCCGATTGCCTCCACGTCTAAAGAAATAGTCCCTCTCCAACGAGCAGGTATTAGTCTGTCCGGCGGCATGATGTCAGTCTAGAGTGCGCGCCCATTGGTGCAGGCCTGTGTTCACCTGCCTTAAATTGCAGATTCCGCAGCCTCTTAAAATTGTATCCAACTGTAGAAACACGTAATGCCTTGCACAAGTTGCATAGACTTGTGAAACTTGATAGCACACAATGATCAGGAGCAGAAATCAATACAGGCATCCAAGCAAAGCTGGCTGGCCACACTTCCATTATGAGGGGCTGTAAAAAGGTCTCGCCAAATATTCCCATGACGTCCTTGAAAGAGAGGTGGTGTTTGGCACATCTTTAGAATCAAAAACAGATTACAGTGAATGTTGTGTACCACGTCAAAACAAACTGAGCTTGGTTATCTGCACAGCATGTAACCGGAGGTTGTGCTTCACATAGGAAACAAACTGCTCTGCCCAGTACAATTTTGAGGCCGGTATGGAACCTATTATGTCAACAGTGTCAATATACAAATTACACTTTTCACAGGCCATTGATTTCACCATTATTTTTGTGTGATTATTCTTTCAATCAGTGCTTGTATTACATGAGCAGGTGGATTTGAAAGCAAAGCTTTGTTTGCAAACCTTCCGATTTCCATAATTGTGTGGCAAGGCACTGGCATGTTGTCGAATAGCTCACACTTCCTCGGTCCTGCACCAAAGAAGCCGTATGCTCTATTTGAAGTTAGATCGCACAACAATTCAACGGCACACAAAGAGTAACACACACAGCAGAACATTCTGCTGTGTGTATTTCTCTTCTTTGTGTCCCGTCGAATTGTTGTGCAATTAAACTTCAAGCTTCTATACCAATACACCCAGTCTTCAACCTCACCAATACTCTAGTTATTAGGCCACAATGGTGCACATCCTTGAAATTTCCCAACGCAAATTAGCTCTCCAAAAAATCACAAGTGTTAAATTTAGCAGCGCAGGTGTACGTATGCACGTGCCATATTCTTTACCACTAAACTCACAGGAATCAAAGGGGCAAGCATTAACCAGCCTTGCTGCTGCCGTTCCCATTATCATCATGACACCAACGGAAAGACAGTGCCACGTTTCAGTAAAGGGAGTGCCGGAGGGAAAGGTGTGACAGCGAGGGCTTACAATAAAAATAACGGTTACGAGACATGTTCAATGCCAATATACGCTGCATGTCGATCAGCCTACTTTGGCATTGCGGCAAGCGTTTACTCGTTTGAGCATATTACGTTTTGTGTAATCATTGCTCTAAAGCTGTACAAATGGTCTATTTGCTCTGCAATTTTTATTTTTATCATGGTGGGTTAAATACCCACTTTTCATTGGCATCTGCACCACATTTCTCCCGATATGTAATTTTGCTTGGTGGTTCATGACATCTTCGCGTACAGAGAATTCTGCAGAGCATTGGATGTTCATTGTGCTACTGCTTAAGAATTAGAGCCCCATTAGAGCCCCATGAGATGAAAATATACAATTTATCCATCCAGAATAACGCCGCCCCCCTCCCAAAAAAAGAAGATACACTGAACCTCCGGCACATGCATCGACAGTGAACAGAGCAAACAATCTGAAGTATTTTCTTCATGCAAGCCAACACACTAAGATTCTCAATGCATTTTCATTTCGCCACAAATGCATATAGCCACAACCGGATTTAGGATTAATAGGTTACTTCACACAATTTGTGATATCCATTTATCTATTTATACTTAACCTCTTTCCCAAGAAAGTGAGTCATTTGGAAGGCACCCTGACAGACAAGTAGAACAATCGGCAAAAAGTCATCAACCAGCGAAAAAGTCAGCATCATAAGCAGCCGCATGTGAGATGTCGCTAACACAAAATTTAAGTCGGCTACAAAGAAGTGGCCAATTTGGCAATATGGCGTGTCTAAACATTGCTTCAATGTTAATCACAGTAGCGCTGACATTGAAGGTGTCTTAATTCCTACGTATGTTCCGTCCACACACCCGACTACGTTCGTAATGTTCCCACGAAGTAGGAAGCATTATTTCATATATGCCCGCTCAGCCGCATTATTCTGGAAAGCTAGCCACCGCTTACGCACTGCCGCATCGATAAGCGCGTCAGACACATCTCTGACACAGTGGCTAACAGTAGTTTGATGGCGTCCAATGTAACGCTCGGCGCCGACGCTTCCCTGAAAACTCCCAGTCTCGTAGAAACGGAGCGCACAGATGACTTGCTCTACGACGGTGAGCGAATGAAGCCCGCCATGCTGTCTCCGCAGACGAGTCTTCGCCTAGCTCGTCACACAGCCAGCGCACTGATGTCTCCTACAGGCGAAAATGACGCTGAAACTCCCCGTCGGTCATGTAGGTGAACGGGTCCAGACGGTCTTACTGACGCTTGCTGCCGCTGGATGCAATGAAACAGGCTGCTGCTGCCGCCGCCATGTTCCCGAGTTGAACTCGGAGGGGGTTTCGCGATGTACGAGTTTAGCACGAGTTCGCCTCTCAATCAAAACCAGTGTTCACGCCCCGCGCGAGGCATGTAACTCTTGTACGCGCACCCACTCAGTTGGGCCACGCCCAACTTAACTTCCGGCAACAGCGACGCGGTGTCGAGCTGAGAGGCATCAACAATCTTGACACCCGACATAAAACACGCACAACGCACTGTCATCAGTGATGTACTGAGCACCACTATCAAAAACAAAGCGTTGACTGTCGCTGGCTTATGCATACATCTTCTCGGGCTGAGATGGCCCCATAACATGGTTTCATTGCCGGCATTGTGGCGCGTTGCGCACAGTAAATAAATATCGGCACGTCACTGTAGCTGCTTGCAAGGCGTCGATGCGCCGAGGGGGACGACGATGCTGAGGAGTGCGTATTGCAGCAGTCGTTTGAGATGGCTGCTCTGTCATCGGTGATGAAACGGAGCCACAGCGTCGTAAACAAGATCAGCGTCCGAGAATCGCTCGCTCTTCTAGACCCAGTGCAATGGCATTTCTTCATCACAAGCACTGCGCACTCAACAGTTCCAACACCTCTCTCCGTTCGAAGTCTGATTTGATAACTGCACACAAGAGACCTCACCTGCCAAAATTCGAGGGCTGTGGTGTCGTTACGATATCCATCTGCGATCGCTGCTGACTCCAGCAGAGGTAATCCGCAAGCACCTTCGACTGCGCAACACACTCATATCCTGCGTACGTACATGCGCTCAGAGGCATCTTCACTGGGCAAGCGATGACAAGCGATGAATTGTGTTGCTGGGAAGCACGCACTTTTCGCAATGTATCGCAGAGGCTTCGCGCACAAAGATAAACTGGTACATTTTCATTGAATTGCGTCACTACGCACTCTAAAATAACATACCGCCGTTTTGCAGCGACAGCTGTTGTGTCGTTTTTAGTAGGTAAAGCGGGGGCCTTAATAGCCTAGTGAACCGCGTGCGATGAACAGCCGTACCACGGCGCTGCATTTCTATTCCCCTAATAGACAAAGAGTGGCCATGACCCTCCATGAATCATGACCGACTTTATTGAGAATAGCACTGCAGCGCCCCTAGGCGACACATCCCCGTATGAACGCCTTCGTGCGTGCGACCTGCTTCAATGTAGCGCTTCTAAGCTTTCGTCTCACTGTCGCCACTCGCGGCAAGAAGTGCAAAATTTAATAATTTCCTAGAACTCCGTTTGTCATCACAAATTTCTAGCGTTGAACACGAAAAACAGATACTTAAAGAAATAAAAATGTTCGTTATTTTATTTGTTGTATTTTAACGTATTCGTTTGAGTGAAAGTGTAGGTGCAAGAATGCGCCGCACGTGCACTGTTCGCATTCGATGGAGGATAGAAAGATAGTGCCCGAAAGAGGAGGCACGCCCTCGACGCACCCGGGAAAGGCGTAGTAGGGGGCTCACGGCAAGTGTGCAGAGAGGAAGCGGGACAGTCACGGTATCGCTAACTTGCGATAATTCGTTGATAACAATGCGCGGCGTTGGCGCGTTTCGTTGTGCAGCCTTCTTCGCTTGAAACGTGGAAGCAGCGTGCCGCGCAGGGTGCGCTCATGTTGCCATACGCGGTTTTTTGTCTACATATTTTTTTGCCTGCAGCTTCGGCGCGTTTCACGCTATCTCCGTTCACTGACTGCTGTCGAGCAAACTCGGGTAAAACTCAGGTGAACGAGAAACTCGGCGCATCCTTCATAGCACCCCTGGTCTTGAGATCGTAACTGCGATCCGTGTTGGTTGCTCTACCATCTCAGCAAAGCAGTAGTCTAGCCGATTGCGAGCGGATGCTGAAGGGAGGGACAACCCGAAGCTTCAAGACACTGAATACGACAATTCAATTCGGCGAAAGCGCGCAAGGGGAAGCAAGTTTCATAAAAGGGAACGAAACTGCAAAGAACTATTTGGTTTCCTCTTTAGCTTCGTGTTACAGTAAAGGCATCTGTCAATTTTCAGCTTTCTCCAAATATTGCCGAACCCGCAGAAAGTCCGTAATATAAGTGAATTGGGTGTCTACCACTTCAGCATAGTACCTCGCCAGTTTCCAGCCCAAAGTTGAAACAATTAAAGCTCTCTGAAAACCAGGGAAGAAAACTTTTTCAGAACGAATTTTCAATAAGTTTCGTGCATTAAAGCGAAGAAACATAATCGTAAGGACAAAAATTGCTTTAGTAGCAGCAGGCGTCAGGAGTGTTTCAGTCCATATTACTAGAATATTTCCGTAGGGGTAGTTATAGGTGACTTACACCTGTTTTAGAAAAACAATGAAAAATACTCTAAATTCCATGTTTGCATGGCAAGAAACGAAACCGTAGTCGCTATCGACTGGTCGACTTCATTGCAGAGTAGTAGATGGTCAGCACAGAAGCGTCTCACGGCGTGGTCGGTTGAGTAATGGTTACCTTTATGCATTCGAGCATCAGGTATCGCCTCACTGGGAACCAGTAATCCTTGGCTAGGTCGTCCAGTTGCAGACGGGAATCCTCGCGAGAATAGCAGATGACGGATATTCAGGATATTTCAGGATAGTCGCATGAAGGCGTCCATATCTGGAAAGCCCCTAACAGCGTCTCGAATCATGGCGGCTGACCGACGAAGGTGGTTTATACCTGATCCGGAAGTGTGCTGTGACGCTCGACACGTTCCGGCGTTTCGGACGGGGACCTGCATCAAGGCGCCCAAAGTTCGTGAAATCAATAACGGCATATATGTGCTGTATGAATTTTGCTATATTGAAGCGTTCTGCCTTTTTAACATGTGACGGCTCGGCCTTTACATGCGTGTCTCTCGCCTACTCGACAGGTGTTTTGTCGGCGCCCTTAGCCTCAGCGTTGCCGATTGAGGAGGCAGAGAGAGTGCGACATTGAAAAAACACGAACAATCACCCTCGATGCTGATTGTGGATATCCAGCGATAGAATCCCTTTATGCCTGTATAGATACAGTGATAATGACGCTTAATAGTTAATAAGTTAACGCCATGAGTCGTATGGGTCCGTGACGTTTAAGTGCTCCCATGGCTTGATGCATTGCAAATCATGTTAACTAATTTCCAGCTGACGTTTTGGGCACTGGTATATCCGGATTGGTCCATAGAGTTTCAGTCTATACCCCCGTGGTTGCTTAATGGCTGTGGTGCTGGGCTGTTAGGCACGAGGTCTCGGATTCGAATGCCGGCCACAGTGGCCGCATTTCGATGGGGAAGAAATTCGGAAACACACGTGTACTAACATTTAGGTGGACGTTAAAGAACACCTGGAGGTCCAAATTATTCTGCAATATACCCCACTATGGCGAGCCTCAGAATCAAATTGTTGTGTTGGCACGTAAACCGCAATAATTTTAATTAAGCCTCAATGTATGAATGCACTGTTGACGAAATTAATCCATGTTACACAGATTACTCAGCCGACTTAAAGTTGGGCAAAAGCGAGCAGAAAAAAAGAAGAAAAACTTCGACGGTAGGATTTGCTTTCAGACTCGCATAATCCAAACTTGCCTCAGTGGAATTGCAGCAAAACACGTTGCGGGGCAAGTTGGTCTATAGATTTCAATATATGAAGCGCCAATAGTGACTGCCCACTAGGAAGAAAAAAGGACAGGTCAAGGCGTTACTTGCAACAGTTTATTGAAGTCAAGGGTGGCTTATTATATAGCCATTGGGAAAGGGGAACGAAAAAGGAGGAACACTGATTATGTGACTGCGCAATAGTTCACTAGACAGTCTTTCAATAGATGAAGCGCCAATAGTGACGGCACAATAGGAAAGAACAAGGGCAGGTAGCGCCTTCTCTTGTCATTGTTCCTTCCTAGTGTGCCGTCACTCTTGCCGCTTCATCTATTGAACGGTTCTCTGAGTGCCGAATGCACCTCTTCTTTTCGATTACACTTCAGTGGCCAGAGGCTCCGTTGACGCGGCAAGAAATGAAGTGTCTTTACATCAAACGGAAGCGGCATTCACCAATATTTATCGCGGTCGTAACTCCGATTCCGCCTATTCCTATACTTGCAAACGCAGAAATGCTTTACTGAGATAACCCCAAGGCCCATTTCAGCCAATGTGGGTGCATCTCAGACAGAAAGTTCAGTTTTAGTGAATGTTGACATGGATACACAATTTCAAGTCTGATTTCTTTTAGTGGTGGGAAATTGGTAGCATTGAAAGAAAATAGAAGCACAAAGACTACAACTCCTTAACTCTGTACCAGAACAAGTATCGCCGTTCTGTAAATTGCACAAGTTAAAACACCCAAAGTGAACTAATTTTATGCAATAATGTGTATATTTGGTAATTTGTTAATGCTTACAAGGATTTTGTAAAATTGCTATTCACGATTAGTGGCGTACTTAAGAGCCATGTATACTACATCAGGTTTGCCCGCTTTACAAGAAGTATTAACTGCAATTTACAGAATTGACATCCAATTTCTCATTGCTGAATTGTAGTGCTGTAAACTTTACACTTTCGTTTCTTCAAGAATTGCTAATCTCAACGATGTATAATAAGATTAGACGCCTTAATTCAAAAATTCGCTCTTAACAGTCACTGGATTTTAACTTTTTGTTTTACGTGAAATAATACTTATGAACTTTGGTGCAGTTGTTGGCGAAAAACTTTTTCCTTCCCCATGTACTTAGATAGGAGCCCCCGTGATAAAACTTTCTGTTCAGGAGATAAAAACAAAGGTATGTTCAAATTGTGTACAAACGTCGCAATTGTCTAAATAACGAGTTGAAAAAAGCAATGCGCGAACGCTTCGCTGATACATTCACTTCAGCTGGTGGGTCTACAGAAACATTGTGGAGAAGGTTAACTTCCTTGCCAAACAGTGAAATACCTTGGTGGAAAAATACGATCATTACAGACAGCTGGCATCGAACTGAGGACAATGGCAAGAACAGATGCTTCCAACAAGCACTTTCTTATTAAAGTAAGTAAAACCACTTCTGCAACAAATGTTGGATCCCTATAGGCATCACTTAGTTGTTTGTTTGTATATACACTGCGCAGAAAATTAGGATAATTAGTGTTATTTATAATAAAAAGAATAGCAACTACAGAGATACTTATGACATCCAAGGTCGCACCATCACGCAAAAACCGGTAGGCACAAAACTTATCTGCACAAGCTCAGCAATAACAGCGCCGCACGTCAATCAAGGACTACCTTCTTATCTTACGTGATTCGACTTTTCAATTCATAGTCGTTTCAGTTCCAGTGCTTTTTTTCCGTTTCCTTGTAAGTACGACCACGTCCACCCACGCCTGCATTTCTCTATGACATTGAACCGTTATGATATAAAAGAGCGATAAAACTGACATGGGACTCTATCGGCCAAGATCTATACTACCAGGGTGCTCTATTCAAAGATTGTTGAAAAAGTTATTTTTTATTGAGTTCAGCGTAAACGTAGTCCGCTATCGAACTCTGAACATCAATTCCGAGAAGACACCTGTACTAAGCGCGCATTTCTCTCTGGAAGTAACACGCATCCCCAATTTGGAGATGGAAATAATATATACAGAATTTTTGTAGAGCTGCCATAAACTTTAGACGATATGATCTCGAATGTTTTGTCAAGACAACTTTAACGACGTGGTGTGCACGAGAAAGGCTCAGCTCTAAAACATTATTACCAGGAAGAACGCATGGAAACACTTTCAATTACTGAATGAATTTACGACTCTCTTCATTGTTCCTTAATGCAGCTTTTGAGCACCGTTATATTCAATAATATTATTTAATATTAGCAATATAGCCAGAAAATACAACGTCCAAATTCGTCATGTACACCGACGATACCAGTATGAATTCACAATGTAATTGATGCAGTTGTTTCAATCTAATAATGTTACATGAGTGATCCCATTGCTATAGCCTTCATAGTAATGTTGGGACCAACACCTAATATACAGTGTTATAGAGTTTTATTTTGGAGTTGAAATTTGTGAGATTGTTTGGGCAACGATGACGCATGAAAATTAAAATAGGATAACTCAATTGCCAAATAAATGCCTTAAGACAGTTGAAGACGTGCCTCTGTAATAATAAATGAAGAGAATGTTGATTAAATATAATGTATTACCTGAGACCCACTTACTTGATTATATTTTTGTTAATATTTAAGACGGAAACATTGCTTAACAACGCTTAGCTATTTACAAAAACAGTACGTTACAAGTGATAAGGCACGTAGCACAGAACTATCGAAAACTAGAACGACCGAGACAATTTAAGGTTTTCAAAGAACGCGTGCAATAGGCTACCGAGACAGTTATTAGCTTAAATAATAAAAAATTAATATACAAAGCATGACATCAAGAGGAATTTGAAGGGAAAGCGCTTTCGCAAGTTGAAGAGCGGAGCCGACTGGCGCCGTGTTCCCGACTCAAAGAGATAGGCTCCGGCTGCTAAGGTCAGTTAGATTTCCTGAACCACATGGCCAGTTAACGACGGGTCACGAGTAGTTCCGAAATTGCACAACTCGGTTTCTTCGCTGCAATCAGAGCGCGACACTCGAAACGAATGTCGAGGTGCAGACGCGGTGCAGTCGTTTTGTTCTTTTTTCGACCACAGTGGACGGAGTGCACAAGTTTCGGAAGTCGTGAACCGCTGTTATGAGGACGCACGTAAGCGTGATTATAACAGCGTTTGCGCATGTTTGCTGTGCCATCTGCTGCGCCGCTGTTTCGCACCTGCATGTCTGCACCAAGTCGGCACCGACAGAGGAGAGGGTGCATCAATGCGTACCCTGCAACTTGTTAAAAAAATTAAATTGTGGGGTTTTACGTGCCAAAACCACTTTCTGATTATGAGGCACGCCGTAGTGGAGAACTCCGGAAATTTCGACCACCTGGGGTTCTTTAACGTGCACCTAAATCTAAGCACACGGGTGTTTTCGCATTCCGCCCCCATCGAAATGCGGCCGCCGTGGCCGGGATTGGATCCCGCGACCTCGTGCTTAGCAGCCTAACACCATAGCCAATGAGCAACCACGGCGGGTGGGCAACTTGCGAAAGGAATGGCGTGGTTTAGAGGGCACTATTGCTGCACCGCTGAAACGAATGGCAGTGTGCACCACGTTGTGATAAACTGGTTCATGTCAAGCAGGCGAATCGAACGTACCTACTGTTTCGGACGTAGCCCCTTTATGCTTGCTTTCACCCTCTCTCCAAAGCTCAAAGAGGAAACATTTATTTCTCGAAAATATACCTAACAGAGCGTTGGCCACTTTTTAGTGGTAACGATTCATTATGGAAAAAGGTGAGGCGCGCAGACAGGACACAAGAGAAGTGGACAACACGAACGCCGACTATCAACTGAAGGGAGCACTGACGCGAAAAGAAGAAAGAAGACACAAAACTCATCTGCGCAAGCTCAGGAATGGTATCACCACGTGTATGTCGGGTACATGTGCCGGTCTACGTGAGAGACAGCTGTTACGGCACTTAATCTCTTCCTTATGTAAAGTAATCGAAGGCTGACTCACGCACGCACTTCCACCATTATAGATATGCCACGCCTCTACCATAAGACGCGTATTTTCATTCTTGTGCCTTTACAATATCGCGCATTCATCCAACTCTGGCGTGCAATTACAATGTTGGCAATGTATGAAAATATTAGAATGCAATCCACCAGTTAATGGCCTTTTATGTTCCATTAGCCTCTGATTGATACACCGTCCCGTTTGCCCTACGTAGAACTGGCCACAGCTAAAGGGAACTTTATAAACCACACCCATACGACAGTCACTAAACCTGTTCTTATTTTGCTTCACAGGACAAATATCTGTTCTTTTTTTGCCTTTTACCTGCTCCTTTTTCCTCTGCACGGCAGCGCATATCTTACCTAGCTTATTGGGATCAGTTAAAACAACATTAACAACATATCTACTTGCAACTTTCTTAAGCTTGTGCCATACTGAATGAATGTACGGAATAGCCACTACTCTTTATTTCCTATTACTTCTTTCTGTAATCACGTTCGTCCCCCTCGATACCGACTTCTTTCGCCATTCAGCAACAGTGGCCACTGCTACAATAGGATAACCTTCGTCTAATAGGCGCCGGACCTGTGCATTAAAACTGGCGCTCATTTTATGCGTTCCCGAACTGGTGAGAGAAGACTTAAGGCATGACATGACAATTTTGTTTTTTACTACTTTGGAATGCTTAGATTAAAAATTTAACAACGGTTCGAAGATCTTGGGGAGTACTGCCAACAAACGTGATTTTGTTCGATGACGAAGGAAATGTCTAGAAACTGAATTACGCGTCGTTGAGGAAATTCCTTAGTAATGTTTATTCCTCGCACATAAAGTTTAAGTTGCTCACTTACTGAGGTAGCAATCAGACATGAGGGGGGGCGGGTGTATCGCGAACACAGCCCGCCCATTTGCGTAAGCCAACACTCGAGTGAGGCTTTGTAGATGGATTTGTCTGATATGCTTGCTTATGACTTCCGGTGTTTTGGCGGCTTTGTTCATTTCGCCTTGTCTGCCTTTATTAGGCTGAATTTTTCAAGATATCTATACTTTTCTAAACAAATGAAGACTCAGAAAAATAAGTGACCTAAATTAAATTACCTACTGAGGGTTTCACGTGCCTAAACCACGATATGGTTATGTGGCACGCTTGAGTAGGGGACTCCGCATTAATTTCGACCACCTGGGGTTCTTTAACGTGCAGCCAATGCACGTTAAATGCCTCGATTTGATACTGCTCTTACGGGCGTAGCACATAGATGACTCTGAGAACTCTTGTCATCCCGGCTAGTTGCAGTAATTTGGGCTACGGAGGCGTCCCTTCTGACATTTTCTAGAGGTCGTTTCATCCAATGCGGTCATCGCAGAATTTAGTTTAGGTTTATTTATTGACTTACAGAAACACAATATTCGTTGGAAATTATTAGCTTCCGAAGTCACAAAACGTTTCAAACCTTAAGGACGAAGGTTAGGGACATTCATGTACTAAGCACCATTCTGGGGTACAATTCTGAACATTCTGGTCAAACTCCACTGTATAGTCAAATTCCATAATTGCATTTTTGGGAGTTAATTAGACAGGGCATATCAGGCCTCTAGGCCAATCAGAGCTAACCAGAGCGGAAATTCGACAATAAGGTAGGATTCAACAATGTCTTACAGGAACTTTGGGCTGAACGGCCCGGTTTCTACATAAGCTAGCGCCAGAGTTCCTTGCGGTAGTCTGAAATTGTTGGTTCTGCACGTAAAATCCTAGAATTCAATTTATTGTTCTTGTGATTATCGTAGAAACACTTGTCACGAAAGGGCGTTCCCTTTCGTAATACTTTTAGAAAACTTCGTCCCCGTTCAGACACAGTGCCCTCTGACAAACTGGGAGAAAGGTCACGTAGAAGTGCGATGTGAGTACTGGGAGGAGGACGCCATATTTCTTTAGCTGCACTGCACGTCAGGAGACACGGTGCTATCTATTAAGTATACTTCGAAACATAGATGTGCTGGGAAAAACAAAAGAATCGGATTTCAAAGTTCGGCGTCGCACATCATATTCGCAGCATTATTTTACCTTGTAACAAAATTTCTTGTCGCAGAGACACAAAGGGTTAACCGAACACCAGAAACCCTCTTTTTTTTTGTCAAACCCCTACTTCCCAGCGTTACCACCACGGAATGCGATGCCTAACAAATTTAGAGCCTGTCTATATGAAAACCTCCCAGGTGACCACAGCGCGGCTGTCACAGCGCTGCAATCACGTACAGTGAGACACCGGCGTTTCTCTCCTACTGTCCCCCCCTGCTGCGCGAGTATGGAAGCATAGTAGTGCGCGCACCTTGTGTCGAAATCGCTAACACACCCTTGATTTGTTGAAGTTCCCGTGCGTTAAAGCCAATTTATCATGTCGCACGTTGCGAGGTTGCTGCCTCCGTGGATTGTTCCGTTCGTTAACGCCGATGGTCGCCGTACTTATAACAGGCTGTTCGTCATTTTATACGCACTCAGATGAAAGCGTATGGAGAATTTTCTGAGTTAGGCGTTCTGAATCTATTTACCAAATAGACTCTGGTGACCCCAGTAGGGGGCTGTTACCTGAAAAAGGCATTGCAGTTTACAACTAGTAACAACGTGCCGGACAAACTACAACGGGCAGGTTCTGCGACACGTACATGGTTCATGCTGCGGCCGCGAGAATTTTTGGCGCTATTCCCCTTCTCCTACCATTATCCTAAGAGCGGAATACTTCAAGTCTCGGTATTGCATCTTAAATATTTATTTTCGCCGCGTGCAAGTTGCGTAGGGCACTGCGGTCGATATACCACAATGACTGGGCAATCTGTGCCGATGCTATTACGATGTGGCTCCGCACATCGGTATAGGCGCCACCGCCTGACTCTTAACTATGATATTCAAAATCTGCCCAGGTGAGATTAGTTATTTATGCCAACAAAAAACATGCTGTCTCTCCCGTAATTGAGAGTAGATGTAAGTGTGAGATGACTACTGGCAAAGGAGATTCGTTGGAGGAATTACTACGATTAACCTCAGTCTTCTATCACGATCTCCGGCGCATCGGACAGTGACGGCCTGGTTACTTCGCGTGGCGTCATCTCTCGGAGTTGTGAACGTCGCTATTGGATATGACAAATTAATCCTTACTGTACAAGAAGCTACAGCTTCAGTCATATTGTGAACAAACATAAGGAATCGCGAGCACTATTTTACTTCCGATTAGGACTTATTATGTCACTTTCTTTTAGAATAATGGCAACGCTGTAACTTGTCATTTAAAACAGAACAGCACTTCATACAAAGCGATAGCTGGAATTCTAGGTTGGACGTAGCCCTGTTCTTGTCTAATTTTTTTTTAATCTCAACGTAACATACGACGAACACGAGCGGACAGGCATATCTGCGAAAGGAGTTGAAGCTAATCGCTTCATTTACGATAATATTAACCTTCCGAATTACTCCACCGATAGAGGCAGTTCCTTATTTTAAGAACGGTGCAATACTTCGGAACTAGAATGAACACTCACGAAACACTTTCTACTCAACACGGTTCTGTTAATGTAATGTTTATTATAATACCGTCAGAAAAAAAGGAAAGTTTGAACTAAGTCTCGTCGCTGAAGACGCCAAAGACTTGATGCGTGGTTACGCAAATGATTCAATGAACAAATGCTGATTGCAGTCATACAGAACATGCAGTCTGCTAAACCGTTTACGATAAGACTCCATGAGAGCAATCTGACAAAACAAAGCAACTCGAGAGCTACCCAATTAAAATTAGCTTAAAGGGATTGATTTCCGAGCACCATAACCTAATTCCGCGTTATTTCTGTACTGACTTGCCGCCTTCAGCGCTTTGCGGAAAAGAATTCCACGAAGCCTTAATCATGCTGCAGAAGCAACAGCCTTTAGTGGTTGTACTCCACCAATTCCAAAACGCAACCAGTGCAGGGCTGGGCCTGAACGTGATGAATGACCTGGTCGCAAGCTTTCACGACGACGGATCACCGGCGGCGATCTGTTGCTTCAGTACTCTACCCACAGAGTGTACAAGTAAGGCAACCGTGCGTGCAGTTGTGTGTGCCCGGGAGATTACTGTGCTGAGCCAAGTGACCGTCCTTGAGCTAATTAAGTCGCGCTCATCGTTGAATTGGCCGCCAGATCAGGATTGTGGTGGAAGAACCATCGCCACTATAGTGTGGATGGACGGTAGGCGGCCCGCATAGAAATGTACACACACGGCGATGTTTTGCTGTGCGCGATTTGCGCTGATTTTTTGGTTTTGAAACGCGCCGACTGCGGTCAAGGTTTATTGTATTGCACTCCAATGGCAAATTGTTTGCACTAAACACGCAGAAAATCGCTAATATGCGCGAACGGAGCGTAACACGCAGTTTGTTCTCTTACATCCATGGAACTTTTTGTTCCAGTTTCACTCGCGTTCCGCTCGTGCTGCTGGCGCTGCCGTTAGGCAACTCACACTTCTGCTAGTCTCACGATGGTTATGAAAATGTGTGTATTCCTGGGCAATGATGTTAAATTGTCATGTTCTTGCGACGCTACTTCACAATTTCTGTCACATAACTGCCTTTTACTGCCATTGGATTATTTTTCACATGTGTATTTATGGGACTAAGTGCGCTATGAAAGGATCACCATGTGACTTCACAAAGTTTTTGCTTACGTGGTAGCATTAGAAACATGACACTTTAGCAACAACGATGCCTTTGAATAATTGCTTGCGTGAGAGTGATGCAAACGATTTTAAATAGTTTTAAATGCAAGCCTTATTCCGTTGTTTTCTTTATTTGTTAAACTAATGGTCGTTATCTTACAACAAGCTAACAAGACCACACTAAAGAGCTCATGATATTAGCCTCAAGCAACTTAGTTCTGAGACGACTTTTGTCTAGCGACGGAAATATTACGCATGATGCTCTTGTAATACTATTTGCGATTCCCTTTCGTACCACCGAAGCGTTTTTAGTACCAAAGCGGGAAAATGCGTTTGCTAAGAAAAATATTTCTGCGTAGTGGAGTAGTCACCAAATAAAAGGGCACCCTCTGAAACAACCCAGGAGTGTCGCATAACCTCTAAACAAAAGTCGTGCAATCATATGACTCAGATCAATTCTATCCTGCAAAATCAAAACGGCGCTTAAGATTTTCTTTCCTACTGCTGTGTTGTCTGAGACTACCTTCTTCATGTTTCGTGGTATAGTAAATATCACGGAATAATCAACACAATGCTACAAGAAATCTATAATGCGTTGTGTGCAGGTATTCTAGCAGCATTTCAATTGTATACAGTGAAGCCAGGTACCTTTTGTGAAGCGCTAAAATGATCATGCGGCAATAAAATTTAAATCATTGAGACGAAAGGCATAGACGGGTGTGAGGATGCTTTTGGCGCTTGCCCGTCAGCACCCGAAATTGCCTCATCAGGAGACTTTCGATTCCCAACCGTCACATTGAGTTACCAGAGCTGAAACTCGGAAAAAATGTTCAGTTCTTTTCGCGTAAGACGTGATTTCTTTGGTGATAGTTATTATAAAATCTACGTCAAATTTCAAAAAAATAAGGTATCATGGTGAGCATGCATAGGAATTAGTCGCATCGGTTCATACATTAAATTTCCGTAACAAAGATGCATGCGTCCGTGACATTAATAATAAATATCCCGCCTTCGTGCTTCCTTTGGTAAACTGTTTCTTTTTTTCATGATTAAGCCTGGGAGCCATGAATGAAGCAGCTCAGATATTAGGGAGCTCTGATGGAATGCACTTATGCTGAAATGTCGTATAATTAGTAACTGTAGCATACGTGTTTTCATGACACGTAGAGGCAGGCTTGGAAACATGACAAGAGTAGAACAAGACGGACAACACAAACGCCGTTGTGCTTGATGTCCTCGTTCGGCTTACGTCACTGTTTGCACACGTGTCTTTGCTTACCATGAATCACTGCCACAATGATCAATTATTCCTGTATATTTATTTACAGCAGCTTGAAACATATACTATACTTTATGTGCGTGATGTCGTAAGGCGACACGTTGTCTTTGACACATAGTTATTATTCTAAGTTCGCATTAAATGCAATCCTAATCTGTGAAGTGCTGAGCACGGACGCCGCACTCGCAATGGAGCCACAATTATTAGATCGGCTCCCACACGCCACGTTATACATCCTTCAAAATGAATATGGCTGTTCCCGTTGTTTACAAATGCATGTTTTACTAACGTAACAAACTTTTGACAGCGACTTCCGAAGAAATGATAAATTTGCCTGCTCAGCACATGTCTTTTATTCTACTGCCTGCAAGAGCGACGAAACCTAAGTCCTCCATTACAAGTACGCACATTTATGTAGTCAATGTAGCACTCGCTTATGCGGCTGTTCCTGCTTGGCATCCTTTCGGTAACTGCCATAAATGTACATATGAAATCGTCGAGAATACCATGAAAATCTGCAGCGAAACGACGCTCAACACTGTAGAAAACGAAATTGAGAAGGTGCCCAACAAAAACATTGGAACCGGCTAGAATATGACAGATTACACTATAGAAACAATAAATCAGGAGGTCCTCAGCAACGGGATGGAAACCGGCAGAGAGCGTTACGAATGTTGGACCGACAGGCAATACACAGTCCATATATGAGCCCAACGTTGGCTCGAGCCTGGACATCGTAATGGTTCCCGAAGCAACCACGATGCCTCACAGTTTGTCGTTTTCACGTTGTTCCAGCGGCCACTATCAGCGTGAAATCCTTCTCGAAAATTACAATGCTAGGTCAAGGGATGTATACACATTTTTTTTTCTTGAACGTCTTTCGCCAATTATGTGGTTTTCGGTATAGCAACGCATCTGCTTATGGCGAAAGTCAGAACAAATTGTAAACGCCAGTTTTACTGGTCGAATGCGTCTGGATGAAGTGAACTCAAGAACACTTTGATTTCGTGGTGTTTGATTTGATATCAAACACCACGAAATCACCAGTCAGTTCTGAGGAAACGCGCAAAGATGTGGTAGTTTCGTCAAAGTTTGAAAAATTGGCACTACGTCCATTTCAGCGCAAAACTACTATAAAATATAGAAACCCCCTGCGGTTTTGTTGGAAAGAAGCCTTCAATGTAGAAGCGAAGTTTAACTTGGTCAGAGGACAAGACCGGTCAGCAGTGCCTTTCCGAATCGGTCGCTCTACCATCCCAGCAAAGCACTAGTCGGCCAGATTGAAAGCGGAGGCTGAATTGATGGGCAACCCGAAGCGTCGAGACAGCAAATACGACAGCTCATTTCTGGGTAAACGTGCAAAGTGAAGCAATCTTCATAGAAGAGGGCGGGAACTGTCAAGAAATCATTTTCCTTTCGTCTTCCGCTTCGTGTTGCTGTAAAGGCGGATGTCAATTTCGCAGCACCCGTTGAAAATACGTAAGATGGTTGGCTTAAGGGAAAGTATCGGTACGTACCATTCGAGCCTAACCACATTGCGAAGCACCAGTACAAATATTACATATAGAGAGGTGTCTAGAAAACTAGCGAGCAATGCATTTTAGGAAGCCTTTTAGCCACCTTTTATGCATCCATACGAATAAACATCATCGTAAGCGTAAATATTCATGCAATAAGACTATGGATCAGAAATGTTTCAGTCCATATTACTGGAAGCTTTACGTAGTGGTGGTTATCAGAAACCGACAGCAGTTTTAGAAGAAGAAAAACAGCCTAAGCTGCATGCACACATGGGATGAAACAAAAATCACAGGCACAATCGGCTCATTGGCGGAGTGGTAGAGGTATTGCAGAATTGAACACAGCGTCCACCTCGTGAGACGCTGTTAGCGCCTCACTTGGTGGACGGCTCAGTAAGGGTGTATCACCCACCAACGCTGCAGAGCGGGCACCTTATGGTCGGCGTTCTCAGCCGGCGTCTTGGAAGAGAAAAATAACGATGGTGCGTTGTGTGTGCGCCAGACGCAAGCTTGTCACGCGCAGTGTCCTTGTGGATGCATTCCACGTTATTCGCCCAAGTTGTCACTCCACTCGCCGCCATCGCGCTTTTGCGGAAATAAATGTAAGGACGACGGAAAGGTTCGCTGGCCGCCGTCGCGTCCTCCTACGAGGGTTTCCTTGATGTATTCGAGCATCGGGTATCGCCTGACGAGGCACCATGAAATACTTGTGCAGCCTGTCCATTTGCAGCCGGGAATCCTCGCGAGAGTGGCAGGGGACGGGGCGTTTGACGATTCCGGCCATTTGCAAGAATGCGACCATGTTTGGAAAGCTGCTGACACCGTCTCGAATCATGGCGACGGCGGCCTCGGGCGCACCAACGCATCCTGTATTTTTTAATGCCTGTGCAATCGCTCGCTCCCCAATGAGAGCCGTTGGTGTGCCTTAGTTCAGTGAGTTGCCGCGGTGCGACGTTATCCAGACGTCGCAACTAATTTAGCTACGCCTGCTTGCGTAACGCGGGCATCTGAGCGCGCACCACTGCCGTTCCCCATGAGAAGTGATAGGCGCTCCGTCCGTACATCTGTCAGGGGTCAGACTATTACCACAGAGAAAAAAAAAATTGGAGGACGCTTAAGCTTCGCCTTCAAGAGTGGAACGCGACAGCGTTCCCGTCGACCCGCCAAGGGGTGTAATACAATGGGCTACGGCGCAGCGACTACGCGCCCCGCATCGGACGCGGTGAGCGTCGAGCAACGCAGCGTTCGGCGCGACAACGAAATGTGCGCCTGAGCAAGCGACGCACGCCTGAGCCTTAGAAACAGCTAGTTTCTAAGGCAACACCGCGTTCACTAGAGGCGCTTTTGTACCGCTTTGAAGCATCGAACTCGTGGCTCAGTGGTAGCGTCTCCGTCTCACACTCCGGAGACCCTGGTTCGATTCCCACCCAGACCATCTTGGCAGTTGCTTTTTATTTATGAAGTGCCTGCCGTGATTTATCGCTCACGGCCAACGCCGCGGACGCCGACGCCGACACCGACACCGACGCCGACGACACCGGCTTTTCTGCGACACGAGCTCCTTAACGCTATCGCGTTAAAACGTGAACACACTCCCATAGAGCCCAGAAGCCGGATTGACTGTAGCGCACCGAGCGGATTGGGCAACGAGGGTTTGGGCGCGCGCGTTTTGAACGGCAGTTGGTACACGCCACGCCGGCTCCGCTGATCGGCGCGGCATTTGTTTTTTTCGCTTCTACTGCTAAACCACGCACGGCCTTGGTGCGGAATTGTTTAATTATTTAGTAAAAATTATTGCGAACGGTCTTTACAAGCCTCTACCGAATCTGTACCACGTGCAATATTATTAAAGAAAACTCAGGACGTCTTCTGAAATAATGAAATGTTCACATTGCTTTATATACATGCTCGTTCTGGGCTTCTTGTGCATTCATCCAAAGTTGTGGCACCAGGTAAGAAGTAGTCGTTGCCGTACGGAGCTCCACCGGATGCCATCAGCTGAAAAAATGTAAATTACAAGCATATATCATTTTGGTGTATTGGCCTAACAGGAATATTGCGTGTAGAGGCGAAACGTGCTTAAGTGGGGAACACGAGGCATTGCAGATAAATTCACTTTTACATGCATTTTGTAGCAAATAGACTCCCAAACAATGCCATAAAATCTGAAGAAAACATCTGATTTTCAAGCATCCCTACTGTGCCGGGCATTATTCCATGCACTTTAAGAGCACAAATACAGTGGTGACTGCGAGTTTAATAAAAAGTTCATTTCACATTCTTTTATTCTGATGCTCGCGTCAACTAACAGATGGAGTTGACACTCGGCATGACGTGTTTCCTGCTACCAGTTCTTGCCGAATGTACCCTCTTGTTGATTTTCTTTCTCTTTGTTATTACGCGTCTGTCACTCTTCCACGGACTTCCTTTGTGAGGAGCCACCTACACGATACTATCCCCCAGGACCGTAAAGCAGGCGCGAACGCTTGCCTACGGGGGAAAGTAGGAAAGGAAGATAGGAGAGGGTGGTGAACGGTCAGATCGGCCGTATCTGTCTGGCATTGAAAAAAATAATTTTGAGTTCTACCCGAAAGGCGAAGCACTGATTGCGATAGCAAATTAGTGGATAGCTATACGAAATAAAGATAGTAGTTTTATCAGCCCTGTAAACTTGTAAACATTTACTTGCCAACTAATTCAACAGTGATAGAATATGCAAGCGTGACAAAGAGGACGTTGAAAGAAACAGACACACAGAGATAGCGCTGTCGTTCCGTCTCTGTTCTTTCTACGTCCTTGTTCAGTCGCAGGTAGCCATTCTTTCATGGATTCAAGCCTACTTGCCCGTCAACGTGTTTTAGCTAAATTAACCAGTACGGTGTAACGCGCGCACAGGTAAACTTGAACACATCTCGATGACAGCCGAAACTCTCTGTGAATACGCTGGCGTTGGGAATTTTTTTTTTTATACGAGGATAAATGCCTCAGGGCATACAAGGGTATGGGATGGGGGTGAATAAGGATGATTAAATGAATGAAAATAGATTTGCTGACCTAATGAAGTCCAAGAGGGATCGATAATGCGGTCCCTGCGTCCAAGCAGTGTAATGGCTCAGATTATGCGGCGAGAGTCCCGCTGCTGCGAGGTGCCGGAGCCTCGTCGGCTTCAGTGCAGGGCAAACTCACAGCAGGTGGTGGATGTCGGCTTCAACATTTCGTGACTTGCAGAGTGGACACTAAGGACGAGCATATAGCGGGCGAAAGTGCGTCCACTTCCGAGTCACGGCAGGAGTGAGGCCATCCCCGACCCGGATCCTCCGAAGCGCAACCTCCTCTGTACGGGTAAGACCGCGGGGGAGGTTTACCACACGCGGAGGTATGAGAGCACGTGTGCGGCGCCGGAGGTGCTCCTTTCTTGTTAAAAGGAGGGTGGCATCATCTAGGTGAAAGAGTTGAGGCAGTGACGATGGAGAGGTCGCTAGACGGGTCGCAGAATCCGCACGGCTTTGGAAGCTTAGAAGGTCGCGTGGGATCCACTCGACGGATATTGACTGCGGGATGCGTGCCGCCAGAAGATGGATCTGTTGGCATATGTCAGGGCTGCGACTGACGCGTCGCAGAAGCCGCGTCGCCTGGAGGGCATCAGTGCGGATGACGATGCGGGCCGTGGGGACCATGGGAAAGGCGGCCACAGAGCACAACGCTTCTCGGACAGCAAGGAGCTCAGCACAAAAGGAGGAAGGAGGTTCTTGGACTTGAAACCGGGTCGTCTTATTAAGGGCAGGTGCGCATGGGCATTAAATTGCAGTGATTGTTTCACAGCCCTTAATGCTTGCATCAACGTAAAGGACGACGGAGCCAAGCGGAAGGTGGGCGTCTTGATCTACAATTCGGTCACGAAGCGACACCGCCGCGTGAGTGGATGTCGGGCGATGTATATCAGTTGGCTTGTTATCACTCAGCTGTACAAAACTCCAGGGAGGAAGAACTGGCGATGGTGGTGGTAGAAATGAATTCGAGAAAGCGCAAGCCCTGAGAGCACACGTTGCGTGTGAAAGGCTGGCCTTAAGCCTGCGAGCATCACGTCGCTGCTGCGCCAGCTAATCTAGTGTGTTGAGCTGCGCATTTTCTTGGAGAGCCACGATCGGGGTGATGCGGGGAAGGCAAGTGATGACCCTCATTGCCTCGCGATTAACAGCCTCAAGGCGATCCCATTGTGCCCTCGTCAAATGCTGGAATTGGGCTTGATAAATAAGGCGTGGTTGCACTACCGCCTTCACCAATTGTCGCGCAACATATGAGCTGGCGTCGCCCATATTAGGAGCAATGCGCCTAATCAGACCCAACGTTCGAATTGCCTGCTTTTTAGCGCTGGGGAGCCAAGCAGTTCTGGTTCCCGACTCGTGTACCATCAGACCCAGAATTTTTACAGTTGAACATTGTTGAAGAGGGGTTGCGTTGGGAATCGCGGCAGCAGCCGCGAGCCCATTGACCTCCGCGCATCTCTCGCTTCGACGCTAACGAAACGCCTAAAGCACAGCGCATGCAAAGTTACCGGCACTACGCGCACTCTGCTAACATCGCAGATCGCTTTGAAGATGAGGTTCGCGCGGGCGCGCACTTTGGCCACGTCGCAGGTCCCTTTCAGGACACACGAGCGCCGACAACGCGTCCCTACGGCGTCCGGGATTCGCGGGGCCAAAGCCGCAGTTGACGCCGCGATCTTTCTGCACTCTTTAAGGAGGTGCGTGCGAGGAGGACATGGAGGCACGCAGGAGGCGCTCATTTGAGGCATCGCCAGTCGTTTGTGTGCAGGCACGAGTAAGAGCGGGTGCGAGAGAGAAAACCTAAGGGCTTTTGCTCCTTGAATACATGACTCTGCCTAGGCACTAAGCAGGAGGTTTCTTAGCGCCTATTATATGCGTTTGTCCCCTAGGCATGCCGGCATTGCGGAGTGCGGTCTAGTTTGTTTACGCTCCGACGCTTGCTGCCCGCGCGGTGACGCGGTGGGCATGGACGACCCATTTGGTGAATGCTGTATCTAAAGGGGCAAGGTTCTGACTGGTGTTGTATAAGACGCGGGTCGCTCTTTCGTCGCGATGATAGATTGGAATTTTTACAAGCACTGTTCCAGGAGGGCACATGTAACCGGCAAACGGCGGCCTCAGGAGAACACCTGAGGTTATAATAAAGCAGTCGGCTCAGCATCTCCAGCGCACCCAAGGAGTAGCGGGGGATCAAAGCTGGAAGCAGGGCGGCCCGTGGGTTGGGGCCGCGGAGGCGTGCCGAAGCGTGCCAGGGAATGTTCGCATAAAAAATTGGCTGTCCGCGATAGCGGGCGGCCGATCTTATACACTCCTGGCACGCACAGGCCTAGGCGAGCGCCAACCCACGGACCAGTTCGCCTTCTAGCTTTGGTGCCCCCGTAGCCGCTTTGATGTCCGAGAGGCACCACCAATAATGCGAAATAACGACACGTTGTAACAATTACTAAAAAAACACGATTGAATAATCAGAATTACATCCAGCCGCCGACATGCGGTGCTAAGTTCTGCAGTACCACGCCCCGCGACTTCCGCAACGCCAGTCAGGACTTTGCATGTGAAGGTACGTCGGTCAGACTTTCCCGTGCCTGCGGCGCTGGTGCTGAGTCACTGATCGTCACCGCCCGCCTTTCAGCCACTTGCGTTCAACCGCGATTGCTAAGGCGCTCTGCTTTCTAGATATTCAAACTATGAGGCCCAGGCTCTACTACGCTCGCTACAGCTCCCACAGAAACATCTGTGATATTATTTGCAAGGTGCATACCCGTAATGCGAGAGAAAGCTATGATCCGCCAACACAGACTTATCACGAGCGCATCAGCTGCGAGACAGTCTGTCCGACACAGCATTCACCAAACCGGGCGTCAGTGCCTGCTCTTCACCAATTTCGGGCGCCGGCAGCCATCGTCGGAGCGTTAACTAACTCGACCCCACTGCGCAATGACGGATTTCCTAGGTGCAAAAGCCTACAACACGCGCTAAGAAACCTCCTCAGTAGTAACTAAGCAGAGTGCTATATTTAAGAGCAAAAGCACCCAGATTTTCTCTCTCGCGCCCGCTCTTACTCGCGCCTGCGCGCAAACGACAGGCGTTCCCTCAAATGAACGTCTCGTCGTGGCAAGGTGGTAGCCGACGGAGAAGAACGCACCTGCTCCCTCGACCGATCCCCCTGCCTCGCACGTGGTAGGAGAGGGCACGCAGCCAGGCCGCGTTCCTCGCTCGCGCACGCGAGATTCAACCGCGTTCGCTAGCTGTCTCTCACACGCTTTCACTCATACGGAACTTAACGGCGAAGCCGACGGCAGAAATGCGCCAGGAGTGTCTACCTAATGGCTGCCGCAACAATTAGTGAATACAGATTGTACGTCTTTCTTATCTCCCTTCTTTCGCAGTGAAGTTAAAGCCGAATAGCTATTCTGTAGCTTGATCTGGAATTCCTCTATTTTCCCTCTTACCGCTAACTCATTAATGGGCTTCTTATGCACCAGTTTCTTCCGTTCCCTGCTCAAGTCTAGGCCAATTCGAGTTCTTACCCACCTATGCCCACTGCAGCGCACCTTGCCGAGTACGTCCACATCTTGTATGATGTCAGGGTTAGCGCAGAGCATGAAGTCTATTTCATTTCTAGTCTGGCCGTTCGGGCTCCTCCACGTCCGCTTTCGCCTATGCCGCTTGCGCAAGAAGCTATTCATTATCCGCACATAATTCCGTTCTCCACATTCTACTAATAACTCTCCCCTACTATTCCTAGAACCAATGCCATATTGCCCCAATGACTTGTCTCCAGCCTGCTTCTTGCCTACCCTGGCATTGAAGTCACTCATCAGTATAATGCATTTTGTTTTGACTTTACGCGTCGCCGATTCGACGTCTTAATAGAAGATTTCGACTTCCTGGTCATCATGACTGGATGTAGGGGTGTAGACCTGTACAACCTTCAATTTCTACCTCTTATTAGGTTTCACAAGACCTGCCACCCTCTCGGTAATGCTATAGATTTGCGGTATGTTCGAGCTATATCCTTATTAATCAGGAAGCCGACTCCTAGTTCTCGTCTCTTCGCTAAGCCCCGCTAACACAGGACGTGCCCACTTTTTAGCACTGTATATGCTTCTTTTGCCCTCCTAACTTCACTGAGCCCTATTATATCCCATTTACTGCCCTCTAAAAGCCGCCATTGGAATCTGAACCTGGCAACGCTTAACGTAGAACGTTATCTAGAGAGGCGAGTGCAGCAGTGTTATTGCAGGAATACGTGGGTAGTAAATGGGATATAATAGTGCTCAGTGAAGTTAGGAGGCCGAAAGAAGCATATACAGTGCTAAAAAACGGGCACGTCCTGTGCTAACAGGGCTTAGCGGAGAGGAGAACTAGGAGTCGGATTCCTGATTAATTAGGATATAGCTGGTAACATACAGGAATTCTATAGCATTAACGAGAGGGTGGCAGGTCTTGTTGTGAAACTTAATAAGAGGTACAAATTGAAGGTCGTACAGGTCTACGCCTCTACATCCAGTCATGATGACCAGGAAGTCGAAAGCTTCTATGAAGACGTGGAATCGGCGATGGGTAAAGTCAAAACAACATACACTATACTGATGGGCGACTTCAATGCCAAGGTAGGCAAGAAGCAAGCTGGAGACAAGTCAGTGGGGGAATATGGCATATTCTCTAGGAATATCAGGGGAGAGTTATTAGTAGAGTTTGCGGAACAGAATAATATTCGGATAACGAATACCTTTTTCCGCAAGCGGGATAAACGAAAGGGGACGACGAGGAGCCCAAATTGCGAGACTAGAAATGAAATAGACTTCATACTATGCGCTAACCCTGGCATCATACAAGAGGTGCGCTGCAGTGACCATAGGATGGTTAGAACTCGAGTTAACCTAGACTTGAGGAGGAAGCGGAAGAAACTCGTACATAAGAAGCCAATCAGTGAGTTAGCGGTAAGAGGGAAACAAGAGGAATTCCGGATCAAGCTACAGCGCAGGTATTAGGCTTTAACACAGAAAGAAGACCTTAGTGTAGAAATATTGAACGACAATATTACGGGCATCATTAAAGAGTGTGCAATAGAAGTCGGTGGTAACTCCGTTAGACAGGATACCAGTAAGCTATCGCAAGAGACGGAAGTTCTGATCAAGAAACGCCAATGCATGAAAGCCCCTAACCCTACAGCTAGAATAGAACTGGCAGAATTTTCCAAGTTCATCAACAAGCGTAAGACAACTGACATAAGGAAGTATAATATGGATAGAATTGAACATGATCTCAAGAACGGATCAAGCCTAAAAGCAGTGAAGAAGAAACTAGGACTAGGCAAGAATCAGCTGCATGCGCTAAGAGGCAAAGCCGGCAATATCATTACTAACATGGATGAGATAGTTCGTGCGGCGGATAAATTCTGTAGAGATTTATGCAGTACAAGTAGCGCCCACGACGATTATGGAAGAGAGAATAGTCCAGAGGAACTTGAAATCCCAAGTTACGTCGGAAGAAGTAAAGAAAGCCTTGGGCGGTATGGAAAGGGGGAAGGCAGCTGGGGAGGATGACGTAACAACAGACTTGTTGAAGGAAGGTGAACATATTGTTCTAGTAAAACTGGCCACCCTGTATACGCAATGCTTCATGACTTCGAGCGTACCGGAATATTGGATGAACGCTAACATGATCCTAATCCATAAGAAAGGGGACGCCAAAGACTTGAAAAATTATAGACCGATCAGCTTAATGTCCGTTACCTAAAAAGTATTTACTAAAATATTCGCAAACAGAATCAGGAACACCTTAGGAACCAAAGGACCAGGCAGGATTCCGTAAAGGCTACTCAACAATAGACCATATTCACAATATCAATCAGGTGATAGAGAAATGTGCGGAATATAACCAACCCTTATATATAGCTTTCATTGATTACAAAAAAGCGTTTTATTCAGTCGAAATCTCAGCATTCATGGAGGCATTCCGGAATCAGGGTGTAGACTAGCCATATGTAAATCTACTGAAAGATATCTATAGCGGCTCCACAGTCACCGTAATCCTCCTTAAACAAAGCAACAAAATCCCAATAAAGAAAGGCGTCAGGCAGGGAGATACGATCTCTCGAATGCTATTCAGAGCGTGTTTACAGGAGGTATTCAGAGACCTGGAGTTGGAAGAATTGGGGATAAGAGTTAATGGAGAATATCTTACTAACTTGCCATTCGCTGATAAAATTACCTTGCTTAGTAACTCAGGGGACCAATTGCAATGCATGCTCACTGACCTGGAGAGGCAAAGCATAAGGGTGGGTCTAAAAATTAATTTGCAGAGAACTAAAGCAGTGTTTCACAGTCTCGGAAGAGAACAGCAGTTTACGATAGGTAGCGAGGCACTGGAAGTGGTAAGAGAATACGTCTACTTAGGGCAGGTAGTGACCGCGGATGCGGATCATGAGACTGAAATAATCCGAAGAATAAGAATGGGCTGGGGTGCGTTTGGCAGGCATTCTCTAATCATGAACAGTAGGTTGCCACTATCTCTCAAGAGAAAAGCATATAACAGCTGTGTGTTACCAGTACTCACCTATGGGGCAGAAACCTGGAGGCTTACGAAAAGGGTTTTGCTTAAATTGAGGACGACTCAACGAGCTATGGAAAGAAGAATGATGGGTGTAACGTTAAGGGATAAGAAAAGAGCATATTGGGTGAGGGAACAAACGCGAGTTAATGACATCTTAGTTGAAATCAGGAAAAAGAGATGGGCATGGGCAGGACATGTAATGAGGAGGGAAGATAACCGATGGTCATTAAGAGTTACGGACTGGATTCCAAGGGAAGGGAAGCGCAGCAGGGGGCGGCTGAAAGTTCGGTGGGTTAATGAGACTAAGAAGTTTGCAGGGACAACATGACCACAAGTAATACATGAACGGGTTAGTTGGAGAAGCATGGGAGAGGCCTTTGCCCTGCAGTGGGCGTAACCAGGATGATGATGTTGATGATGATGGTGATGATGATGGTGATGAATTCTTCTAATAGCACTGCTAGACTCGCCTCACTAGATAACGTTCTAGCGTTAAACGTTACCAGGTTCAAAGTCCAATGGCGGCCTGCCCGGAGGACCTCCTATATGAATACAACAACCTCTAGATGGGTGCAGGTTCACAAATTAAGCGGTGAAATTCCCGGCATTCTTTCAACACGTTTCCAGCAGTGATCGGCAGATGGAAGCACCGGGAAAATCAAAAAAGACGGATTGTTTCGCACTGCCCGCGGACGACACTCCTGTCTTTTGAAATAAAAGAGAAGGGTGCGCCTGACCTATTCAAACTAGGAAACTTTAACCAAATGTCCGATAAAAATAACAGAAGGTGTTTTTGCCGAAAGCGTTTCAAGTTGGAAACATAAAGCGGCGGTCGTCCACAGAAACAAGCTGAGTCAGTGCATGTTCGTAATAGGTATCACTGTGCTCTCGCCTTCTCCGGATTCCTGCCCGCTACTTCCATCATGACTTGAATGAGAAGTTGCGGCAGATGGCACCGGCTCGTGCTTCGAGACTTTTACAAGAGGAACGTGTGAGTTCATCTTTATTGGAAACTTCTGTTCCTCTCGTTCAAAAGTGTGGCGCGTACGCCATTTTCTTTTATTTATTTATTACCCCATGGCGGCATTCAATTAAAATTAATAAGCACCCGCAAGCAATTGCGGGAATTTCTATGCTTTTGAGAAGCATAGAGAGTTCTGCGGATGCTTTTTGTCTTCACCCGCAAGCAGCCGTCTTTGTCTAATGGCGATATTTAAAAATTTTCATCGCCAGATTGAATTAGCAGAGCTGAAAGTCCGAAGAAATTCCCCTATCCGAGTAGTGCTTGATTTCTTCGGTGGTAATGAATACCATTGTCCGAAGGAAATCCATCTCGAGTTTTGACGGAATACCTTGCTAATATGACGAGAATTGTGATAATTCGCATTTATCCCCAAATTAACTTTTATGAGCCTACTACCATAGTAGCGGATCATCAAGCATAAATATACTGCCATGCCGCTTCCTTTGGCCAAATGTATTGCCACACTCTCGTGTTGAAGCCTTGAATGAAGCAGCTGGTTTATTCGAGCGAGCTGATGGCATGGATTTGTGCTGAAATGTCGTGCAATGAATAGATGTAACGTACGCGCATTCATGGTGCATAATGCGAAAACACCCGTGTGCTTAGATTTAGGTGCACGTTAAAGAACCCCAGGTGGTCAAAATTTCCGGAGTCCTCCACTACGGCGTGCCTCATAATCAGAAAGTGGTTTTGGCACGTAAAACCCCAAATATTGTTGTTATCATGGTGCATAAAGGCAGGATTGCCAGAATAACGAGGTGGACAATAACAAACGCCGTTGTTCTTTGTTGACCTCGTTCTAAATATGTCCTTGTTTGCACACGTGACTTTACATACATTGAATCCCTACCACGTCGCCCAGTCATTTAGTCTATAAATCTTTTTTTTAATTAGAGCTGCATTAGGTCAATGCACAATTTGTAGTGAGGAATGAATGGGAACAATAAAAAACAATAAAATGTACATTAGGTTAAAGCATATTGATACGGAACAGCCGCCACAGTGTGGCTGCAGTGAGGAGGCGGAAGACGACGTGTGTGCCATTTGATATAGCGTCGCCATTTTGGTCGGTGTAGCTCCCCTGTAAATAAATTGTAAATAGCATTAGGCATCAGCTACACGTAAAATTAATTTGGTAAAAGCGGACGTCCTCCGTGCCCGTCATGGAGCTCCGCAGTGGTCGCAACGGCGACAGTGCAGTGAGTGGAGAGAGTGCCTCGCTTGGCAGTGCAACTTCGGCTCCTGCTGGCGGCACTTCATCTACGCAAGCGTCTCCGCCTTCAGCCCCGACCTACGTCGCCCCCTCCCGCCCCTCGGGATCCTGGTGTTTTCACCGTAGTCAGCCGTCCGGATGTTGACGACTGGCTCCGCTTATACGAACATGTGAGCACCAGTCAGAGGTGGGATCCGATCATTACGCTTGCCAATGTTCTTTTCTACCTCGACGGAGCTCCACTGGTATGGTTCCAGGCTCACCAATATGAGACCTCGAGTCTTCAAGGAGAAGCTCCGCGACCTTTTTGGCAATCCGTTCGGTCGCCAAGTCAATTCCAGAAAGCCCTTGCACATGTGTACAGACGTCGACCAAGTTCTACGTGTCGTACATCCTCGACGTCTCGGCCTTTTGCGCCAAGGCTGACTCGAGCATATCTGAGGACCATAAGGTTAATCACGTCCTCAAAGGCATTGCTGACGATGCCGTCAATTTATTGGTGTTTACAAACGTCACCAGCATCAATACGATCCTCAAGGAGTGCCGCCGTCTCGAGCATGCTAAAAGCCGCCGGGTATCCCAGCACATAACGCGACTTTCCAACACAGCTGCTACGTCATCCTGTGACGACCTCTTCCACCAGCCGTCACGATGTGGCAACTTGACCCGCAACATTCGTCGTGAGGTCGAAGCAGTACAACCGGTGGCCCCTTCATTCTCGTCACCTGATCATTCTCCGGTGACAATCTCTTTGAACCAGGCCGTCGTCCGTCAAGAGTTGTCCAATGTCGGCGTACAATCCATTTGTTCCGTACGCTCGGAACCTCTTTCTCCGTGCACGTCCCCACCCCGCTCTTCTTGCTGCTCTTATCGACAGCGCAACCCCTCCGAATGGCGAACCGTGGACGCAAAGCCGATCTGTTTTTACTGCCGACGCATTGGACATATCGCTCGCCACTGCCGCAGCCACGGGACTACTCCGAGTCGCTATTCTCCTGATTACCACCTTCGTCCCTCTAGCGCGTCTTTTCCTTCGCTCCTTCTATGCCCGCCCCATCATCTGACACTGCAGCAACTTTGACGCCATCCCGCTACTCCCGCTCGCCTTCTCCCACCCGTCGATTATCTCGTTCGCCCTCGTCACGCCGTGCTCCTTCTCCGACCTACTCGCCGCACCCCCGACCGGCAAACTAGATAGAGCAGCTTCTTGAGGTGAAGATGCAATGACGACATTGGCACAAAATCCTCGCTTCACCTTGCCAACGAAAAAGAATCTTTTGGACGTTCTCGTCGACAATGTTCCTGTGTGCGCGTTGATTGACACCGGGGTGCATGTGTCCATTTGGAGCGCTGCTGTTCGCCCTCGGCCCAAGAAAGTTCTGACGCCTGCCCCGAACCGAGTTGTACAAGTCGCCGACGGGGAGACTGTCGCTATTGTTGGCATGTGCTCAGCCCAACTCACCATTGCTGAGAGACACACCGTCGTTCTCTTCACCTTCACCGAGTATTGCCCTCACGAACTCATTCTCGCTCTGGATTTCCTTGTCAATTATTCTGCCCTCATTGACTGTTCGGCCGTCTCACTTCGCCTTGACTTGCCTCTTTTTGCCGACCCTGTGGGCCTGCCTCCAAGCCATTTGAGCTGCATGGATTTTATTCGCCTACCACCTCACTCTGTGATACACGTCCACTTGTTGTCCTCACCAGCTGTACCTGAGGGCAATGCGTGGTCGCACCAATTCCGGCCGTTATACTTACACATGGTGTTATCGTGCCGCACACTGTGCTGACGATTACTGGCAACCGCACCTGCCTTCCCCTCGTCAATTTCGCGCTAACCACGCAAGTTCTGCCTCAGGGAACTCATTGGCTGTATTTAACGCTTTGCAGGATTATGAGGTCGAGCCAATGACAGTGGAACATCATTACAGCTCAGCCCATAGCGTTACGTCATCGCACGGTACACACGTCGACATTAAAAGACCCGGTTTCCTCTGACGTTACATTTGCTCGAGCTAAAGCCCGTTGCCGCCTTCTTGAAGGCTATCGGGAAATTTTTGACCTTGACAAAAAACCGTTAGATCAAACGTACATCCGTGAGCAAAAGTATACGAACCACGGGAGCGCGTGCCAAACTGCATCGACGCGCCGCCTTCCGACGCGGTGCCTGCTGTCGAGAGGGCCGCTAGAGCAGCGGTGCGCATGCGCGTCCCATCATATCTGCTGGCCTGACATGTAGCTTTGGCTGACGTGGTTATGGTGCTCTAGGCTAAACGTCCACTGAGCGTCGTTTTCTCTGCTCCCATGCATTTGGGCCGTCGTTTTAAGCAGCGGCTGCGGCTGGGCTGGCACGCCCGTCCGCCGCGCTTCGCTTTCATTCTTTCTTTGGGGTGTTATCGCGCCCCGCACTGCCTTCTCTGACGCCTTTAGATGACTCGCGCAAAATGGCTTTTTGCGGCGTTGTATTATCTCGAACTGTTCCAATGTTTGCTGCTGCAGGTAGAAGCAAGGTTTTGCAATCGGTGTCCGCCGTCGCGTTAAGAAGTACAACTGAGTCGCAGGCGCTACTATCCTCCGCAACCAGCAGGAGTCTGAAAGGAAAAATTAGCAGCACCGTGCGGCGTTTATTTCTTGAAACCCTTCAACAATGCGCATCGCTACTCTAGCAGCCCTCTAGACAGCAGGCGCCGCGTCGGTAGACAGCGCGTCGATTGAGTTTGGCATGCGCTCCCGTGGTCCGTATACTTTTGGTCACGGGTTTACGTTGTGACCCATCGCATAAATACTGGCGCTGCAAACCCTATTCACCGACGTCCATATGGTGTTTCTCTTATTCTGTTTCTGTTAGCCGTTATCCAAAAGAAAGTAGAGAAGATGCTTTAAAAGGACATTATCGAGCCTTCCTGTAGTTCCATGGGATTCTCCCGTCGTACTTGTCAAAAAAAGCATGGAACGTGGCAGTTTTGTGTTGATTATCGCCACCTGAACAAAATCACAAGAAAGGACGCGTACACTTTGCACTGCTAAAACATATACAGCATATACAGTGCTAAAAAGCGGGCACGTCCTGTGCCACCGGGTCTTAGCGGAGAGACGAGAACTAGGAGTCGGATTCCTGATTAATAAGGTTATAGTTGGTAACATACAGGATTTCTATAGCATTAACGCGAGGGAGGCAGGTCTTGCAGTGAAAATAAGAGGTACAAATGGAAGGTCGTACAGGCCTACGCCCCTACATCTAGTCATGATGACCAGGAAGTCGAAAGCTTCAATGAAGACTTGTAATCTCTGATGGGTAAAGTCAAAACAAAATATACTATACTGATGGGCGACTTCAATGGCAGAGTAGGCAAGAAGCAGGCTGGAGACAAGTCAGTGGGGGAATATGGCATAGGTTTTAAGAACAGCATGGGAGAGTTATTAGTAGAGTTCACAGAACAGAATAATGTGCGAATAATGAACACTTACTTCCGCAAGCAGGATAACCGAAAGTGGACGTGGAGGAGCCCAAATGGCGAGACTACAAATGAAATAAACTTCATACTCTGCGCTAACCCTGGCATCATACAAGATGTGGACGTGCTAGGCATGGTGTGCTGGAGTGACTATAGGATGGCAAGAAATCGAATTAGCCTAGACTTGACGAGGGAACAGCAGAAACTGGTGCATAAGAAGCCGATCTATGAATTAGCGGTAAGAGGAGAAATAGAGGAATTTCAGATCAAGCTACAGAATAGGTATTCGGCGTTAACTAAGGAAGACGACCTTAGTGTAAAAGCAATAAACGACAATCTTATGGGCATCATTAAGGACTGTGCAATAGAAGTCGGTGGTAACTCTGTTTGACAGGATGCCAGTAGGCTATCGCAGGAGACGAAAGGTCTGATCAAGAATCGCCAATGTATGAAAGCCTCTAACCATACAGCTAGAACAGAACTGGCAGAACTTTCTAATTTAATCAACAAGCGTAAGACAGCTGATATAAGGAAGTATAATATGGATAGACTTGAACATGCTCTCAGGAACGGAGGAAACCTAAAAGCAGTAAAGAAACTAGGAGGAGGCAAGAATCATATCTATGCGTTAAAGGACAAAGCCGGCACTATCATTACTAATATGGGTGAGATAGTTCAAGTGGCTGAGGAGTTCTATCGAGATTTATACAGTACCAGTGGCACCCACAAAGATAATGAAAAAGAGAATAGTCTAGAGGAATTTGAAATCCCACAAGCAACACCACAAGAAGTAAAGAAAGCCTTGGGAGCTATGCAAGGAGGGAAGGCAGCTGGGGAGGATCAGGTCACAGCAGATTTGTTGAAGGGTGATGGGCAGATTGTTCTAGAGAAACTGGCCACCCTGGACATGCAATGCCTCATGAATTCGAGCGTACCGGAATCTTGGAAGAACGCTAACTTAATCCTAATCCATAAGAAAGGGGACGCCAAAGCGTTGAAAAATTATAGACCGATCAGCTTACTGTCCGTTGCCTACAAAGTATTTACTAAGGTAATTGCAAATAGAACCAGGGACACCTTAGACTTCCGTCAACCAAAGCACCAGGCAGTGACAGTGACAAGAACTTTATTAGAGTGTCCTGAGGAACTCGATTGGGGGGACCGAAGGCTCCCCGATCAAGTTGGTGGCTCCGCCCACGACGGGACAGGGAGGTGGTGACTCTCCGCGACGTCGCGGGCCCTCTGGACGGCCTGTAGTTGGTTTGTGAAATCCGAGCTCTTCAGCAAAGCGTCCCACTTGGACTTGTTATGAAAGTTGGAGCCCGCATTGTAAGGGCACAGCCAGAGCATGTGGTCGAAGGAGCAGCACGCGTGACCGCATTTGAAGCACGACTGCGGGAAGTTCGGGTCTATCCAACTAAGCGCTCTCGGGGTGAGGTAGGATCTCGTCTGTAAAAGCCTGAAAGTAACAGCTTGAGCCCTGTTCAGTTTCGGGCTGGGGGAGGGAATTTTCTCCTGCTGTGTCTGTAATGTGATGTAATTTCATGAAAGGTCGTAAGATCTTTGAAGGGGCAATCCTGCGGGAGAGCCGGACCGTTAGCTCGGGCGCGGTTCGTGAATTCACGCGCCAGGCAGTTGGCCCGCTCGTTAGGGTTGCAACCCGCTTGGTTAGTTACATTGTTCATATGCTCCGGGAACCACGCTAATGTAGGACCTCCAATGTCTTCTCGCGTAGTAATACGAAAGGATCTGTTGACGATGTCGGCTGCGTGTTTACAAACTAGAGCTGACGAGAAAGCCCTGACCGCCGTGCGCGAGTCGGTAAAAATGGTCGCCGGGCCTTTTGCGGCTTGAAGGGCCAAGGCTATCGCGGTTTCCTCCGCCTCGTTCGCGTGTTTCGCGTAAATTGATGCGGCGCTGATGAGTGTTCCGCGCGCGTCAGCGACCGTGATTGCAAACCTGTCTTCGCTGCCATATTTGGCGGCGTCGACGAAGCACCAGGCAGGATTCCGTAAAGGCTAGTCAACAATAGACCATATTCACACTATCAACCAGGTGATAGAGAAATGTGCGGAATATAACCAACCCTTATATATAGCTTTCATTGATTACGAGAAAGCGTTTGATTCAGTCGAAACCTCAGCAGTCAAGGAGGCTTTACGGAATCAGGGTGTAGACGAGCCATATGTAAAAATACTGAAAGATATCTATAGCCGCTCCACAGCCACCATAGTCCTCCATAAAGAAGCCAACAAAATCCCAATAAGAAAGGCGTCAGGCAGGGAGATACGATCTCTCCAATGCTATTCATAGCGTGTTTACAGGAGGTATTCAGAGACCTGGATTGGGAAGAATTTGGGATAAGAGTTATTGGAGAATACCTTAGTAACTTGCGATTCGCTGATGATATTGCCTTGCTTAGTAATTCAGGGGACCAACTGCAATGCATGCTCACTGACCTGGAGAGGCAAAGCAGAAGGTTTGGTCTAAAAATTAATCTGCAGAAAACTAAATCAGTGTTTAACAGTCTCGGAAGAGAACAGCAGTTTACGATAGGTAGCGAGGCACTAGAAGTGGTAATGGAATACATCTACTTAGGACAGGTAGGGACCGCGGATCCGGATCATGAGACTGAAATAATCAGAACAATAAGAATGAGCTGGGGCGCGTTTGGCAGGCATCTTTCGATTATGACCAGCATCTGGCTGTTATCTCTCAAAAGAAAAGTGTATAACAGCTGTATCTTATCAATACTCATGTACGGGGCAGAAACCTGGAGACTTACGAAAAGGGTTCTACTTAAATTGACGACGACGGAACGAGCTATGGAAAGAAGAATGATAGGTGTGACGTTAAGGGATAACAAAAAAGCAGATTGGGTGTGGGAACAAACGTAAGTTAATGACATCTGGTAGAAATTAAGAAAAAAAATGGGCGTGGGCAGGACATGCAATGAGGAGGGAAGATAACCGATGGTCATTAAGGGTTATGGACTGGATTCCAAGGGAAGCTAAGCGTAGCAGGGGTGGCAGAAAGTTACGCGGGCGGATGAGATTAAGAAATTTGCAGGGACGACATGGCCACAATTAGTACATGACCGGGGTAGTTGGAGAAGTATAGGAGAGGCCTTTGCCCTGCAGTGGGCGTAACCAGGCTGATGATGAAGATGATGATGATGATGATGATGATGATGATGATGATGATGATGATGATGATGATGATGATGATGATGATGATGATGATGATGATGATGATGATGATGATGAGTTCAAGTGGCTGAGCAAGTTGGGAACCAATCGCTGTGGCCGCCCCAGGTGCTCTACATGCAAACCATATTCAATCTACTACTACAGTAAAAAGTACAGCGTCAAATTACGAGCACAAGGTAACTTCGGCTTTCACCTGCATATCAAGCAACGTAGTCTACTGTCGAGAATGCGCCGCTTGTAGCAAACAATACATAGGTGAGATGGACAACAAATTCATACAAGACTCAACCGTCGCCGCGCGGACACAAAACCCAATTTACCCAAAGCAGTAGCCAGCCACATTAATGAACATGGTTATATATTTGACAAAGCAAGGCTCTATATACTACAAACAAATTTCCGTTCCCCTCGCGAAAGGAAGTATGCGGAATCATACCTCATACACAAGTATAATTGCCTACACCCGACGGGAATTATTTGGCGCGCGGCAACATAGAATCTTCAAAAGCGGTAACTTAAATCTGAAATTCTCATATCATCAACCAAGACACAAAACACATTATGCCACCGGCTAACCTTAATTCTTAATTTCACCTACTCTTCCATACCGAAAAATTTTTGCCTGCCTAATACCTAATTTATATACACTTTCAGGTTTTTACGTCTATATCAACTGTACGACCCCCTTCTCCCATGTACACTTGCCGCCCCTCTTCTGCGCACGTCACCTTGCTGTTTGTTATTCCGGTTTCGGTCCCCCCCTTCTCTTTTTCCTTCTTTATTTATATATATTTTTTGAAACCTCCACACAAACACATTTCGAAGTCAATATGCCTTTTTCGGTGCCTCAACCCGGAGTATCGCCATTTCTGGATGCCGCCGTAACGACACCTACGTTGAGCGACTGGGGCAATGCCCCTTGAAAGACCACGCCGCTGTCTTTCAGTCACCCCGTACATTGCACCGCAGACTCCTCGTCACCATCTTAACTATTTCAATATTACTCGACGTATTGCTGCTATGCTGCTCAAGTCACTCTTTCAACTTATGTTTTTCTTTTATTTTATTTAACTTTTTTTGTCTTTTCTGTTATTCGCGCACTGACCGCCTGACCGGGCTCTAATGCCACAAGAACATGCCATAACTGAGGTGCCATAACTGAGGACACGCCCTGAATGCTTCCTAACCTCTCGCACCCCCAACACGCTCCCAGGCCCCCACATTTCTTAAAACTTTGTTTTTCTCTTTCTTGTTCTTTCTCTCTCTCTTTTTTTCTGTCTTGGTGTCACCTTGGCTTCCCTCCCGCCTTTTTTCCTTTCTTTTCTCCTCCTTTCTTTCTATTTTTTTCTCCTCGCGCCCCCACTCTTCCGCTCTTGTCCCCCCGTCCTGGTAACGAAGCTCAGAGACGGCGGACGACATCGCTCGTTTCCTCTGAAGTCTCTCTCTTTAAAACCAGCCGCCAGCGACAACACCCGCACGTGACATCACTGCACTAACCCTTTAAGACTACCATGGCGAGGATGACGATGCCGCATTTGACGAAGATAGATCCTCCTATCGAAACGTTGGCCAGCCTTTCTGAGGCACCTTATCCCTGTATACAAACTTTATACCACAGAGGACTTCCACAGAAATTTATACAATACTAGTGGCACCCACGACGATAATGAAAGAGAGAATAATGTAGAGAAATTTGACATCCCATAAGTAACGCCGGAAGAAGTAAAGAAAGCCTTGGGAGTTATGCAAAGGGGGAAGGCAGCTGAGGGGGATCAGGTAACAGCAGATTTGTTGAAGGATGGTGGGCACATTGTTCTAGAAAAACTGGCCACCCTGTATACGCAATGCCTCATGACCTGGAGCGTACCGGAATCTTGGAATAACACTAACACAATCCTAATCCATAAGAAAGGACACGCCAAACACTTGAAAAATTATAGACTGATCAGCTTACTGTCCGTGGCCTACAAAGTATTTACTAAGGTAATCGCAAATAAAATCAGGAACACCTTAGACTTCTGTCAACCGAAGGACCAGGCAGGATTTCGTAAAGGCTACTCAACAATAGACCATAATCACACTACCAATCAATCAATCAAACTATCAATCTAGACTATCAATCTAGACAATTAATCTAGACTATCAATCTAGACTGCCTGTAAGGTGCCACCTATATTTATTCTATCGACTTATGGTCCGACTACTCGTAGATATCCGTCAACGGCATGCACCGAGAGAAGACTGCGTTTGTTACCCCTGACGGTCTTTATCAGTTCCAGGGGATGCCTTTCGGTCTCTGTAACGCGGCCGGCACCTTCGAAGTAATGATGGACTATTTGCTGCAGGGGTTCAAGTGGCCCCCCTGTTTGTGCTATCTGGACGACGTCATCATTTATTCGCCCATATTGGACACGCACCTAGAGCGTCTTACAGCGATTCTTGACGTGTTCCGCCGCGCCTGTCTCCAGTTGAACTCGTCAAATTGTAACTTCACCGGCCGCCAAATAACTGTCCTCGGACACCCCGTGGATGCCAGAGGCGTGCGACCTGACCCGGACAAAATTTGCGCCGTTACGAACTTTCCTGTTCCGAAGTCTACCAAGGACGTTCGTAGTTTCGGAGGGCTGTGCTCTTTTTTTCTACGCTTTGTGAAAGATTTTGCGACCGTCGCACGTCCCCTTACCGACCTCTTCAAAAAGACGCTTCATTTTTTTGGAATCCTGAGCATGCCGCTTCTTTTTGCAGCTCATTACTCCCCTTACCGGGCCTCCAATTCTTGCCCACTTTGACCCGTCTGCCTCAACGGAAGTTGAGGCAGACGGGTCAAAGTGGTCACGGCATAGGAGCAGTGTTAGTACAACGCCAGCATGGACGTGATCGCGTTATAGCCTATGCCTGCCGACTTCTATCACCCGCCAAGCGTAATTATTCAATGGGAGAGAGCGAGTACCTCGCTATTGTGTGGTCTGTTGCGAAGTTTCGTCCATACTTGTACGGATGCCCATTCTGTGTCATCACTGATCACCCCGCTCTCTGTTGGCTATCCTCGCTCAAGGACCAGATGGGCCGACTCGCTCACCTGGTGTTACGCCTGCAAAAATATACATTCTCCGCGGTATATAAGGAAGGCTTGCACCAGGTTGCCGATTGTTTGTCCCGCTACACCGTCCACGAACCCGCTGATGCGGACGCCATCGCTTGCGTTTTCTCCGTGTCCCAGTTGCTTCAAATCGGCAACGAGCAACACCGCGATCCTTCATTATGAGCACTCATCGACCATCTGGAGTTAACGCCTGGTGACGCCTCTCTCCAGATGTTTCTCATCAAGGAGGGTACATTATACCGCCGCAATTTCGATCCACACGGCCCTGACTTTTTGCTCGTGATTCCGTCACACCTGCGTTCGACTGTCCTCCACCAACTTCACGACGCTCCCTTGGCTGGACACTTGGGCGTCTCGCGCTCATTCGACCGTATACGCCATCTATTCTTTTGGCCAAGTCTCGCCCACTCCGTGTGGTGTTCGTTGTCACTTCTTAGCCCTGTCAGCGCCACTTCCACACTTCCACACTTCCAGCTGGATGTGTCCAGCCGATCGAAATCCGACCCGAACTCTTTTTCCGTGTTCTTCTAGACCTTCTCTGACCATTTCCTCTCTCGTGCTCCGGAAATAAAGGGGTCGCCGTCGTTACTGATTATGCTACGCGGTACGCAATCACCACAGCTCTCCGGATAAGTTGTGCTACTGATGTTGCTGACTTCCTTTTCTATGACATCATTTTAGTGCACGGTGCTCCGCACCAATTACTCACTGACCATGGCCCTAAACATTCTCTCGACAGTCGTCGAGGACATCCTCCACTCCTGCTAGACAAAGTACAAGTTCATCACGTCCTACCACACACAGACCAACGGCCTCACCGACATGCTTCCGAAGTACGTTGCGACCGACCACCACGACTGGGATCTTCTCTTACCATATGTGACGTTCGCGAATAATTCACCGCGTCACGACACCGCCGGCCATTCACCATTCTGTATCCTATATGGCCGAGAACCCGCAGCCCTTGGACAGTTTGCTGCCCTCGCCCGCACGTTCAGCTACTGAATGCGCCCGCGACGCCATCGAACACGCCATCCATGCGCGCCAGCTCGCCCACACCCGTCTCGAGGCCTCACAGGAGCATCATGGACGCCTCTATGGTTGCCACCATCACGACGTGCACTTTTCTCCGGGTTCTCTGGTGCTTCTCTGGTCACCCTCGATGTGTGGGAGTTTCCAAAAAGCTGCTGTCACGCTACACTGGCCCATACCGTGTGGTGCGACAAGTGACCTATTTCGCGTATGTAATCATCCCCGCCGATCTCTCAGGGTCATCGTCAGCTGCAAGTTACATCGTTCACGTGGCGAGGCTAAAGCCATACCACTCACCTTTCACCGCGGGTGTGTAGATTAAGCACCGGGATGGTGCTTCTACTGCCGGCTGTGTTGATACGGAACAGCCGCCACAATGTGGCTTCACTGAGGAGGAGGAAAACCACATGTGTGCACGTTTGATATAGAGTCGCCATTTTGGTCTTCGTTAGCTCCTCTGTAAATAAATTGTTAATAGCATTGGGCATCAGCTACATGTGACAACATATTATACGTCATTCGTGTGATCTAGTAAGCCCACATATTCTTCCTTTTCTTATTTTGAGGCATCAATATTATTCTACTTCCTTATTTTCATACACTGTGTTTATACCATCGCCATCCGCCTGACCGTCAATGGAGCCACTTAGGGATAGATTGGCTCGCCCACGCCACATTACGTAACCTTCAAGGATAATATGGCTACTTGCGCTGTTTTCCCAAAAAAATTTTATGAACATAGCAAACATTTAGGATCTAATGAAACAGACCTGATTACCTTTCTTATCAGCGCATGCCTTTTAATCTACTGTCAGCATCAGCGAAGGAACGTAAGTGCGCCATTCGCATTGGCCACATATATGCAGTGCGCGTAGAGCTTGCTAATGCGGCTATCATGGCCTGGCACCCTTTCGGTCTTTTCCATCCGGGCTTAGGAACTCTGAGACAGTCCGGTTGTTACAGCACCTCCTAGAGGGTTCGACGATCTTACAGCCTTCCCCACTCGCAGGCTACATGAATGATCGCGACAGGCTGAATGCGCGCTTATCTGTCGGGAGGCTATGGTGATCTTAGCTACCCGATGAAAAAAGAATATTTCTGCGCAGATAAACCATATGGGAGCGTCTGAAATGACAAGCAAATCTGCAGGGAGCTGACCACTAACACTGTCGCAAAAAATGAGGTCCCCAACAAAGAAGTTCCAACCGGCTGGGATATGAGAAATTAACCTATAACACAATAATGGAGGAGCTCCTCAGCGAAGGCATGGAAACGGGCAGAGCAAATGACAAGCGTTCAGCTGAGGAGCAATACGCAGTTCATATATGAGCCCAACCTTGCCCCACGTTACATCATCGATGGCTGCAGAACTACGGAAAATTCGAAACTGGAAGATGTCTTTTCGCCAGACCTAAGCGTTCATGAATTTAACAAAAAATTCACTGAGGTGAATCTCAGCGGCAGAAAAGGCGATACCCCAGTCATCGGGTATTGTGCGCAAAAAGCTAAACCCCTGGTGGAGGAAGCAGTGTACCAACGCTAAAAAAGAACAAAATAAGGCCTGGGGAATCCTACGGAGGCACCTTACCTATTGCAACCTCTTAAACTTCAAACATGCCAAAGCCAAAGCACTATTCATTAGAAGACAGGCTGAAAAATCATCATGGCAAAAATGTATATCTTCAATTAATAGTACGGTCACATCGAAACGAATGTGGTACCACGTGAGGAAATTTAGAGTACAGTACTCATCTTACATAATACCGTTACGAACAAGTACAGGCACACAAACAACAATACAAGAACAGGCAGATATACTTGGAGAACATTTCCGCGATGTATCCAGTTCAGGGAATTATACAAAGGAATTTTTACAATACAAGCAGTCGGCTGAAAAACATAAGCTGCCCACTGCTGGCGCATCGAATGCACCGTACAATTCCCCCCTCACACAACAAGAAATAAACAGAGTTCTTTCTGCAGGGAAAAACACAGCGCCAGGTCACGACCGTATTCACTACGCCATGCTGGCTCATCTATCGCAAGCATCTGTAGACACTCTCCTTAAATTTTTTAACTTAATCTGGGAATCTGGCATAATGCTGGAAGAGTGGAGAAAGGCAATAGTAGTTCCATTTCTAAAAGCCGGTAAATCCCCAACATGCGCAAGCAGCTACAGACCTATTGCTTTAACAAGCTGTTTGGCAAAATCATATGAAAGCATTATCAATATGAGACTCATTTATTTTAGAATCAAGAAACCTTATTGACCCCCACCAGTGTGGATATAAAAGGGGTTGTTCAATCACTGACCACCTTGTCCGTCTAGAACATGAAATTCGGCATGCATTATTACACAAACCACACTGTCTTGTAGTTTTCTTCGATTTAGAAAAAGCCTATGATACCACATGGAGATATGGAATTTTAAGAGACCTGGCTGACCTCGGCATCCGTGGTAAAATGCTGAACTGCCTAGCTGATTGTATTTCTAATATAACATTTCAGGTACGTCTGGGCTCACTACTATCTCATACATTTAAACACGAAAATGGTGTTCCACAAGGCTGTGTTCTCAGCACGACACTCTTTATAGTAAAAATGAATTCGGTTAATAAGATTTTACCGTCATATCTTATCCACTCTGTTTACGTAGACGATCTCCAAGTGGCTTGCCGTGCCTCAAATTTGCTAACCTTTGAAAGGCAGCTTCAACACACAATAAATAAACTTACACAATGGGCTAACAAAAATGGTTTCCGTTTCTCCACACAGAAAACAGTTACTGTTTTGTTCTCTCAGAAACGAGGGCTACACAGCGATCCCGCCCTGAAATTGAATGACGTCATACTGCCGGTGAAACAAGACCATAAGTTTTTAGGAGTAACCTTTGACACCAAACTTAACTTGCTAACTCACATAAAAGCACTAAAGATTAAAACAAATAAAGCTCTAAATATCCTTAAAGTTTTGTCTCATAAGCACTGGGGTTCCGACCGAACGTGCCTTTTATGTGTTTACCGGTCTCGTGTGCGTAGCCTTTTAGACTACGGCTCCGTGGTTTACGGCTCAGCCAGACAGTCCTACATCCAACGACTTGATCCTGTACATAACCTTGGACTGCGACTGACAAGTGGTGCCTACAGAACTTCACCTATTCAAAGTTTATACGTCGAGTGTAATGAACCCTCCTTGCAGCAGCGCAGAGCATTACTCACTTTTTCCTAGGTGCTCAGAATTCAGTCATCATCGCAGCACATACGCTACAATATCCTCACACAATCCAACTCACACTTACACTACACAAATAAACCGAACATAATTAGGCCACTTGTCCAGCGGTATGAGCAATACTGTCGGGATTATGACATTCCCCACGAAGTCCTCCAGGTTGCCAAGAAACCACAACGGTTGGCCCCGTGGTACGATTTCACACAGTTGTTCGACTGGACATTAACACATTTAAGGAAAAGAGACACTCCACGCGAACACATTTACAAGAATTCCATGCTATTCAGGACAAATATCAAAATCACATGGAATTCTACACTGATGACTCCAAAACAAAGAACACGTGGGTGTAGGGCTCTTAACAGAAAATTGGGAAAGAAGTATTCATCTACCAAAACATGCCTCTGTTTTCACTGCTGAAGCTTATGGTGAATGGGTCGTAGTTAAAAAGATTATCACTGGCAAGCACAAAAACACAGTCATATACATTGATTCCTTATGTACACTGAAGGCTCTAAATCTGAAATCTGTGTGAGCCCTTGTTAGGGATTAAACTAAACATGGTCGCGCTTAACAAATACGGGAGATCAATCCGCTTCTGCTGGGTACTAAGTCATGTTGGGATACCGGGTAACGAAGCAGCCGATAGATATGCATCGATGGCAGCGTACAAAGAGATAACAAACACAACATTTCTATACAAAGATAGTATCCGTGCGATTAGAAAAGCCTTAAAGGCAAAGTGGCAACGCGAATGGGACCGTTGTGCCGACAACAAGCTACATCTCACTAAACCCATATTTGTCGAGTGGAGGTCATGTTATCATCAGGAGCAGTTCATCGAAGTAGTTTTATGCCGACTACGCATTGGGCACACACACCTCGCACACAATTGTATACTTACTAAAGAAGGCACACCAGCATGCGAGAAATGTCAAGAACCACTAACAGTTATGCACATATAACTGACATGTACGCATATGGAAACACAGAGACGAGCACTTTTGCACAAATTATATCAACTACACATACCTTTACACCCTGCTCTAATTTTAGGTGATGATCCGCTAGTCCCATCATGTGACGTCCGCAAATTTCTAGATGACACTGGCTTTTTACACAATATATAAATTACTAACACAGCCTTTTCCATCATAAACTAGACTTTAACACTCCTCGTGAGTGGCGCAGCATAGCCTCAGCCGCTTCTGCGCCATTAAAGCCGATTCAACAAACTCACCTTCCACCAAGGTTGCAACAAGCGGAAGTAAGACTTCTGTGCCGCCTATGGCTCGGCGTGGCATTCCCGAATTCCTTTTCCTTCCATATTGGAATGGCCAACAGCCCTGCTTGCGACACCTGCGGCGGTGAGGAGACGATCGCGCACCTCCTCTGTGACTGTCCACGTTACAATGTGCAAAGAAACGTGCTCGCGACCCCGCTCGAAAATTTGGACAATTGCCCATTCACAGAGGAGAAACTTCCAGGACACTGGTCTAGAAGGATTTCGGCAGTCAAGGCCTTAAGGGCTTTGTAGAAGTTGTTAAGGGCCTGTGAATTGTGCGACCGCCTTTGACTATTGTTGCGTGTAACATCACGTTACTGTGTGAATTTTCTTGTTTTTTCTCTCTCTCCTTTCTCCTGTTATTCCCTTTAACCCTTCCCCCAGCACAGGCTAGCCAGCCGGTATTTACACTGGCTAACCTTCCTGCCTTTCCTTCCCTTTTGTCTCTCTCTCTTGCCTCGAGCCTGTACATTGTAGTTGCTCACAAAGCAACCATGCTGCCTCACAGTTTCCCGTTTCCAACGGGCTCCAGTGGAGTCAACTTGACCAGCGTTTAATCCTTCTCGAATAATACAACTCAAGAAAAAGAGTGAATAGACTATTCTTTTTTTCGTAAGTCGTCCTTCGCCATTATTTGGTTTTCGTTTTAAGAAGGCAATGCATCAGCTTATGGCGAAACTCAGGAGAGAATGTCAACGACAATATTACCGGTCGAGTGCGTCTGACTGAACTGATCTCTGGATACACTTAGACCGGAAAGCTTTTCAATATCAAAGGTCGCCAAATGGCAAGTACGTCCTGCGGAAACCAGCACAGCGGCGGATGTTTCATCAAAGGAAAAAAATTGCCACTGCAGGGACTGTAGCGCAAAACTGCTTAAAATCATTGAAACACCCACGAGACTTTCTCCGAAAGAAACATGAAAGTTCAAGGAAAATTCGCCCTGGTCTCGAGATCGTAACCGCGGCCAATGTCTTTCCGCGGTGGTCGCTCTGTAGCAGTAGTCTTGCAAATTGCAAGGGGAGGCTGAAATAATGGGCAACCTGAAGATTCAAGACACTGAATACAACTGAATTCCACGAAAGCGCTAAAATTGATGAAAGTTTCAGAAGAGACAACGAAACTGCAAATAAAACTATTTGATTTCCTCTTTAGCTTCGCGTTACAGAAAAGGCGGCTGTCAATTTTCGTATTTCTCTTAATATTGCCGAACCCGTTGAAAGTCCGTGGGATAGGTGCCTTGGGGAAACGTACAGGCGTCTACCACATCAGTCTAGCACGTCGCGAGTTTCCAGTACAAAATTTAAGCAAGTAAAGCTTTATAGAAAACAAGAGACGAAACCTCTTTGAGAAAGAATTTTCGATAAGTTTCGAGCATTTACGCGAAGAAACATAATTCTAAGGACAACATTAGGCAGAGAGAGCAGCCGAGAGAGAGAGATGCAAATGAGAAAAGACAGGGCGGTTAACCAGAGTTAAAACCTAGACGGTCAGCCCAGAGCGTCTCAAGGGGTGAACGGTTGAGTAGCGGTTTCTTTTATGTAATCAAGCGTCAGGTATCGTCTCACCAGGAACCAGTAATCCTCGGCCAGGCCATCCAGTTGCAGACGGGAATACTCGCGAGTATGGCAGATGACGTGGCGTTTGGCGATGCAGGACATTTGCATGAAGGCATCCATGGCTCGAAAGCTCCCGACAGCATCTCGAATCATCGCGGCTGCCTCGGCCGCATCGACCGAGGACAGCCGGGCAACCGGCTCCGTGAAGGCGCTGTGACGCTGGACATGTTCGAGCGTTTCGGACGAGCAGGTACAGCAAGGCTGCCAGAGTTTGTGAAATCAATGTCGGAATATATGTGTGATATCAATTTTGCTATTTTGAAGCTTTGTGCCTTTTTAACCTGTAACGGCTCGGCCTTTGCAAGCATGTCACTCGTGTACCCGATGTACGTTTTTTCGGCACCCTCAGCATCAGCGTCGCCGCTTGACGAGGCCGAGAGAGTGCGCGATTGAAAAAAAAAACACGAACGTAAACCAGCAAAGCTGATTGTGAATATCGAGCGATAGAATCCCGTTATACCTACAGAGATGCAGTGGTAATGACGCTTAATAGTTAACATTATTGGCTAAGGTCGTGATTCGTATTCTTGCTTTGACGTTGTAGTGCTTCCAAGTTTTCGCGCATGGCAAATTATGGTAACTGCGTTCCAGGGCATCTATCGGGCATTGGTGTATCCGGATCGGTCCATAGAGTCGCAGCCTATTCCCCAGCGGTTGCTTAGTGGCTGTGGTACTGGGCTGCAGGGCCCATGTCTCGTGATTGAATCCCGGCCACAGTGGCATGTATTTCGATTGGGAAGAAGTGCGGAAACACTCGTGTGCTTGCATTTAGGGATCACTAAAGAACCTGTCGAGGTTCAAATAATTCAGCAGTACCCTACTACGGCGAGCCTCAGAACCAAATCGTTGCCTTGGCACGTAAAACCCAATAATTTATTTTATGAAGCCTCAACCGGTTAACGCACGGTTGGCGAAATGAATCCGAGTTACTCAGATTACTCAGTCAACGCAAAGTTGCGAAAAACCAAACAATAAGAAAGACACACTTAGTCTGCATAATATGCCTTCAGACTCACATAACCCAACCTTGCCTCAGTGCCGAATGCACCTCTGATTTTCGATTGCACTTCAGTGGCCAGAGCGTCCATTGACGCGGCACGAAATGAAGTGTCTTTACATCAAACGGAAGCAGTCGTTAACCAATATTGAGCTCGGGCGTAATTCCAATTCCGCCTATTCAAATGCTTGCAAAACGCAGATAGATAGATAGATAGCTAGATAGATAAACTTTATTAAAAGAATAATCAGAAAAACCGCTAATGGTCGGGGTCCTTAGTCCAGGGCACCGCTGGCTCTTGCCATCTTCTCAGCTCTCTTAATCAGCTTGAGCTCCTCGTCGAGGGCCGAGCTGGACAGCAGTGCCTCCCATTGCTCCCTCGTTATGTTCGTGTCTGGGTGTTCTATGTTGTGTAGTGTGCACTCCCACGTAATGTGGTATAGGGTTGGTGTGGCCCCACACCATGGGCATTCGTTCCTGTAGGCTGTGGGGTGTATCCGATGTAATATGTGTAGGTTCGTGTAAGTGCCTGTCTGGAGCCTACGCCAGGCAGCGGCATCTTCTGTCTTTAGGTTTCGATGGGGTGGTGGATATCGCAAGCGACGCCCTCTGTGGTAGTTCACGATGGCTGAATACTCGAGGTCGACAGGGTCCAGGTCTTCTGCAGCCGGCGTGTTGAGTGCTCGGTTGTGTACGAATCCTCGAGCTGCTCTGTCGGCTTGCAGGTTGCCCGTGATGCCTGTGTGACCTGGTATCCAGATGATAGTTTGGGTGGCGAAGTCCTCAGAGTCCTCCTTGAGTATTCCGGCTAGGACTTGTGCAGCAGGTCTTCCAATTCTACCCTGTAGGAAGTTGCGGCAGGCCTGCTGGGAATCCGTGAGGATCGTCAATGGTTGATTTGCGTGAAGGCCCTCGCGGATGGCTAACGCGATGGCCAGCTCTTCGGCTTCCGTAATCGTGCAGGGGCGGGTCGATGCCGCGGAGGTAAGACATGCTTTAGTGAGATAAACCGAAGGCCCATTTTGCCTAAATTTGTGCGTTGGTGACAAAGCTAAATACCAGTGACCGTTGGTGCAGCTGCAATATTTAGAGTCCGATTTCTTTCATTTGCGGGAAAGTGGTAAGCTTGAAGGAAAATAGAAGCACGAAGACTACAATTTCCGAACGCTCTACCAGAAGAAGTAACGCAGTTCTGTAAATTGCACCCCTTACAACATCCAAAACAGAAAAAAATTTCCAAGAATATATATCTCGGGTAATTGTATAACAGTATAACAGTATTGTATAATAGTATTGTGTAAATATATAACAGCTGTGTCTTACTACTCACCTACGGGGCAGAAACCTGAAGGCTTACGAAAAGGGTTCTACATAAACTGAGGACAACACAACGAGCTATGGAAGGCATGGTGGGTGTAACGTTAAGCGATAAGAAAAAAGCAGATTGGGTGAGGGAACAAAGGCGACCTAATGACATCGTAGGTGAAAGCAAGAAAAAGAAATGGGCATGGGCCGGACATGTAATGAGGAGGGAAGATAACCGATGGTCACTAAGGGTTACGGAATGAATTCCAAGAGAAGGGAAGCGTAGCAGGAGCGGAACCAAGTTAGGTGGCTGGATGACATTAAGAAGTATGCAGGGACAACACAGCCACAATTAGTACATGACTGGGGTAGTTGGAGAAGTATGGGAGAGGCCTTTGCCCGGCAGTGGGCGCAGCCAGGCTGATGATGATGATGATGATGATGAATTTGTTACTCTTTTCAAAGATTTTGTAAAATTGCTACTCACGTATTATTGGTGCACATAACAGGCATCTAAAATAAACCAGTTTCGTTCAATTTAGAAGCATTATAGACTGCAAGTTACGGAATTGTGATCTTATTTTTCACTGCTGAGTTGCAGAGTTGTAAACTTTATACTTTCGTTTGCTGAAAATGTGCGAATCTCAACGATGTATAATAAAAAATTGACGCCCTACTTCGAAAATTCGCTAGCAACAGTGACTGGATTTTAACTTTTTTTTTTCTTTTTCGTGAAACAATTCTTATGAACTAAATGCAGTGGTAGGCGAGGAAAGCTTTCTCCTTCGCCATGTATTTAGATTGGAGCCAACGTGCTAAAGCTTTTTCTTTAGGAGATAAAAACCAAGGTAGTTCGAATTGTATTCAAACATCGCAATTGTCTAAATAAATGTTTGGAAAAAGCAATGCGTGAGCGCTTTCCTAATACACATGCTTCCCCTGGTAAGTCTACAGGAATAATGTGGGGAAGGCTAACCTGGTTGCCTCTTTGACAAGTGGCAGGGAAATGAAGAGAAAGACAAGAGCAGTGCTTTCAACACGCACTTCTCTATTAAAGCCTGTAAAACCACATCTAAGAGTAGGCTTTGATCCATATAGATAAGTCATCGCTGTTTCTATACAAGTTCTGCGCATAAAAGTAACGTAAATAGTGTTATTTACAATAGAAAGAAAAGCAACGAGTGAAATATTTATGGCCTGCAATTAAAACCTGCAAATATTTTAACTGATCTGATAGCACCGTGCATTAAGCATAGTATGAAAGTTAGGTTTATCGAAAGTATTTTGTTCCAAGATATGCAGAGCCGTGTATAATATTATGATGACGAAAAGTTCAGCATGCTGGTAAGGATTTACGCTAGCAAAAGGAAGGTGTTCCGACGCAGACACAAGTAAGGGAAAGCGGACTGCACAAGCACCCACATAGCTGAAATGTTACGCAATAACGGAAAAGACGATAAGGCACAACGCTTATCTGTGCATGCTCAGCAATGAACGCGCGCATACGCGAGATTGAGCCGCGTTCGACGTCTCAGTATCGCACGCTTTCACTCGAACCTAGAGCATTTTATCGCCCTTGAACTTTATACCGAACCTCACGGCGACGGCAGAAATACGTCTGGAATGTCTACAGAATTGATATCGTAATAAAAGAAACATGGTTGGGAATATGACGTCAGGCAGTCAGCGTTCGCAAAGCGGCCTCCACTATGGATGTTAGCTTCATGCTTTCTGTAGCCAAAGGCGCACACCTGACATTGAACCCTGGGGACAGTACGCAGTCGGTGACACCGCACATTGCTTGGTTCGTGGGATCAGTTTCAATAGCGCTCGCCGCTGTAGTACGCGCCGCGTTCTGCGGCTCGAGCCACTCGCTTCCTGCTCGCCACATTTGAGACCTTTAGCTCTGCGCCTCTGTAACTGGAAGCATTGACGCCATTGCAACGACAACGTTTATGTCTGAGCACTTGCCCGGTCGGCCGCGCTCTGACACTCTTGAGCGGTGAATTAGTCGGATGTGCAACCAAGCACCCTTGCGCTCTGTATCCCCCCCCCCCTCAGAAAAAACGAAAAGTGTGGAAAAGAACGCTTCCATCACGAGCTGCGGCGCTTTTCGCCTGGTTTTTTGCTGTTTTTACTAGGTTTTAAGATCTTCACGTGAGGCTTTCCCGCAAGAGAGAGAGAGAATAGAGAGTTTTAGCTCAGCGGGTTTACGTTTCGCTCCGCTCGCGGTCTCCACCGTTGCGCCAGCGGAGCGGCTCGCGAAAAAAGAATTTTAGCCCGGCGCATCACTCACCCGCTCGAGCGGAGAGAGCGGGGCGCTCTGCTTCCCCACTTAGTGGTCCGAATAGGAGTTACTGAGAAATGAACTTGAATTACGCTTGCTTTTATAATGCAAGAAATGTTGAATAAAGATATATTACGTGTTCTCAGTACGTTATTTGTTAATAATATACTGAGTTCTAATGTACGGGTCAGCGCTGCAGTCGCCGTCGTCGATGCAGAACTGCCGGCGTTCATGTTCGCGGCTGCCATCTTGCATTTCCCATACACGCCCGCGCGCGCTTACGCACGCTCGCGCGCTGCGTATACCCTCCGCTGGGGAGTGCTTTCCAGCGGGCGTAAACGCTGCTCCGTAAAACCGCTGGCCGCCTCAGCGTTGTGCGCATGCGCAGTCGTGTTTCCGCTCGCCCGCTCCGCTCCGCTGGCCGTAAACCCGCTGGGCTAAAACTCTCTAATGAAACCTTTATTTGAAGTCGTGACTTGTCAGTCGAGGTAGGAGGGTCCCTTATTCCAGGAACCCTCTGGCTTGGATCGCCCTCCTGGCCCGGGCGACCAGTTCGTGCTGGTCGACCAGGTCCGGCTTGGAGACAGCAGCCTCCCACGTAAAGAGCTTTTTTCTTTCTCTTCAAGCATTCCGGCTCCTTTCTCGTGGCTGCCACAAATGGAGCCCAATTTTTGCGCACGGACCATGTGTGACACTGCTCTCATTGTTGGAATAAAGAAGAAAGTTGCGCTTGACGTAATCAAGTTCACAAACTTTAACTAAATACACGTTTGGAATAAAAGAGTACATGCTCTCGAAAGCGAGGCAAATGCCAAATCACATAAAGCTGTGGTCAAGCTAACAAACAAGCTGAGTCCAGGTGTGTTCATGAAAGTTATAACTGTACCCTCCCCTTGTGCGGCTTCACACCGACTTATTTCGTGCTGTTTTGAATGCGAAGTTTTGTTAGACGCCACTGGTTGGTGCTTTGCCATATTTACTATAAAAACGCACGACAAAGAAAACATTGCGGCTACGGCACCTAAATAATAGGAACATCTCGAGGAAAGATAAATCGTTGATCGTTGCCTACTTCCCTTCCTCTATGTGCAAGGTGTAGCCTGTAATTTTCGTTTCTTCATTAATCAGGCCATTGCTACATTCGATTAAAAATTTCAAAACACAAACAAGCAGTTGCGGCAATTTTAAATGCCTTGGAAAGCTTAGACGGATAGCATAGGCTTTTCACGCACCTGACATTGCTTCATGACGAGACTTTAATTTCCTCACCATCACATTGACTTGCCAGAGCTGAAACTCGACAGCAATTCCCTATTTCTTTTCGAGTAAAGCTTGATTTATTCTTTGGAAATCAATACCTTAGGGCAAAGTAACTCCATCTCAAGTTATCAAACAATACGGTGCAGATATGAACTTGAATGGGGATTATTCTGATATGTCCACCGATTAACCTACCATTGCATATAGGTCCATTGGTTCGTGACATCAAGTAGAAATTTCGAGCCATGCTGCTTCCTTTAGTCAAATTAATTTCATGACCGCCTGCTTGAAGCCGTGATAGTGAGGTGTTAGGGCGCTCTGATGACATGCGGTTATGTTGTGTAGCGAGAAAATGTAACAACCGTGTGTTCATGGCAGGCAAAAACAAGCGTGCAAGAAGAATGAGCTGTACAATACAAACACCGTTGTTTTTGTCGTACTCACTCCATTTACGTCGTTGTTTGCACACCTCCCTTTACACACAATGAATCCCTGCAACACCGCTTTCTCATTTCAGGTATATTTATTTCTGCGTTTAATGTTCCATAATTGCCAACAAACTTTAGCGCCGAATAGCTATATGAAGAAGCAACACCAAAGAAATGTGCAGTAGGGTCAAGAATATATTTACTTTACCTTACACTGGCCGTCAAGTAACCTTACATGTTGTCTTCGAGGCATCGTTATTTTCCTACTTTTGCAATTTGCCGTCAGTGTTGTAGTACAGAATCCACTGTCTATGGAGCCAACTTTAATAGTTAGGTTCACAGATGCCATTTATTACGAGCTTGAAGGCGACTGTGGCTACAACCGCAATTTTAAATAAGTATTTTATTTATCTAATAAACTTATGAGATAGACTGCGTTAACAAGCTTTGTTATCAGCAAACGTTTTTTAATGTAATGTCTGCAGCACGGAAGAAACGCAAGGGCGCCCTTCGCATTAGCCACATTTATCCAATAGACGTAGCACTCGGTAATGAGGCGATCCGCGCGTGGCAGCCTTTGCGTTTTTGCCAGGCGGGGCTATAAACACCGAGACAGCCCGGCTAGGGTCAACACCTGCTCGAGGGCTGGACGCAGTTGCGGCCATCCCCAGTGGCAGACTACTGGCACGAAAGCGAGGGGCTGCTTGAGGACTGCTTTGGCGGGAGCCTGAGGCGACCTTAGCTACCTTATGAGCAGATAACCAATCTGTGCACAGAAGCGCTATGGAATCATCCTAAATGACATGAAAATCTTCAGGGATCTGGCCGATAACATCATGCAAAAAATTTTATAGCTGAGGTGCAAGTCTAGAACGTTGAAATATGCAGGAATGTCCCTCCCAAGTACTGACCGAGCCCAATGCTGCTTAGCTTCGGGGATCGGACGAGAACCGGCGTATTCAGCGTGGTACGGCCGATGGCGATATGCAGGAATGTCAAAGATTAGACTGTAGAAACAGTAATGTTGAATTCCAATGGCGGAGTCGGAGCAGCCGATGGACTCCGCGAGCGAGCACTCGACTCTGGCGCAGAGCCACGCCTCCAGATCCGCGAGTGGAACACAACCTGCGCCGCCGGAGCAAGGCGGAAGCGGAACTTCTATCGCCGAATTACCCAAGATACCTTGCGTGTTGTCATTTCCTTCCGCTATTTGCTCCCAGCACCGCCGCACCGGTCACTTGTCTCTTCAGCGCCGTTCGCCTGTTGTTTTTTTAAAAGCGCGGAATGGATATCTCGCCAAGCGTGCAGTAGCTTTTGCTTCCTCGCGAGTCGTGAGCGGTGGCGCGTCCCAGCAGACAAACGTGGTAAAGGAAATACGTCACGCAGAGTTCCGGTCCACTCCGCCGATTTTGGCGGAGCATCTTTTTCTGCTCCACGGCCCGACTGCCGCTCTGAATCCCCTCCGACTCTCTCATTGGAACACCTTACTCCTGCCCTCGCTCTGCCATTGGAACAAACTTGATCCGAAACGAGCAGAAAAACTTGCTCCGACTCCGCCATTGGAATTCAACATAAGTGAAGTAGTCCTCAGCGACGGGAGGGAAACCGGATGAGAACATTACGAATGTTGGACCGATGAGCTATACGCAGTTCATATATCAGCCCAACGTTGGCTAATAGCGCCAAGTCCTTATCGAAAAATTACGACGCTATAGGACAGGGAATGACTAGACTTGTTTTTTTCCTAAGTCGTCCTTCGCCCATTATGTAGCTCTCGTTGTAAGATAGCAACGCATCAGGTTATCGCGACAGTGAGAACACATTTTAAAAGCCAATTTTAACGTTTGGATGCGCCTGAATGAAACGAACTCACGACAGACATATGAGTGAAGCGCACGAAGCGTTAGGTAAACCCTCTTTATATCACACGCCGTAAAATGGCAAACTTATCCCGCTGAAACCCGTAAATAGTTGGAAGTTTCATCAAAAAAAAATAAATCGGCATTACCTCACTCTAGCGCGAAACTACAAAAAATGCTCGCGCAGCATTCCGAGAAAGAAAGCTTCAACGTTGGAGGAAAATTTGCCCTGGGGCATAGATCTAACACAGGATCCACGCCTTTAAGGTCGATCGCTCAGGAACCAGTGAACCAGCATATTAGGAAACCTGGAGCCTAGCAGATTGCAAGGGCAGGGCGAATTGACGGCCAACCCGAAGGTTCAAGTCGCCCAATACGGCAAGTTCAAGAAAAGGGAACGAAGCTGCAAAGCAAACATTCTGGTTTCCTATTTATTGCGCATTACAGTAAATTCGGAGGTCAATTTTTTCCCATTCTCCGAATATTGCAGCACCCGCTACAGGATCGTAATATGCGTGGCTTGTGGACAAGTATTGATCTCTGCTACTTGAGTCTAACCCCGTCGTGGATTTGTGGTAAAAATATTTGGCAAATAAAAGTTTCTAGGCACTAGCGAATATTTATATTTAAAAACAGCTTTCGCTAACTTTCATGCATACATGCGAAGAAATGTAACCGTAAGCGCAAATAATGGTGCATTATTAGCCTTATGAATCAGGAGTGTTTCAGTGTATATTGAACCTTTCCGTAGTGGTGGTTATTGGTGACCAACCCCACTTGTGCAAAAGAAAAAAAACACGCTAAGTTGCATGCACACATGGGAAGAAACGAAAGCACAGGCGGAAGCGGTTCATTGTCTTAATTGTAGAGTGGTCGATGGTCAGGCACAGCACCGTTTCATGAGCTGCTCGGCTGGGTAAGGGAATACTTGATGCATTCGAGCATCAGGTATTGCTTGACGAGGCACCAGCAAACCTGATTCAGGCTGTCCAGTTGCAGACGAGAATCCTCGCGAGAATAGCAGGCGACGGGGCACGTGACGACGTCGGCCATTCGCATGAAGGCGTCCATGTCTCGAAAGCTCCTGACAGCGTCTCGAATCATGGCAGCCACCTCGGCCGCACTGGCCGACGACAGCCGGGCAGCCTGATACGTGAGTGCGCTATGACGCTGGACACGTTCCAGTGCTTGAACCGAGGACCAGCAGCAAGGCTGCAAAATGTCGTAAAATCAATATGAACATATGTGCGAGACATCAGTTGTGCAATATTGAAGCGTTGGGCCTTCGTTGCACGTGTTGGTTCAGTCAATTTCTGCATGTGGCTCGTCCACTCGATGGACGTTTTTTCGGGGCCCTCACACGACCCCGTCATCAGCGTTGCCGAAACTAACATAAACCATCGAAGCTGATTATGGACATCAAGCGACAGAATTCTGTTTTACCTGCAGAGAGACAGAGCCAAGGAAGCATAATAGTTAGCATCATTGGTTAAGGCCGTGAATGGTGTGGTTGCTGTGACGTTGCAGTGATTGCATGATTTGGCGCATTGCGAATTACGTTAACGGGACACTAAAGGTTATTATGAAGACAAGTGAAAGTGCTAAATCAATTCTCTAGAACGTCTAAGGCGTGAATATAATCGCGAACAGAGCTTTAATAACCGAGAAATTGAGGTAAGTGCATGACACGATTTGAGACCCCCCAGCGACATACCGGTGCTAGCCCGATGACGAAGGCACTCCTCATCATAATTTGTGCCACTAGTACGGAATTACTCGTATTAAAAAGATCGTTTCATTAGGTTGTTAGACGGAAGAAAATGCTACTTGTCTACTTCTGTTCGATTCTAAAAATAAAGCATTTTGACGTTACCCTTCAGTAGTTGGGTGTTCAAAAGCTTTCGTTTTCGCTCGACTCAGCACGTTCGGCTCTGCGCCGCGCGCGCTTTGGAGTTTCTATTGTTTCGTTATTGCGTCATGCTGCGCTAGTCCTGCTGGCTCCCGAAACTTCCATTTGGAACAAGCAGCAAAAATGCCACGTCCATGTGATGTCGTGGGGTGCGCGAACGGTCCGCGGAACTTGCCCAAGGGCAGTTGCAGTGGCTAATCCAACGTTACTTGTCACTGTGTGCCAACGAGTAAACCTCTCCGTTCCAAGTGGTTAAGTGCCGTACCTCTGCCACACTGCGTTCGCAAAGCGCCGAAAAATCGCATAGTGTGCTCGCTGCACTTTCGTCCAGAGGATTACGAGTTCAACGCCGACTTACTGAAGTCGTGTGGACTGCCTTTCAATGCAATCCTTTCCCATAGCGCTGTTCCGTCGGTCTTGCTTGCATTCTCCGAAGCGCAAGAACAACTGCAGGTCAAAGACGGGGCGGTGAGTGCGGCATTTGGTTTCCACGAAGGAAAAGCCACAAATGTGCGAATATGTACAGTCATGACATACAGTTGCCGTCGTAGTAGTACGCAGCGATGCCGGCAGAGCGAGCCCACAGCAGCAGGTCATGTTCGTCAGTGCTTACATCGCTGAAGTCGAGCCCAGCATCGCAAGCCAATGTGTCGTTGTCAGGGTCGTCCATTGCAACGAGCGTAAAAGTTGGCGTCATAAAATGAAGAACCAGCTTATCGTGGCGCGCTTTCCCTTCCGCTAGCCACCATAGTTCCGCTTTCGCTTTGCTGTCGGCTCTGTCTTGGCTATGTTTCTGGCCGCGCGTTTGTGTTTTGCGCAGAAAAGCCGTAGCGCCGTCTGCGGGCGCCGTTTTGCTTACCGACGGCGCAAGGTTACTATGACACCGTGATGTCACCACTTCTCGATCGGAGGGCGGGCGATTTGAACTGCGCTAGAGGCACGCAGACGCTTCAGAACGCATTTTCTCTTAAAATAAGTATCTTCTTCGCATGAAACAAGCGTTTCGAGGTTTCTGGGATGGTACTTGAACAGTCCACGTGGACTTAATATTAACCTTTAGTGTCCCTTTCACTCATTTCCAGTGCATGTGTCGTGCGTTGGTGCATGAGGATCGGTTCACCAAGTCACGATCTATGGTTGCATTGTTTCCGAACTGAACCTAGTTTACTCAGCCAGATCACTCAGCTGATGTAAAGTAGGGAGAAAGTAAGCAGAAAAAAGAGGTTCGCTTGCAAAATATGCCTTCAGACTCGCATAATCCAACCTTGGGGAGATGCTTGTCACTGGTCCGAATGCACCTCTGCTTTTCGATTTCACTTCTGTGTGGAGATCCTTCGTTGGCGGGGCATAAAACGAGATGTGTTTACATCAAAGCAAGCGGTCATTCACCAATATTTAGCTCGCGTATAACTGCGGTTACGCCGATTCTAAATACTTCTAAAACGCAGAAATCCTTTTCGGAAGAAACCGCTTGGCCGATTTTACCTAGTTTAGGCGCATTTCAGAAAGTGCGTTACGTTCTAGCGACAGTCGAAGCAGATGCTTTACACAGAGCCTCTTTTTCTTTTATTTTCGGAAAATCGATAAGTATTAAATAAAATAAAAACACAAAGTTTGCAAATCCTTAACTCTGTACCAGAACAGATATCGGTGTTAGGTAAATCGCATCGCATAGAACAACCGAAGCGCACAAATTTAGTGCTATAATATATATTTTACGTAATTTGCTACACTGTTTACAAAGATTTTTTCAACAGCCTAACTAACATCATAGTGGCATAATGTAAAAGCCATGAATAATACCCCAATCCTGTCCGTTTTAGACGTGCTGTTAGGCACAATTTACAGTATTGAGATCTTTTTCTTGCTGACTTAGAGTTGTAAACCTAGTATTTCTGGTTTATGGAAAATTTGCGTTCTTCAACATCTAATAAAATAATTGACATCATAATTCAAAAATTCGCTACTAACAGTCACAAGATTTTAGCTTTTTCTTCTAAGAGAAACGAACCTCGTTAAATATGGTGTCGTGGTTATCGAGAAAAAACATTCCTCCTTTGTCATGTATTTAGATAGAGACCCAAGAGGTAAAGCTCCCTTATGAAGAGCACTTCAAATATAAATATCAACAAACAGCTTACCTGACCCATTTCCCACCACGAGTTATTAACGACAGGTCAACAAATACTACAGGACCAACGGCTCGGAAGAACGCAATACGCTCCCCCACACAAAGCTCAATAAACTCCAGGCAAGAGACTGGCGCCGCCTGCAAACTAACACATACCCACACTTGTCTCGTCTACACGCAATCTGCCCAGACAGTTATACGTCCCGAACATGTCCCTGGTGTAGCAACCACACAGCGACACTCGCGCACATAACACACGAATGCACCGACCGTCCGGGCGACGCAATTTCGCCACGAGTCACAACACACACACTCACTACGTGGTCTTGGGAGGCGAGACTCTCCGAACTGGACCTGGGAAGCCAACTGGCGACCCTCGACCAGGCCCTGCGAGCCGCGATCGCCAGTGGAGCCCTGTCAGAGGGAACCACCCAGGAGTAAACCGCACAACGGTTTCTGCAATAATTAAGTTCCTCCTCCTCCTCCTCCTCCTCCTCAAAAATGAAAATCTTGCATCTCTTCCAGAGGCAATCGCGCAGACATCTTGGCACACAGTCCGTATCGGTGACTACCAGGAGAGAGCTTACAAATATAGTTCAAGTATCACCAAGTCAACTCATGATGCTGATTTTCTATTTAAACGTATAATAAAGAGAAAAAATTACAATCCCTTGTTAATAGGGGCACTATCCAGAAGAATGCGCAAGATAATGCATGGACCGTGCGAGTGATTTTTAAAGACCAAGAACAAAGGACTGTATGAATCGTTTACAAACATTTCAATTCTGTAAATGGAGCTTTGGAAAAAGCTAGGCGCAGACGCTTCGCTTATACGTTTACTTCCGCTGCTGGGTCTTCAGAAACGATGTGGAGAAGTTTAACCTCCTTGCTAAATAGTAAGATACCTTCGGGGGAAAATACGATCATTACAGACAGCAGACATTGAACTTTTAACCTCCTTGCTGAATAGTAAAATACCTTCGGGGGAAAATACGATCATTACAGACATCAGACATTGAACTGGAGACAAAGGCAAGAAAAGACGCTTCCTACAAGCTCTTTGTTAATAAAGTCTTTAAAAACACTTCTGCAACAAACCTTGGGTTCATATTGTTGTTGTTTTATGGGGTTTTACGTGCCAAAACCACTTACTCATTATGAGGCACGCCGTAGTGGAGGACTCCGGAAATTTCGACCACCTGGGGTCCTTTAACGTGCACCTAAATCTAAGTACACGGGTGTTTTCGCATTTCGCCCCCATCGAAATGCGGCCGCTGTGGCCCGGATTCGATCCCGCGAACTCGTACTCAGCAGCCCAACACCATAGCCACTGAGCAACCACGGCGGGTCCTTGGGTTCATATAAACACATCATAGTTGTTTATATATATATATATATATATATATATATATATATATATATATATATATATATATATATATATATATATATATATATATATAGAATACTGCGCATAAACGTAGGACAATTAGTGTTACTTACAATACAAGGAATAGTGACCACAGAGATATTTATTGCATCCAAGGTCGCGCCATCACTGGAACGCCGGTAGGCACAAAACTTGTGTGGAAGCTCAACAACAACGCCGCCACACGTCAATCATGGACTGCCTTTTTCTGACGTGGCGCGACTTTTCAGTTGATAGTCGTTTCAGTTTCAGTCCTTGTTTTCCGTTTTCTTGTAAGTACGCCCATATCCACCCACACCTACATTTCCTATGACATAGAACTGTTTTGGTATTAAAAAAAAGGCAATAAATTAACATGGGACTCTATCGGCCAAGCTCTACTACCAGAGTTCGTTTTTCAAGGAAAGTTGAAAAAGTTATTTTTCAATGGAGTTCAGCGTAAACGTATTCCGGTATCGAACTCTGAACATGAATTGCGCAAAGGTGCCAGTACTAAGCACGCACTGCTCTCTGACAAATAAACTATTTTCCCAATATCAAGATAGAAATTTTGCATACAAACTTTTTGCAGAGTGACCAAAAACTTTAGACGAGATATCATTTCTAATATTTTGTTACGACAACATTAACGATGTGGTTTACGCGAGAAAGGCTTATCTCTAAAACGTTATTACCAGGAAGAACGCACGGAAACAATTTCAATTACTGAATCACTTTACGACTCTCTTCATTTATCTCAATGAAGATTTTTAGGACCGTTTCTACTCAATATTCTTATTTAATAGTAGCAATATAACCCGTAAATACAAAGTCGCATTTCGTCATGTATGCCGACGATACCAGTATGAATTTTTAACAGGCAAATGAGTTCACAATGTAATTGATGCAGTTATCTCACTGTAAGAAAATTACATGAGTGGTCTTATTGTAATAGCCTCCATAGCAAACTTGGGCACAATACATTCTTCTACAACACCTTCTTTTATTATAGAGTGTTATTTCAGAGTTGAGAATTGTGAGATTGTTCGGGCAACGATGACGCATGAAAATAACCTAGGCTAAATCAGTTGCAAAAATAGTGCCTTTACGCAGTTGAAGACGTGCCTCTGTATTATGAAATGACCAGCCTATTGATCAAGTATAACGTATTACCTGGGACACACTCATTTGATTATATTTCTGTAGGAAATTTAAGACTCACACATTTGTTAACAACGCTTATCTACATACGAAAACAAGTACGTTACAAATGATAAGGCACGTAGCACGGAACTATCGAAAATTAGAACATTAGAGACGATTTAAGACTTACAAGCAACGAGTAATAGGCTACAAAGACTATTGTTATCGTAAATATTAAAACATACATATAGAATACCTGACATCAAGGGAACTTTGAAAGGAAAGCGCTTTCGCATGTTGAATAGGGGCGCCGACTGGTGCCGTGTACCCGACTTAAAGGCAGAGGATCCCGCTGGTATTAGGTCAGTTCGGTTTCCTGAACCACATGACCAGTTCACGGCTGTTCGTGAGACGTTCCGAAATTGCAGAATTCGGTTTCTTCAGTACAATCACAGCGCGACCCTCGAAACGAATGTCGAGGTGCAGACGGTGCAGTATTTTTTTTTTCTTTTTCCGACCACAATGGACGGAGTGCGTATGGTTCAGAAGACTGCTGTTATGACGACGCACGCAAGCGGGATTATAACGGCGTCTGTGCATGTTTGCCGATCCGTCTGCTGCGTTGCCGTTTCGCACCTGTACGTCTGTACCAAGTCGGCACTGACAGAACAGGGTTTGCAGCAAAATCATGGACCAACCCTGCAACTTTCCTTCAACTTTTGAAATGAACGGGGTGGTTGAGTGGGCAGTATTGCTACACCGCTGAAACAAATGACAGAGCGCAGCACCTTCTGACCAACTGGTTCATGTGGAGCAGGCGAATCGAACGTAGCTACAGTTTCCGACGTAGCCCCTTTATGCTTGCTTTCACCCTCTCTCCAAAGCTGAAAGAGGAAACATTTGTTTCTCGAAAATAATCCTAACAGAGCGGTGGTGAACTTTTGCGGCTATCTTGGTGTCCTTCGTGTATCTGGAAATAAAATCTGCCGCCACCTTACAATTTCAAGGCCACCTCACCCCTCCTCGATACCACCATGATCACACAGGTCTTGCATTGCAGCTCAATGACTACATTTTTCATTTTACCTTTCCGCGCGGAATCGCAATATATGCAATATAAATAAACGATGCGACGAACTCGTTGTCTCGTATCTGAAAAAGTTACATGGCGGAATTTTCCGTCGAACGTTGATTGACGCATAGCTGCCAGTGAACGAGGCCACTGGCTGCCCTTATCCTTTTCGTCAGATCAAGATGCTGCTCATGGAACTGGGCGAGGGAGGCAAAGCCAGACATGAAAGGGGGGGTGGGTCGCGAGCACGGCCCGCCCATTTGCGCGAACGAACACTCGAGTGATGCTTTGTAGATGGATTTGTCTGATATGTTTGCTTACGACTTCCGGTGTTTTGGCGGCTTTGTTCATTTCGCCTTGTCTGCCTTTATTAGCCTAAATTTTTAAGGAAATCTGTACTTTCTAAACGCATGAAGACTCATAAAGGTAAATATCCTAAATTAAATTATATTCTGCGGGTTTGACGTGCCAAAGCCACGATGTGATTATGTGACACGCCGTAGTAGGAGACCCCGCATTAATTTCAACCGCCTAAGGTTCTTTAACCTGCCGCCAATTCACGTTAAATGCCGCGATTGAATCCCGCTCCTTCGGACCGTAGCACGTAGATGTCTCTGAGAACTCTTATCGTGCCTGCTAGTTGCACTGATTCCGGCTATCGATGCATCCGTGGTCACATAGAAACGCGACAAGATTGCTGAAGCGACTCCGCGCCGCTGGCTTAATTACCCCAAGAAACTTAGAGATGTTTTATTCCGCCTCTCGATGCCAGCGCCCATGGCGTATAATGATTACAATGCGGGGCTTCCGTGATAGCGGTCCTCTGATCCAATGCGGTCTAGCACAATTTTGTATATGTTTATATATTGAATTATAGAAACGCAATATTCGTTGTAAATGATCAGCTTCCGAAGTCAGAAAGCGTTTCAAACCTTAAGGACCAAGTTTAGGAACATTCATGTACGAAGCACCATTCTGGGTTACAAACCTGAACATTCTGACCAAACACCACCGTATTGTCAAATTCTATACCTGCATTTTCTGAAACTTAAGCAGACCAGCCATAGCAGGCATCTTGGCCAATCAATGCTAACGAGAGCGGAAATTCAACAAGAAAGCAGAATTCGACAATGTCTTGCAAGAACTTCTGGCTGAATGGCCCGGTTTCTACATAAACTTGCACCAGAGTTCCTTGTGGTAATTTCAGATTGTTGGTTTTGCACATAAAATTCCAGAATTCAATTTTTCTTGCGATTGTCGTACAAAACTCTGGCCATAGCAGGGCGTACACTTTCAGAATACTTTTAGAAAACTTCGTCCCCGTTCAGAAGCAGCGCCCTCTAGAATATATTCAGACTTGCTCACCCCTCCTTCTGTGGCCCCTGACGTCACTCACTTTTGACCAACACATCACGTATCGCAGACGTGTCCCCAGGTATGGCCACGCCATTCGAGAGACCATGATTGCTAAGGCTGCCGAGCCCCTGAAGCGGCGTGCTGGTGTTTCTGTTGGCGACCGGGGAGGACGTGTTTCCTTTGCTGCATCTGTGAACTGCTGCGTCACGATGTGAATTTTGTGTTCGCGGAGTGTTTACGTTAGTGTGTGCCTACACATTCTCACAGTGGGGCGATGCCACGTGCCATACTGTCCCGGCAACTATGACAAGGGACCGGAGGTTCGAGTGTTCTCGTCTCCAAAGGACGGACCAAAGAGTGACGTGGGGGCTTCCCTTCGTGAAGATGACATCGATATTGGCGTTCTCGCTTTGATCCGAAGGTATGTGTACATCGTCGCAGTTAAGTTGTTCTAGAAAGCATCGCGTCCAACATGTGCTCAGTTCATGCCATAAAATACTGATTTCGTATATGCTTTGGACTTACCATATCGTAAGCCTTGATAGTGTCTCGTGGGTTTATTTCTGTCTTGAATCCTTCGCTTTGACTGCACCGCTTTGTTGTCGCTTTCCGGTTGTGACGTGGAGGCCACCGTAGCTTTAAGATAGCGCAAGTGTCTTCAGTGTTGTCGTTCTTTCTAAAGAAGCGTTTGGACACATCATCAGTTCGGGCGCACGCTCGAAGTAAGCTGTACAGTGTTCTGTAATGTATTTCCTGACCAGTGCTTCGTCGAGGGAGTTCCATGACGCAAGTACAAAGACGTATCGGTGAGTGGGCTGGCACTCATTCTGGCCGACTGCTGGCGGCGCTGCCACCGAGTTCTTTGTTGTTCGTTTGTTCCGGGGTAAAAGTTCACCAATTAAACTCATAAGCACTCGTTCACCGAGTTCGCTTTTTTGCGCCGGGCGATAACGTTAAACATTTGTTGGCTGGTGAAAAGAGGTTACCACAGAAAAATAAAGGAGTACAGGTGTCAATATATATCCTTAGCAGCAACGTAGGCTGAAAAAATGGCCGTTGGTCGAATGATAACAAGGGCCATCAAAAGCGGAGTGTTGTTCTCTTTGCACACGCCTTATCATACGAGTGTCTCCTGCCTTTGCAAGATATATTGTCGGAACACAAACTTGGTTGCCTCCTTCCTTGTTTCCGTTTACATGTGAAAACCTTGCGAGCCGTGTAACGTTTCGTTGTTTCCCTTGGGCACCGCCTCCTTGTAACAGCTCCGATTACTTGGTTGACAAAAGAGGGAGGGGGGGGGGGGAGTAGACGGTGGCGACAAGTGTTATGTACTACGAAGTTTATTTCCTACCGCAGCTTCCGCGACATGTTTACAGTATTATAATCACACGCCGTCATCTCTACAGTACATTTCCCTCCTCTATTTCCCTGAACTACGAACTGCCGTACTGCAGGCGCAATTGGATGCCTGCACACACATATCTCAAGAATTTCATCCTTTTGTAGCTTGATATATGGGGGTGGACGGGAAGCAGTAAGCCTATTATTTATTTATTTATTTTATTTATTTACCCTCAGGGCCTTTCGGCATTAGACAGGGGAGTGGGCCGCACAACAAATAAAAAGAAAATGAATTACGAGCTAATACACAATATTTGTTAATTATACAATGTTAGCTGAAATTATGATAAATACAGTAATAGAACACGATATATAAAAAACGTTAAGCGAGAAAAAAGCAAAACACCAACACCAACTCGTACAAATGTTTGCTCATAAGCAGTACCAGCTGGTGCTTTTCGAAAATTGTCATTGTTATTAATCGAAACAATGTGAGAAGGACGTTCATTCCAATCTTTCGACGTACCCGGCAAAAATGAGTGTAAGAAATATGTCGTGTTACGTTGACCAATTCTAACTTTATGCTGATGATCAGTACGGTGAGATAAGTAATGTGGTCGTGACATGAATTTTGGATGGAGAGTTGGGCGGTGATACAGCTTGTGAAAAACTGAAAGGCGGGGAATTCTTCAACGTGTTGCTAGCGGTTGAAGACCAAGATTTGATTTCGTTGAAGATGCGTTCACACCGTGTTTGTAGTCCCAAAGAATAAAACGAGTGGCGTTGTTTTGCATTAGTTCAAGGGAATGTGCTATGTTTTCGTGAAAGGGGTCCCATATAGCTGCAGCGTTCTTACAGAATATACTATTCATGTTTTTTTGTCAGTGGTTTCGACAACACATTGTGCGTCCAAACAAATACTTCTTCCTGCCTCTTTCCTGTAAGAGACATAAAAATGATTGTTATGAATAGCTCCTCTCTGCAAAAAATGTCATAATAGGACAAAAAAAACGATTCATGCTAGTTGGGAGAAAGGTCAGATAGAAATGCGATGCGAGTGCCCGGAGGAGGACGCCATATTTCTTTCGTTGCACTGCTCTTCAGGAGACGCAGTGCTATCCATTAGCTATACTTCGAAACGTCGAAGCGCTGGGAAAAAAGCGATTTGAAAGTTCGCCGACGCACACGATGTTCGCAGCATAATTTTACATTGTGGCAACATTGTTACCTCTCGGACACAAAGGGCTAACCAAACTCCTGACCCAGACATTGGATGCATCGGCAATCGTTCTTTTTTTTTTATCGAACTTCCTGCCTCCCAACATGTCCGCCAGGTAAAGAGATGCCCAACAAATTTGCAGCCTGTCTACTTGAAAACCGCCCAGGTGATCACAGCCTGGCTGTCACACCGCTGCTATTGCGTACAGTGGGACACCTACGTTTTGCTCCAGCTGTCAGTCTGTGCTGCGCGAGTTTCGAATGATAGCCGTGTGCGCACCTCGGTTCGAAATCGCGAACGCATCCTTGATTGTTGAAGTTCCGCTGCGTTGAAGCCATTTTATTATGTTCGACCTTGGGAGGTCGCTCCGTCCTGTGTTCTTTAGTTCATTAAAGCCGTCGGCCTCCGTGCCTTAAACACTTCGTTTGTCATTTCAAGCACTTTCAGCCAAAAGTAGCTGAACAAGTTCTCGAGTTAGACGTTCTGAATCCGTTTACAAGAATAGACTCTGGTGACCCCCGTAGTGGGTTCTTACCGCGTGCAGAAGAAATGTTCGTGTATTTCAGGCAGTTGCGTTACCTTTGAAAGGGATTTTATATTCAGTCATACCATACAGTAAGACATCCGTCTGTAGCCGTTTGCAGGCATCTCAATACGTTTTCAAGTGGTGCTGTGTTTGGCGGGTGTTGGGGATAACTTCGGCGAGAAAGACAGCACAGTCCAAACACGACGAGATCCAGCAATAAAGGAGCCTGATAGATCATAATTTGGCAGGAAGCTTTTAGAGTAAAGAAAACAGAATAAAATATCCATATTGTAACTCGCAACGGCGTCGCAACAGCGTGATGGTCACAACAATAAAGCTCGCTTTATTCAAGCATTTGATTATATAGGCGCATGACTGTGCGCCGAGAGTGTCTGAGCATTCAAGATGCTCAGCCATGCTACGGTAGCCTTGTCGCATACACCCCATACAACCCACAGAAGTCGCGCACTCTCGGCTTTGATTCAATAAGATCGTTTCATTTTTGTAAACTACCATGATTTCCCGCTCGTCGCGCGAATTGCTTTGATTGCTTGTGTTCCATTGATTGCTCGGAATTACTCGTGTCACGTGGCACAACTCACAGGGTGCTCTTACGAGAGATCATCCCGTGTACCCAAATTTCTGCCCCAAAACGCCGCATAAAAGAATTACCAATTGACGTAATATTGAGACACCGGTGACAGGTTGATCCATCACACTCCAAGGATGGACCGATGACCTACATGACAAAATTGAAACATACAGAAGCTGCACGACACAACGGCGAGCCTGCTATTGACTTTCACGTCATCCACCCTTGCAAAGCGAGGTATTTGATCCTCCGTCTCTGGCGAAAGCTCAAACGCATCATGTCGCTGCCGAAACACATCTCACAACCGAATGGCACCATTGCACAATATTCTCACCATCGCACACGTGAGAAATGACATTTGCTATGTTATCATCTGAACAATACCTTACAACTTTGCGAAACGTGACACATAGCTTGCGAACTAATTGGCCCCTCAGAATCTTGGACTGCCACCACTGCCGAATTCAGCAGCAAGATCCTCTTGTAGTATGCATCCAATACGGAAGTTTTTGATGCACTTTGTAACAAACATGTCGCAGCCGCAGACACTTCTATTCCGGACATGTTGGGGCTTCTGCGTCCCATTTAGACGGCGATATAACGCTTGCAGCGCTCAATCAGGCAATCGCCGCTGCCTGAACAAACACGGCCTCCGGCCCAGACCACGTAATCGTGAGCTGCGTCCCCAATCACTCCGAATCAGACTAACAGGACGTTCATCACCTAGCACGGGAAACAGTATGACGCCGATAACCTACGGCCTATTTCTCTCACATGAGGCGCGCACAAGCACTAGAAGACATAATTTTTAGTGTAATTAACCACCACCTTCGGCAATTGGAGCAGCTATTTTCACGACTCATCTGCAACTCAAGATGTGGTGCTCAAAATTTCCGAACAAACCCAGAATTCCTGCACGGCCCAACTTAGAGCCACACTTGCTTCTTATCTGAAGAAGGCATTAGAGTACACAAACCATGACAACGTGCAGAACGTGCTACAACGGAATACTAGATACAACGGGACACGTACGTGCAATAATATCCGTGACATAATGCAAAAAAGAGGTGAGGTGTGCAGACAGGACACAAGCGTAGACAAGTGGGCAACACGAACGCCGACTATCAACTGAAGGCAGCCCTGAGGCGAACAAAGAAAGAAGACACAAAACTTATCTGCGCAAGCGCTGAAATGGTATCACCACGTGTCAGTCGAATACATGTGCCGGTCTATGTCAGAGATAACTGTTAAGGCACTAAACAGTTATCTTAACAGTAATACCGAGTATTATGGTAGAGGCATAGCATATCTGCAATGGTGGAAGCGCGTGCATGAGTCAGCCTTCGATTACATTACATAAGAAAGAGATTAAGACACACAAAAAGGACGTGCGCATCTTGCACTGCTGCTGCAAGACTGGAGTCAATAGCCGAGCTTGTGCTGACGTAGATTTTGCGTGGCTTGCCTAAGTTGTTTGTAGGCTTTGCGATGTTACGCTAAGCTTTGCTAAGCTGTTGTCTCGGCGGGCCTGACGCTGCAAGTTTTCGAGCAGTCGCAGGCCGGGATCGCGTTCTCGGCGAACGTTGAGCGTTCAGGCGCCAACGCTCGCGTTCCCCGGACTGAAACTCGAGATCCTCGACTCCTCGTTGCCTCTTCTCAGCCAGATCTTCGGGTCAGTGTTCCGGATCAGCTCGGTGTTGAGACATCGTTTCTCGCTTGGCCATACGGTGCGAATCTTGGTAAGCCGCTTCTTATTTGGGCGTCCGGACTTTCTTCGGTCTTCCCATGGTAGCAGCACGTACGCGCGGAGTAGGAGTCCAGATGTGTGTGGCCGCGCCAGCTGTTACGAGCTTTTACCCGTCTGTGACGTCATGACTCCGCTTTACGCTCGTGGGGTGGGAGGAGGTTACGTAGCGCGGTGCTCTCGCAGGTGGTTGCTAGGCAACTCGAGACGACGCGCAGCTGGGCTGAATTTTCTGGTAAAGTTTGACCGCGAAACTAAAGTTTAAAGACCTCCACTGCTAAAAGGTAGGTGCAAGTGCAGGAATCAGTGATACCTAACTACAAGGCGGCCGCGTCGGCAAATGCCACTCATCGAGCCTTTATCGGCCGCACTGTTAAGAGGAACCTTTAGCTCGGGTGCTCGTATGTGCCCGAGGTAAAGCTTGGTTTTAATGCCGCAGCGCACTTGGGCCTGCTCACCCAGTAGTCGGTGAGTACTACATGGCTTCCACGAACGACATGTTGCCCGAGGAGCCATTAATATTCAATATTCGTGGTCACAATATTCAAGCGCACAAACGACGCCGACCCAACGTGGGTCCAAGTTCACAAATCAACGCGTGAAATAGAGAGAGAGAGAGGGAAACAACTTTATTTGCCACTGCAGGGTAGGAAGTTAGGGCAGGTAGACCTAGTGTGGCTCCCAGGTGGGGGCGACGTCTTGGGCCGAGAAAGATCAGGCGCTCTTCCACCACGTTTCCAGTGGCGTTCGGCAGATGGCAGAAACGGAAAAATAAAAAAAGACGGATTGTTTCGAGCTGCTCGCGGAGAAAACTCCTCTCTTTTAAATAAACAAAGGTTGCGCCGGACCTATTAAAACTATGAAACTTATACCAAATGCCCATTAAATATAACAGTGTGTGTGGTGTTTAAAGCGTCCCAAGTTGGAAACATAAAGCTGCGGTCGAGCACAGAAACAAGCTGAGTCCGTGAGTGTTCGTGAAAGGTATCACCGTGCTCTCGCTTTGTACGGCTTCGTGTACACTACTTTCATCATGACTTGAATGAGAAGTTGTGGCAGATGGCACTGGCTCGTGCTTTGATGCATATACAAGAGGAACGCGTGACTTCATATTTATTGGAACCTTCCCTTCCTCGCGTTGAAAAGTATATTGCGTCATTTTCTTTGATTTACCCATTAGCCCAATGCGGCATTCAATAAAAATTAATAAACATCCGCAAGAAATTGCGGCAATTTAAATGCTTTTGCAAAGCTTAGACAGGGATGTGAATGCTTTTCGTCTTTGTCCGCAATCAGCCGTCTTTTTCTCATGGAGATACTTTCAATTTTTCACCGTCACATGGAATTAGCATAGCTGAAAGTCGGAAGAAATTCCCCTATCCGAGTAAGGCTTGATTTCTTCGGGGGTAATACCACATTGCAAAGCAAATCCTTCACGAGCTTTGAAAGAATACATTACTAATATGAGGAGCATTGCCGTAATTCGCATCTATTCCTAAATTAAGTTTTTGTAGCATGATACTATTAGAGCGGATCATCAAGCATAAATATAGTCATGCTGCTTCCTTTGGCCAAATGTATTTTCAAGATCCCGTGGTAGAGCCTTGAATGAAGCAGCTGGTTTATTCGAGCGAGGTGATGGCTCGCATTTGTGCTGAAATGTCGTGCAACGCGGAGATCTGACATGTGCATTCATGGTGCGTAAAGGCAGGATTGCAAGAATGACGATGTGGGCAGTCACAAACGCCGTTGTTCTTTGTTTACCTCGTTCTCCTTTCGTCCCTATTTGCACATGTGCCTTTACATGCATTGAATCCCTACCACGTCGCCCAGTCATTGAGTGTATGAATCGTTGTTATGTAGAGCTACATTAGGCCAATGCATAATTTGTGGTGAGGAATGGATGGGAACAATAAAAAACAATGAAAAGTACACCAGGTTCAAGCACATATTATGCTTCATGCTTGTGATTTTGTAAACCAATACGTTCCTGCATTTCTTTTCCATTGAGAGATCATTTTTATTAAACTTTCGCCTTTTCATGCACTGTGTTGACATCTTGGAAATACAAGGTTCATTTGTCAATGAAGCCACCTTTAGGCAGATCGGCTCGCCCACGCCACATTACGCAACCTTCAAAGTGAATATGGCTAGGTGCGCTGTTTTAGAACAAATATTTTATGAACATAGCAAACTTCTGACATCTAATGCAACTGTCATGGTAAACTATAATATCAGCACATCTCTTTTATTCTACTGTCAGCGTCAGCGAAGGAACGTAAGCGCGCTATTAGTATTGGCCACATATATCTATTAAGCGTAGAGATCGCTAGTGCGGCCGTACCGGCCTGGCACCCTTTCGGGCTTTCCCAGCCGGGAAACTTAAAAACATTGGGACAGCCCGGGTTGTGTCATAAACTCCTAGAGTATTCGACGCTCTTACGGCGTTCCCTACTCGCAGGCCACATGAACGAGCGTGACGGGCTGTCTGTGCACTTATCTGTCGGTAGGATGTTGTGTTGTCAGCTACCCGATGAAAAAACAGTGTTTCTGCGCAAATAACCATCTAGGATGGACTGAAACGACAAGAAAATCTAGTCAGATGTCGAACACACTGTTGCAAAAAGAAAATATGAGAAGGCTCCCAAAAAGAAATTCAAACTGGCTGGGATATGAGAAATAACTCTATAAAAAAAACTAATTCAGGAGCTCCTCAGCCAAGGCATGGAAACCGGCAGAGCAAATGACAAGCGTTCGGGCGATGAGCAATGCGCAGTTCGTACGTCATCCCAACCTTGGTTCGAGCCTGTACATTGTACTGTCTCAGAAAGCGACCGTGATGCGTCACGGTTTGCGGTATCCAACTAGCTCCAAAGCAGTCAAGTTGACCAGCGTCAAATCCTTCTCGAACCATGCAACTCAATAATAGGAATGTATAGATAGACTGTTATGTTTTCGTAAGTCGTTCTTCGCCATTAGGTGGTTTTCGTTGTAACAATGCAATGCATTAGCTTATGGCGGAACTCCGACAAGATTGGAAACGACAATTTAACGGTCGAGTGCGTCTGAATGAAGCGAACTCTGGATGCGCTCAGATTGTGAAGCTTTTGGTTATAAAACGTAACGAAATGGCGATTCCGTCCTGCGGAAACCCGCACAGAGCAGGATGTTTCATCAAAGGGAACAAATTGGCGCTACAGGGACTGTAGCGCAAAACTACTTGAAAACAAAGAAACACCCAAGAGACTTTCTACGAAAGAAACCTTAAAGTTGAAGGAAAATTTATGCTGGTCTCGAGATCGTAACCATGATCCGTGTTGGTTGCTCTACCTTCTCAGCAAAGCAGTAGTCTAGAAGATTGCCAGGGGATGCTGAAGTGAGGACAATAGGACAACTCAATTCGGCGAAAGCGCGCAAGGGGAAGCAAGTTTCATGAAAGGAAACGAAACTGCAAAAAAAACTATTTGGTTTCCTCTTTAGCTTCGTGTTACAGTAAAGGCGGCTGTCAATTTTCATCTTTCTCCAAATATTGCTGAACCCGCAGAAAGTCCGTAAGATAGGTGACTTGGGGAAAAGTGACTTGGGTGTCTACCACTTTAGTCTAGTACCTCGCCAGTTTCCAGCACAAAGTTGAAGCAAGTAACGCTTTCCAGAAAACCCGGGAAGAAAACTTTTTCGGAACGAATTTTCAGTAAGTTTCGTGCTTTAAAGAGAAGAAACATAATCGTAAGGACAAAAATTGGTGTAGTAGCAGCAGGCGTCAGGAGTGTTTCTGTCCATATTACTAGAATATTTCCGTAGTGGTAGCTATAGGTGACTTACACCGGTTTTAGAAAAACAATGAAAAATACTCTAAATTCCATGCCCGGATGGCAAGAAACGAAACCGTAGTCGCTATCGGCTAATTCACTTTATTGCAGAGTGGTAGACGGTCAGCGCAACAGCGTCTCACGGCGTGGTCGGTTGAGTAATGGTTTCCTTTATGCATTCGAGCATCAGGTATCGCCTCACTAGGAACCACTAATCCTTGGCTAGGCCATCCAGTTGCAGACGGGAATCCTGGTGAAAATGGCAGATGACGTGGCGTTTGACGAGGCAGGATATTTGCATGTAAGCGTCCATATCTGGAAAGCCCCTGACAGCATCTCAAATCATGGCGGCTGCCTCTGCCGCACTGACCGACGAAGGTGGTCCTACCTGCTCCGGAAGTGTGCTGTGACGCTGGACACGTTCCAGCGTTTGGGACGGGGACCTGCATGAAGGCTACCAAAGTTCGTGAAATCAATAACGGCATATATATGCGGCATCAATTTTGCAATATTGAAGCGTTCTGCCTTTTTAACATGTGACGGCTTGGCCTTTACATGCCTCTCTCTCGTCTACTGGATAGGCGTTTTGTCGGCGCCCTTAGCGTTGCCGATTGACGAGGCAGAGAGAGTGCGACATTGAAAAAACACGAACATACACCCCCGACGCTGATTTCGAATATCCAGCGATAGAATTTCTTTATGCCTGCAGAGATACAGTGATAATGACGCCTAATATATAGCAAGTTAGGGTCGCGAGTCGTATGGTTCGGTGACGTTTAAGTGCTCCCATTGCTTGACGCATTGCACATTACGTTAAGTGCCTTCCAGGGCACGTATCAGGCGTTGGTGTATCCGGATCGGTCCATAGAGTCGCAGTCTATACCCCCCTGGCTGCTTTTTCACTATGGTGCTGGGCTGCTGGGCACGAGGTCTCGGATTCGAGTCCCGGCCACAGTGGCCGCATTTCGATGGGGAGAAATGCGGAAACACACGTGTACTAACATTTAGTTGGATGTTAGAAAACACCAGGAGGTCCAAATTATTCTGCGTAGTGTAGTAGTCACACAATAAAAGGGCACCCTCTGAAACAACCCAGGAGTGTCGCATAACCACTAAACAAAAGTCGTGCAATCATATGGCGCAGATCAATTCTATCCTGCGAAATGAAAACAGCGCTCAAGATTTTCTTTCCTACTGCTGTGTTGTCTCAGACTACCTTCTTCATGTTTCGTGATATAGTAAATATCACGAAATAATCAACAGAATGCTACAAGAAATCTATAATGCGTGGTGTGCAGGTATTCTAGCAGCATTTCAATCATATACAGGTGTCAGATCTATCAGGTGTCAGATTAATACCACAGAGAAAGAAATTTCAACAAGAGCGGACACTCCCATAGAGCCTGCAGCCGAATTGACTATAGCGCACCAAGCGGATGGTATTAACACCTCCCGGTTTCGGTTTTGGCGTGCGCGTTTTGAACGCCACTTGGTACACTCCACGCCGGCTCCGCTGATCGGCGCGGCATTTTATTTTTTCGCGTCTACTGCTGAACCGCGCAGGGACTTGGCGCGGAATCTTTTATTTAGTAAAAATGATTCGGAACGATCTTTACAAGCATCCACCGAGTCCGTGTTACGTGCAATTTCATAATTAAGAGCAAGACGTCTTCTGAAATAATGAAATGTTCATTTAGCTCTATATAAATGCTCGTTCTGGGATTCTTGTGCATTCATCTAAATTTGTGGCAGCAGGTAAGCAGCAGTCGTTGCCATACGAAGCTTCACCGGATGCCATCAGCTGAAAGAAATAAATTACAAGCATGTATCATTTTGGTACATTGACCTAACAGGAATATTGCGTGTTGAGGCGAAACGTGTGTAAGTGGGGAACGAGCGGTGTTACAGATAAATTCACTTTTACATACGTTTCGTAGCAAATAGACTCTTTCCAAACACTGCCATAAAATCTGAAGAAAAACATCCGATTTTCAAGCATCCCTCCCTTGCCGGGCATTATTCCCTGCACTTTAAGAGCACAAATGCACGGGTGACTGCGTGTTTCAAAACAACTTGGCGTCAGTCGACGCGATGGTGGCTACAACACAGGCTCCCAGCCAGACCATATTACACGCTCGCAGAATGCCTTCTAGTCGCACTGTAGACAGATTCGTGGGTTCAAAGCCTGGTTCCCGTTGCTCAGAAGACATAAATGTCAAGTTCTTGAGCTACTCGGTGTTATCTTTTACGCGTCCTGCCAGCGCAAGCAACACACTCCCGTGTTATCACTCTCGGCAATCGCTCGTCGCGTTTTCGACAAGAGTGAGTACCGAAAATAAGGTATATGTTGTTGCAGGGTCATAAAAAAGCGTCAAAAAACATGTCCAACTAAAAATCCAGTGCAGGCAAGACTAACTCACCACGAGAGGCTTGCTTTTTTTCCTAACAGCTTCACGACCCCAGGCGCGGCAAGCATGCCTCAAAAGTATCTCAAAAGTTACGAAAGGAATTACAATTATTCTTGGGGTCAGAGAATGCGTCACGAACTTCTCTCAGTAAGATTTATTACACGCGAAAGTAACTGTGGCACACAGCGAGCTGCTTTTCGTAGCTGCACCACTACGCCGAGCGCGGCCACAGTCCTTGAAAAGTACCCCAAAAAAGTAGCCAAATTAGTTACAATAATCTCTGGGGTCAGAGAAAGCGCCAAAAAACTTGTCCCGGTAAGATTCAGTACACGCGAAACTGCGTCACAAAGCCAGGTGCGGTGAGCGTGCCCAAAAAACTGCCGAAATAAGGTATAATAATGCTTGGGCTCATAGAAAGCGTCGCAAACATCTCCCAGTACCAGTAATTACCTCAAATTAACTACGCCTAGACGGCGGAGCTGTTTTTCGATAACTGCGCCACTATATAGGTTCAGTTTTGTGCAGTAAGCCTAAATGTGCTTGAAGTGTGTCGCAGACTGTAAAACAAAATTGCTCATCTTGCTGTAGTCCAGTAGTGCAGCGTTGCCGTATCGAAATGCAGACGCCACACAAGGGAATGCCTGGAGCCCAAAACGCGGCTACATCCAAGACAGACGGGTCGCCGAGCGCGCGAGCTTCACATGCGCTGCCGGCCACGCTCGCTCCTATGGCTTGTCTGGCGCATGACGTATGCACTCGCGTCTGCCGTGCCGCTAGCTTGTTGCTAGGCAACGCAAGAACAATAAGTCGCAAAGTATAAGTTCATTTACACGTAAAACTTTCTTAGTTTTAGTGGGAAAGAATAAAAAAATAATAATAATACGTTGTCTGTAAATTCATTTCCCACTCTTCTTTTTTTTTTTTTTTTTGGTGCCCGCGTCAACTAACGGATGGAGTTGACACTAGGCGTGACGTGTTTCGTGTTGCCGGTTTTTGCCGAGTGTCCCCTCTTGTAGAATTTCTTTCTCTATGGCTTTGCTGTCGCGTTTCAGTTGTCGCGTGGTGAGGGTGCTATCGCTGTAAGATCGTCCACGTGTCTTAAGTGCTGTCGTTCTTCCTGTAGAAATGCTTGGACGCATCGTCAGTTCGCGCGCACGCTCGAAGTATTGTGTAGCGTGTTCTCGATTGTATTTGCTGACCTGTGCTTTCTCGAGAAAGTTCGATGGCGCAAGTACAAAGACGCATCAAGGAGCAAGCTGGCACTCATTCTCGCCGATAGCTGGCGGCGCCGTCTCCGAGTTCTTTGTTCTTCGTTTGTTTAGGGGCGCAAGTTCATGCAATAAACTCGAAGCGCTCGTTCGCCGAGTTCACTTTCTTGCGTCGGGCGATAACGTTTAACATCTGTTTACTTTTTTAACATCTGAATCTTTTTTTA